>NC_065518.1:7087784-7142601 GCF_006386435.1 Epinephelus moara | reverse complement strand
ATTTTTGCAAGTGCACCGTTGCTGTGGCACCACCCAGAACGATTGTGATTGGTTGAAAGAAGTACAAGCAGCCGGGGCGTTTTTTTCTCCAATCTCAAAGTGAGAGTCGGCCCAGCCAGACCTTTCTTTTCTTGAGAAAGGTCTGGTGAGCGAGACTAACTTGACATTAACATAAAGACAACTTCTGGTAATGTCACTTTAATTAATGTCAAGTTGTCATAATCAAGACAACCCAAACAATGTCAACTTGTCATTACAAAAACTGAATGACACTTAATGACAGCAGTCATAAACGTTTATGACATGTACATAATGTTTATGACAAGTTCATGACCGTGTCATGTCATAGTTATGACAGTGTCATGTCACCCTTATGTAGATACCTTCAAGTGAAGTGTTACCGAAGTCTCTGTAGCAGCATTTTACATGAAGTAGGCCACTCACTGTTTAACTTGCTCCTAAAACCTGACACCTCTTAGCCTTGACAAGTCGATCACCATTTGGTGTGCAAAGTCATGTAGAGGGACAGATTGGACCCTTTGGTGGGCCGGTTCTAGCCCCCAGGCCGTATGTTTGACACCCCTGGTTTAGAAGCTGTGATACTTGCTAAAGGGGGCACTACTGAGCACTGACCATACAGGGTGCCGAAAGTTTTGCTTCAGGCCCTTCTCAGTTTATGGTATTTTGAAACTGTAAAAGATGAAATTTAAAAAGTAATCTTGCTTAAAATATTGAAGAAATGAGCCTTTTGAAGATCAGTTCATCTTCTACTTGCTTAAATATTCACAGTAAGTTAAACTTTGACCCTACTGAACATCACTCAGGTGTCCTCTTGTGCTTGGAGAGTGCCTGATCTGAAATACGAGCCAAAAAGTCCCTCAAATCAGCGTTCTAAGATTGTTCCTAGTTCTTGCGGAGCAGGTACAACAAACAGGGGCGTTCTCAGACCTATGACAAAGTTCCTCCGGTTTAAAAAAACCCTAATGATTGTGACATTCTTCCTTACTGAAGCCCTGATTGGTTCATCAGTGAAATTCTCACAGTTAATGTGGTTGTCATGGCGAAATCATGCCATTATGGTTGTTTCCATGGGGATTCATCTATTGCCATGGCACCTCAGACTCATTTCCTCCTGGCTGGTCGTTATCAAGATCATATCCAAAGATATCATTAATATGCACCGAGTGTCTCTGATCATTACACAGGTTACTGTTTGATACAGGCAGATATTTAGATGTCCAAGTCTGAACTGTCTGAAGTTTAGTGTAAAGCTACTGTTTCCTGTGAGAGGAGAGGAGGAGATAAGTGGAGGGACGTGAAGGAAATGAACAGCAGATCACAGGAAAGATGCTTGATGTGAGAAAAGGAAAACATTTTTTTTTCTTCTTGGCATCGTTTACATGAAACGCAGATCTTATCAGGTGGATTTGGTGGAACTGACATTCCTCGATGTCAGGAAACCAGAGAAAGACACACAAGTCTTTCTGATATTGTTGCTTTCATTTGTGTGTCATATAAACTGCAAATCTGACCCCAGAGCTGCCACAGTGTTTGTATTTTCCCACTCTTTATGTTGTTTATTGTGTGATTAACTTGCGCTTTGTCTATTGTTTTTGCCGAGGATTTCACAATCTACGTGCACAACTCGACAAGTTCACACCTGTGCTGCGGGGTTTCAGAAACGGGATGTACGGGATGATCACACAATAAAGTCAGAGCCGGCCTTCATGCTGCAGAGAAAGTGTGCACACCATGAATCTGATCACAGTGACAAACACACTCATCACTTGGATGTAAAGAACATCACAGAATGGTGATTTACAGTAAAAGAAAGACTACAAGTCTTCTTCTGTGGTGTCGCAGCCAGCAGCTCATTAGCTCACATCAGCATCTATGTCACTGCAAAGTTTTCTCCCTCAGAAACACTCACGCACAAATCACAGCCCTCAGCGAAGAACCACACCTCACACACACAAACACACACACATGTACAAACAACCCTCTGGTGCTCACACAAACACTGAGTATGTGTCTGCAGATCAGCGGTGTGTCAGACACTTTCAGCACAATTAAAATAAGTGTCAGAATCCATCACAGCAACATAAACTCAGATGTTAGATTGAGATTTGGAAACTCCACCTCTGCCTTTATCCTCTATCAGAGTTTGCCTTTGCTCGCAGTGATACTGAAGTGTTTGGTGTTGATAACACCCTCGCAGACAAGCAGACACAAGCCCAATCACGCTCTGTAAAGTGTTTTGGTCCTGTCACACAAAACCTCCCAAAGCTAATAAGATGATTGACTTATTATAATTAGGGGCTACTGACATAATAAACTTGTGGATTTGTAGCACATGTCAGACGAGCATGGATCAAAGTGAACGTGTGCTGTGAGTTTATTGGCACATTTTAAAGTCCCACCCCACGGAAAAAGTGTTTTAGTTAAACTCTAGATGTCTGTTTAACCATTTATCTGCTGAAGGAGGAAAGTTTCTCACCTTAAATCTGAGTTCAACACGTGTACAAACAGGATTATGTAACATTACAACCAGTTTGTTGTGTTGTAGTCACTGTAATTAAATTATCAGTCAGTCCCTCCAGGATTGCACAGGCTATTTTTGGGATTGTTGCAGCTCAAAACGCCTGATTTCACAGCTGCTTTGTAGAAAAACAGCTGTACATGATGCAGTGTTTTTAGTACTATTCATTAAGAATCAAATCAGCTGTCGCCATCTTGGTTATTTGGAGCCAAAGTGATCATATTAAGACAAGAGGGTGAAGCAGTGGAGGAGTGAGTAGGGCTGGGCAATATGGCTCTAAAATAATATCACAATATTTCAAGGTACTTTTCAATAATGATATTCTTGATGATATGATAAATTAGTAAAAAAAGTTTTCTATTGATTTAAAAAAAAAAACAGTTTTGCAACAAAATAAGTGATATAGTTTTACAGTTTGCTTCAAATATTCAGTAAAAACTAAACAAAAATGATCTCTCATTTCTTTAGTTTGTGAACAACAACAGTAACTCAGAGTGAGATTCAGATTCTGTCACAATATTAATAGTTAAACAAAATAAAATCTACCACAAATTACACATTTAAACAGCTCCTAAATACAAAAAAATCAACAGGTGATTTCCTTCTTTTATTAAAATCCTAAATGATTGAGTTGTTGTTTTTCCACCTGGACCTTTATGCTCTGCCATTTCTCCTCTAATCATCACGCTGTAACCTGTGACAGGCTGTTATGATACCACAACTATCACACACTCACATATATGTAGATTTTTGTTGAGCCGCGAGTGTCACATTACCAAAGGTTTATGACAAAATGACACAAACTCCTGAGTGCGCACGGCGAGAGAGGAGAGGGAGAGACGCTGTGCTGCTGCCAGAGGAGCTGCTGAATGAGTTCCCTCTGAGCAGTAAGTCACTAAAAGAGTCTGAGAAGTCCGGGGCTGTTCATAAAACATTCAGGACGCCACAGTTTATTCCATATGGAAGCGTATTGCATTCACTTGACAAATAATAAAAAATCTGTTTTATTGAGTAATTTTTTTATTTTTCTGTTTTTTGGTGTAATTCTTTTATTTTTCTGTTTTTCGTGGTAATTTATTTTGTTTGTTTTTCGGGGTAATTTTTTCTGTTTTTCTGAGTATTTTTTTCTAAGTTAAGAGAGCAATAGAACAACAGATGCTTTCATTCCTTTCTTGAGAGCTCAATATAATGGAAGCAAACATGACCCGCTTGTTTAGTTTAATCCAGTTTTACTTTGTTTTGGGTTTGAGACACTGGGAGATACTCTTGTCTTTAAGTCATATAGATGGTGTTATCATTAGTTTGTCGACTTTATGCAGGCACCTTACAAAATACATCCATGAGCAGGAGTCACCATGGATGCAGGGGTCACTTGCAGGTGCCAGGTGGGAGCAAGTATCTTGTCTCCTCATTCAGGAAAAAAAATTACTCCGAAAAACAGAAAAATAAATAAATTACTCCGAAAAACAAAAAAAAATTCTCAGAAAAACAGGGCTTGTTTTTATTTGTCAAGTGAATGCAATACGCTTCCGTAATACCACACTACTGAAGCTGCTCCTCTTTTTGGAACCACTGCAGAGTCGCTAATAATTTCGCATTCAGCCATGTCTGTTGTTGCCATGGGTAACAGTATGACGTCAATATGTCAACAAGTCTAAGTATCGCGAGTATCACGATATAAATTTGTCATATCTTCTTAAAAAATATACCGGTATTAAAGTTAACGAGATGATATGGCACACCCCCAGGAGCGAGGGATGGTCACTCAAAGTGGCCACACCCTCAATTATGCGTAACCATAATCCTTAATTAAATATAAACAGGTGAGTTATATAAAAACGTGAGCTATAGAGACCCAAACCGTTTTTGTACCACATGTTTATTTCTGCTGTAAAGTTGGGGGTCATGGGGATTGCCGGCTTCAGGTGCCTCAAGTGGCCATTAGAGGAACTGCAGTTTTTGGCACTGTGTTGGCCTCAGTTTTCAGTCTCGGAGGTTGCCACTTGATCAAAGCACGGCTGGATGGAGTCTTTTTTTTTTGTCTTAAAACATGTCTGGATTTGATCTTGAAGCAAATTTGCAAAAGAAAAAAAAAGTTATGTTAATGACATCACATGTTACGGAAGCGTATTGCATTCACTTGACAGATAAAAAAAAGCCCAGTTTTTCTGAGTAATTTTTTCTGTTTTTCTGAGTAATTTATTTATTTTTCTGTTTTTCTGAGTAATATTTTCTGTTTTTCTAAGTAATTGTTCCCCTGTTTTTTGTGGTAATTTTTTTCTGTTTTTCGTGGTAATTTTTTTTCCTGAACGAGGAGACGAGATACTTCAAAATCTCACGAGAAGCTCCCACCTGGCACCTGCAAGTGACCCCTGCATCCATGGTGACGTTACCTGACAACTGAAATCATGCCCATACACGTTTGCCAGCTAACGTTGTTACAACCTGGTACTAACCTAACCTGTTACATTGAGCGATAGGCCTACACTAGAAGGACGCAGTCGAAAACATAAATAGATTATCATACCTTACGTGCCTTACCCTTATTGATCCCGTAGTTGAAATTGTTTCGGAGCAGGAGCACGGGTGCAAAATACATCCATGAGCAGGAGTCACCATGGATGCAGGGGTCACTTGCAGGTGCCAGGTGGGAGCGTATCGCGAGATTTTGAAGTATCTCGTCTCCTCGTTCAGGAAAAAAAATTACCACAAAAAACAGAAAAATAAATAAATTACTCAGAAAAACAGGGCTTTTTTTTATCTGTCAAGTGAATGCAATACGCTTCCGTAACATGTTTCCTCTGTCCATTGTGTGATTGTTTTTTGGGGCTTTCTGGTGGAGTGGAGGTGTAAGATGACAGTTAGAGGCAGGTCCACAATTCATTGTATCTTTGTCAGTGTCCACCTTTAGCCAAGTTCATAGCTTTTGTGTTTGCCAGTAAACTGTTAATTTAAGTTCCACTGAACAACAGAGCAAACTATCTGCTCAGGAAGATAATGAGATACCATTTAAGGCTTTGAGGAAGCTTGAGTTATTAGAACATCTTGTGTCAGTTTTATTATGAAATCTTAAGTGAAATCAAAGTAGAATAATCACTGATTTTCTGACCCTCCACTCTCTAACTGTGTGTCTCCTCAGCGTGTGAGTTAGAGCCACTCACTGTGTTTACATCTGACAGCGCACAAACCAGTCATCTGTGAGAAGCTCCTGCGGTCAAAGTTCACACCCACTCTGACAGAAACCAACCGAGCACATGAGAACATTACTGTTTTGTCTGCCGCGTGTGACGGCCGTCGCCGCAATGAGGAATGTAACATACAAATCTCACAGTGTAAACATGCAGCTAAATATAGAGCGTCGTCTTTACTGTCTCCTCTGTGATCCCTCCCATCTGTCTCCTCTCACTCTGTGAAGGAAAATTATCTCCTCCGTCTCTGTCTGTCCCATATCTCAACATTTCCATAACCATTTAAATACTCGTGCTGTATGTCTCACTACCGAGCTGATTGTTCTGGTCCCATTAGGAGCCCACAGTGCTCACCAGCCTCTATCTCCTGTAACCAACACTTCTCTGTGACCTATTATAATTTATGGTTATGGAGTTATAAAGCCACTCCCTTCTCCAGTCGACCTTTAATGGCTGACTGAGAGAGAATATTAGCTGTAAAAGTATTGTGTTACCTCTGGGTGCATGGATGTAACACTGTGGAGGCACATGATCGTGTGTGTGTGTGTGTGTGTGTGTGTGTGTGTGTGTGTGTGAGAGGCTGTCGTATTGAATTCAGGCTGAGAGGTGAGGAGACTCATCAGAGAGACAGGGCTGGAAACAGAAAGGGTAGAGACAGTACAGTGTCTGTGGATGAGCTGAAACTGAAACACTACAAGGGAGATATTCAGCCAAATTACATCCTGTTTTATGATATTGTGTTATTATTGCATAATGTATTAAAAACCACCTTTAAAGAGACCATGAAATAACTCTTTAACATGGGTTTAAGTCCTGTGAAAGCAGGATTTTAGAGCAGTGGTTCCCAACTGGTTCCTCAAATGTTGAAGCAGAGGGTACTGTCTGTAGCTCTGGCTGAGGGTGAGAGGCTGTCAGCAGATAAACAGAGATCTGTGTGGGTACATGAGACCCTAAAAAAGAGGGTGGGTCATGGGGAGTACCACCAGTTGGTCCAGGAGCTTCTCCTCCATGATGGCAGTTTCCAGGCATATTTCAGGATGACTCAGGGGCAGTTTGACAACCTGCTGTCTATCATCAGGCCGTATAGCTCTGGGTATCCAGCAACCACTACCACCAGTTTCTCCTCCATTGTTACCAACTGTAAACTTGTTGTCGTGACCACCACAGAAGGCCCGCCTCTCAAATCATCCGATTGGACAATGGGAAAAAAGTTTTCTCTCTGGCAAAAATGCGAGGCGCCTAGAGCGAGCAAAAACCTTCAGTCTCATTAAAAACGATTACAAAAAGCCGCCTCCAGCTGCTAAAACGCTTTCTGTGTGATCGGGCCTCAAAGAGACAGGCGATAAACGGAGCGTCACTGGCAGAGGGTGATTACAGGTGTTCCAGCCGAAACACTGTGAGGAAAATAAAGTGTTTTTGACTGTCAAAGCATGTAAACATGTTTTAGTAGAAACCCAAAATACAAGTATGAACCTGAGAATGAGCACAACAGGTCCCCTTTTAAAGTCTCCGGGTGTGTCACTGCATATGTTAAAGGTTGTGTACAGTTTTTTGTGGCTTTAGTGTGAGGTGTGTGAAAGTGCGTCAGGTCACCTGAGTCAGCGCTACAGGCTCAAAGCTACTTGAGTTATTACTAACATCACACACACAAATGAACAATGATATGTCTGCAGGTAAGAGTCAGGGTGCCCTGACCAGCCCAAATGCTGGAGTGGCAGGTTAAATTTGAACATTCATCAGCCATTTGGCCGGTGGACAAAACAAGGTAAATTTGCTCCGTGGTTCGTTGAATTGTGGGTAATGATGGCCCCAGAGGTCTCATTTATAAAGCCAAAAAGCATAATGGGTCCTCTATATTACGGTACAGCTTTTGTTTGATATCAAGTGTCAGCAGATAATGTTATTGCACATTTCTTATCCATCATTAGTGCAGTTAGCTTGTTTACTGTATTGACATGAACGTCACTGTCACTGAACGTCCCGCTGAACGCTGTTCAAACTCTCAAACTGATTTTTTAAAAAAAGGTACAAATACCCAAATATTGGTATGGAACAGCCAAATCTGATCCGACTGAAATAATTCTGAGTCGGGTACAGCCCTACCTAAAGTACTCTCATTTATAAAACAATGCGTAGGATCCATACCGAACATTTACGTACGGACAAAAGCCAAAAATGGTATGCGCCAAGAAAATATTCGACAGTTTCTGCAGTCAGGCTTCCACCTCACCATCTGTGCCACCAAAATGTTCGGAAGCACGGGTCAAAGTTTCCATCAAGTCTGTTTTTATAGATCATAACTTTTACGTGGGAAGGAGCATACGCCTCTTTCAGGCCACTTTTTGTGCGTACACAATGTTTATAAATGAGACCAAAGGTTTTGAAAAAGAAGAAGAATGCCTGGACTAAAAAAGATCCAATACTGATACTTTAATTACCTTGTTATAGAAGTGCAATGCCAAATTGGAGAACTGAAAAATTCAGTATACAGACTGGGAAACACTTAATTTTTTTAAGCCACCAGGTGCCACTATGTGCTGTTGATTTACACTTTGGTCCCACAAAACATACACAAAAGACATGGAGATTCTCATACTTGGAAAAAAAATAAAAATAAAAATAGAAATAAAAATAAAAATAATGAAATAATAACAAAAAACGAATAATAAAAATCAATAGTAATGATAACAAATAAGGGAAATGGGGCAGCTCCCTTAAGATAATTTTTTAGATTAAATATCAAATTGTATTTATTTATTATTGTCAAGTTTTATTCCTCATCACAGTCCATCCAGTATTTTAATTTAATGTATATTACCTGTAAGAACAGTACACTGTGACAGTTAGGATATTAAACATATTGTACTCAGTTAATATCTATCATGTGATTTAGTCAGAACATCCATTTTATCAGGGCTTTTACAGGTTTTTAGGACGTTACAGATGGTTGTTGTTGTTGTAGCGAGCCTCGGCCACCAGGTGTCAGGCTGGACTCTTCATTTCAAACAGGAAGTGTCACAGTAAAACTTGAGACACTCGTCTCTCTCCATGAACAGTGACTCTAAGAACACGTAAAGACACAACGGACATCAACTCCACTCAGCCTGCAGGTGAAATAAAGAACATTACCCTGGGTTATCTTTGCATACACACCTTGGTGTGTGCAATACAGACAGATACACTGTCTTACTCTGTGTGTGTGTGTGTGTGTGTGTGTGTGTGTGAGTGCGTGGCATTGCAATGATTGTGTGTGTCCTTCTCCATAACAGTAATGAACAGTCCTGAATACAACCCTTGAATCCCTGCGCTTCTCTCAATGGATGATACAGTTATAATTGTACTGGGCAAACTGGCTCACACTGGCATAATCCACTCACAACACACACACACACACACACACACACACACACACACACAGAGCAATAATCCACATTGATCTGCCACCAGGGGTTTTCCTCTCTTTGTTCATTATTGATAAGGACGAGGCAGAGGGAGGTGTGATCGGGGGGCTGTTGAAGCATTTTATCCTACTCAGCCAACAGGAATCCATCACTTCTTCTTTCTCTTCTTATGTTACTCCAACTAATCATCCTGTATTCTTGTGTCACTGCCTTCCTTGCTTTAGAAACAGTAAAATGAAGAGATGTGTGTGACTGACAGGTTTCTTCACACAGACTGAGAGGCGATGCAGTGATTCATCAGGAACATTTAAATCAACTCATCCCCCTTTTATGCCTCAACGTCTCTCTGACTGTGATTGGATTAGAGGCTGAATTAAAAATGAATGGCCAGACATTTTGATAAAAATACCAACACAACCGCTAACCTTCGTCACAACTAAATGCCTAAACCCAACACTTAAGGGCCTTCTACACAACTGTAGCTACAGCTATAAAGAAGGAGAAGAATATATACTTTAATAACCGCCGAAGGGAAATTAGATTTTTTCACTCTTTTGTCATAACACACAGGACAAACAGGACCTACACATGCATTAAATGGAGAGATGTCAGAGCAAGGGGGCTGCCTTGGACAGAAACTCTATTAGGAGCTGTGCCTTGTCAAAATAAATCAAACCTATATGACTGGACCATGTGGGAATTTAATTTGAAAGGACAGACACAGGAAGTGACCACGCTCAGCAGTCAGACAGGAGACAGGTTAATTTCCAGAGCTGGTACCTGCGGTTATTCCACAGGCTAGTTAATAACATGTCACATATCACCTTGGGTTCGTCCTTCACCTTCTCAAAATGATCCCACACTTTGGATTTCCTGCCCGACATGTTATTAACTAGCCTGTGTTTTTTCTTTTTTTTTTCTGCGACCAATGAAATTTGCTGACTAATGACCTTTCTGGTTGACTAACGTTTAGGGTGACCATATTTTGATTTCCAAAAAAGAGGACACACGACATAGCCTACTTAAATGATACTCGCAGTTTACTCAAAGATGCCTTATCATTTTAATATATTTAAAATTTATATGTATGGATAGAAAATTCAGTTATATCACAAAATAATATCTCTCAAAGACAGAAATTCAGATAGGCCACAATAGGGACACATACACACACTAGAGTGTGGCGATCCGAGCCCGATGGTACCCGACGGCTTCGGTCAGCTTTCAGTGAAAATGTAGTGTAAAAATAGATAAAATCCTATTGTCTGTCCTGTTTATTGCTTGGGCACTGTTATTTACGTGACAACACCTGAACATAACACACACAGACACACATCGGCTGTTTGTTTCTACCTCTCCCCTCGCTGGAAGTCTCGGACCTCCAGCCGCCCGCCTCCGCCTTGATTAAACACTGAAAATAAAATAAAAGAGGGAGACAGGTTTTTCCTATTTTATCTTATTTTGTTTTATTTCTCCCTCTCCTCTCGCTGGAAGCGTCGGACCTCCCGCCTCCCGCTCCCGTCTCAAACATGGAGGTCTCACTCTCCGCAGCTGAGCACCCACGGCGCACGCCCGGCCTGTTAAATAGCCTGTAACAACTGTGTGACACAAACTCAGTGCTTTGGTCATTAAATAATGTCGGGCTCGGTTCAGGTTCGGACAGAAATATGCGGCCCGTGCCTCACTCTAACACACACACACACAAACACACGGAAAACCAGACATTATCATCAGTTTATAAAACCCCCCGGACGGGACGTGAAAAGTGGACATGTCCGGGCAAAAGATGACGTTTGGTCAGCCTACTAACGTTTGGTCGACTATCAGGAGGCAGCCTTAATATTTACTATGAGAGGGGGAAAAATTGATACAGCATAGTATTGCAATATTTTTGTGTGGCAATATCGTGTTGTCACACTGTGCCAAAAAACGTTTTTTAATTTTATCAATTATTAACATTACAAATACAAATTAAACTTTAGGTAGCCTACTTTATCTTATCAGGTAAAACAGAAAGTTTTCCTTCGGGGACATAATTTAGAGTCTGAAAAAAATGTAATATATCGCAATATTTTTTATTGCAATACTTAGCATATCGCAACACGTTTAAAATTGCAATATTATTGTTTCATGATAATATCGTATTGTGGAGATTCCCACCCCTAATATTTATTCTAGTACTTTATGTCAGTGCAATTTTTTGGTACTTTACTCAACTATTTCCATTTTATACGACGATACACATTTCGGAAGCCAATATTGTACTTTTTACGTCACTACAATTATTTGACAGCTTCGGTTACTTTCCATATTCAGATTATTAATAGGGGTATAAAGGTCATTGCACACCAAGCTCATATTTTTTGTCTGAAAAAATATACGACTTCACGTCACGTTAATCACGTTTACACACTGACTTTTCTGAATTTTCTGCGTTTTTTCACATGCGTCCAAAGTCTAGAGAGTTGTCCAACAAAGACACAGTGTGTAAAATGCCGTGGCGGGATACAACAAGACAGAGGTATGGGGCACATAGCATCGTTTCATAAGTGACCGTTTAACAGGTCAGATGCTAATATTCAGATGGATGTGTAGAGAAAGAGGGAGGACAGCTTCGCCCCTTCAGGTAGCCACAGCTGCCTGACAACAGCCGGGGAGTTACACCAGTGGAGAGAAGAAGGGGAGCAAATTTGTCTTTTCATTTTGTGTCTCATCGCATACTTTTGCCCCCAACAGTACAATAAAACGCATGGACCTCGGTGTGCACGGTTTCCATGTGTAGTGATTTTTATTGGATGGCAGATTCAAAAAACACACTCGAAAACTATGGAGTTGGTGCGCAAAAGGTATTAAATCACAGGTTTTATCATGATACGATATTATATCGATTCTTTGTACATACGATATTTGCTGATATCATAAAGTCTGACATGATATGATTTTGTTTTGATTTAATTCAGGGGTCCTCATTGTCTTCTTTGCTGCTTATCATTATCTGCCTGGTGCTAGGCTGTTAGCACTGTTTGAATGTTTAGAAAGGAGGTCTGCTTCAACGCAAAATGGTGACAGAGACGTGCCATGGGAATTTCAAACTAAAGGCGTATGTTATAGATGATTGCCAATGTTTTCAATTTGCATCGATGATATTAAAACATTGATCATTGAATCGATATATCGATACACCCCTTATTATTAATGCAAAATATGAATAAACTATAATAAATATAATATATATATATTTATTTATTAAATAGATAATATAATAAATAAATAATCATGTATTATTATAGATTAAGCTACTCGGAAGAAGATACAAATGTAAGAATTTGCCACACCTTTACCAGCTGAATGTGATGCTTCCACATTAATACATCAGTAAATACAGTTTAGTAATATTTAATTCTGAAACAGGCAGTTCTACATATAAAGTACTTTTACTTTTGGTACTTTGATTTTGATGCTGCTACTTGTGTACTTTTACTTAAAGGAACAGTGTGTAAGATTTATGGGGATTTAGTGGCATCTAGTGGTGAAATTTAAATTTAAACATGTAGAAACATGGCGCTGCAACATGGCGATCTCTGTGGACAAGGACCCACTCTCTATGTAGACATTAACAGTTCATTCCAAGGGAACGTAAACACAAAGATTCTTATTTTCAGGTGATTACACACTAACGAAAACATACTTATTATATTATATTTCATTTTTGCCAATATATACCTCTATATCCTTCACATGGGACTTTTAATTAAGCTTTTAAATGACTTTTACTCGTAACAGAGCATTTGTACACTGTAATATTTTAACTTTTACTTGAGTAAAAGATCTGAGTACTTCTCCCCAAACCTAATTCTGACCTGAACCCTCCACAGCTCTTTGAAGTGTCCGACCCAAAGTGCCCTTGCTTTCCAAAAAAACTCAGATTGATCCTGAGACAGAGGTCGATGTAGAAGCGCATTTTCTGTCTGTTTGAACTTGCTGAAGAAACACACCATCTCCTCTCTCCTCACGCAAACACACACAGACACACAAACAACTGCCGATATCGATTGCTATTAATACTGGAGCCCCCGTAGCTTGTTGCTGCTCTGCTCTCACTTGTGGAGTGTGTGGGAGGAAACCACAGCCACGGACAGGTACAAGTGAAGTGTGCGAGTTAGATCAGATCATAGAGACAGAGAGAGGGAGCATGTGTGTGTGTCTCCATCGCCTCAGCCGGGCAGCCTTGTTGGCTCCTCTCGCGGACAAAATGTGTGTGTGTGTGTGAAAGTGGGTGTGAGCAGCTGAGCGAGTTGGTCGCTGTGCACGTTGAGAGTGGCCGCCACTCCACTCTTCCCCGCTCATCCATGCTGGATTAAATAAAAAGAAAACCCCTCTTTTTTTTTTGGACTCATACACACCAGCTGTTTGGGACACACACACTGTCACAGCTGCTGACATGAGCGAGGAGGTTAAAGAAAAGGCTACGGGGAAGTCAGCTCATCGCAAGAAGAAAGGAAAGAAGGTAAAAGAATGACTTGTAAACAACATGGTGTGGCTGCTGGAAACATAATTCAGTCTCAGGGATTCAGACAGGAAGTGAGGGCTGTGGTTTATTTTATTTTAACAGGAAAGTTAAAGAATATTTGTCACATATACGTCTGATTTGATATCAGAGGATTGTTATTGAGGTGTTAATTTAAAATGTGCTGCTTTTGGAAGTTGTGTTTTTGTGGATTTTGTGGATGGAGGCAGCTCTTTTGTTGTAATGCGATTTGATGACGGAGCACTACCATGGTGTAGCAGCTTTGTTATTCAGCCATTCAATAAAAAAGGGCATTTTATTCATTCTAAACATCATACTTTTATCATAATCATTGTGTACAGGACACATAGAGAAGAGGTTTTTAATGTGATGATGTTGCTGGGATACTTCCATACATCTGAATTCATTTGGCATGAACTATATTTTTATATTCAGAAATTTTATGTAGAAATTTCAAATATTTACACTTGTTTTTGTTCCTGTTAAATTGAATACGAAGCCTTTTTTCTTGCAGCACAAAGTGTGATTGCCGGCATTAAGCACCTGTTGTTAATATATGCTCAGTGAGAGCCGAGGAGATGAGGCGCAGACAGAAAATAAAAGGATAAGAGAGGTGGAAAAGACCTGTAGAAGATGAGAGAATAAGGAAAAATGGGTGAAGTGAAGTACAAACGTAGGACAGGAGGTGAAAGAGGGGAGGTCACAGTCAAAGACGAGACAACAGACAGATTTTCTCTTACATCTACTTTTAAAATCATAGCAACAACAAAATGGAAAATTTTGCTTTTTACCAGCAGCCGTGATTAATCCACAGCAACATCTTGCAGCATTACAACATGAATGAGCCAATATGGCATTAATTTGTCATGATGATAATGCAAAAATGCCTCCTCAGCGCCCGTTCAGTGATTAAAATGGGTTTTCTTGTTCTTGGCAAAGACATCAGGATTTATAGTTCTACATTAGCTGGACGTCTGGCTGAGTGGGGGGGTTTGAATGTGTGTCACGCCTTTGTTTATGCCGCCAAAGTATTCCTAACGAGAGAGAATCTGGAAAAGTCATCATTGTTCGGGAATATTCACTGGACCTTATTAGGTGATAGGACTCTTTAGGATGAGATGTGTGGTCTCAAATAAAGGATTACATGATGAAAATGCAACATTTGGTTTAATGAGTAGACATTTTTTGATACTGTTACTGATATCTGACATTTGGCACTGATGCTAAAACAACAGGCCTCCTCTTTCGATAACTTGAGAAATATAAACATGCTTTATACAGAATCCTGTCCTTCATTTCACATTTAATTAATTAATTAATTTTTAAGAGTTGCCTAAACACAAGCAGCCTCTTAAGAACCAAAAAACAAAACAGTCTAAAAGCAACAGTTGGCCGGCAAGCTAACTGCTAACACGCTTGCCAGCCAGGAACATGCTAACGTTAGCTTGTCACAATAGATCTTTGAGATTCTTTTTATTTTGTCTATATTGGGCTATTTTCTGCTCATTAGCATTTTGCTGTCAGGATCATACACCACTTCATTCAGTAAAGAGTTCCTTTATTCCTTTAAAGAGTTTTTTTTTTTTGGTAAAGGAAAAGGTTACCTTAGCTAACCGGCGTGCTAATGGATGGTTAGCATTAGCTCAGCAGCTTAGCTTGGTCTTTCGGTGCCTTCAAATGGAACTTGTTAGCTTGTGGTTGGAAAGCCATGTACATGATATGCTGTGAATGTAAGTGGTTGGAGTTATTTTAAAGAGTTTATTTCTCAAAGAAAAAGCTATCTGAGCTAACAGGCTTGCTAACGAATGATTAGCATTAGCTCGGCAGCTTAGCTTGATCTTTTGCTGCCCTCAAAGGGAACTTGTGAGCTTGTGGTTGGGAAGCCATGTACACGATAGGCTTGGAGTTCAAGTGGTTAAGTTGTGAGAAGGCCGCTGCTAGGCAATGGCAAAGTGGACGCTAATATCGGCACCTAGAAGCCACCGAGGCTAACGATTTAGCAAGCGGGTCACGTAATGCAGGAAATGCAAAAGCATAATGACAGAGGAAAAGGGTGAGGGACGGAATAACAGCATTTTCCCTTGTTATATTATAATATTTGGAAGAACAACTCTATAGGCCTACAACTAAAATTACATTACGATCCACCAAAAAAGTAAGATTCATGGTCTTCGCCATTTCAGCGACCCAGTAGGTAACATACGTTCACACAGTTCTTTCAAAAGGTTTATTTGTGCCATGGAAGTCTTTGTCTTTAAACCATGTCTGTTTTGTGGCCTAGTTGATACTCCAACAGATGAGGTTAAATAAAAGTTGATGGTTCAACATAGCTGACAAGCTACATTAGCTACCTTAATTTTTTTTGACTCTGTCTCTCTGGTTACTCAAAGATCAGCACCATAGACTTATGTAAAGATGGACGATGCGTCTCTGCTCAGCCCCACTGTACAGACGTGAAGCTAAAATATCGTAGATACAGCCGCTGCCGTCTTGCTCTGGTGACATAATTCAGAGCCAAAGTCTGTGCAGTGGTGATCTACGTGGTTAGGGATGCACGATAATATCAGCACGTCATTGGCTGCTCTTTCCTATGACAGTTGTTCAGTGGCGCATGAAGCCATAAAAGCGCTAGGCTAATTCTGTGGTATGAAATTACCTGGATTTTCCGCATTGTGTGCCACCAGCGCCAGTGTACTCGAGACTTATGGTGGCTGAATGCTGCCGAGTGCAGTCAAGCTTCTAGACTTAAGAAATGTAATCGGACCAAATGGATTAAATCCTGATAGTGGAACGAGTTTTTCAGGGGGTTGTGACACTAAAAAAATATATCCACTGATTTACAGACATCTCTTTCACAATCTTAATCTATGGGAAAAAAAGTCTTTTGGGGTCCCATGGTGTCACGTGACGTACCCAGACGGTGTAATTCCACTTTTGTCCACTATGTAAAATTGGCTTCAAAGTGTGGCGCTGTGTCTGGAGGCTGGTCAAGAAGCTTACGGTCAATCAAGGGTGTAAATTAGCTTGTCAGTATTTGAAAGTTGAACTGAAAAAAGTAATGCAGACTTTCCATTTCTTAGTTAATTTCACAGCAACATTTCTACGTCAAATGCAGGTGTCACCAACTCAAAAATGTCAAAATCCAGATTTAAATCCAGAACTACTTAACCAAAGAACATATAAACAGCTAGCTCTCAGTTCTAATGTAGCCTATATTTCAGTGACTCACACCATAACCAGTGTGTGATACCTGAGAAGTGTTGTCCTCTTATGTCCGAAACTATGGTTGTGTGTTTCTGTGCATTGATATACCTGTGAATACAGTATGTGTGAGTTTCGTTGCAGAGGCTATACTGCTGTGAAAAAGGCTGCTGGCTCAGCATCTTTATTCTATAAGATTCAGCCTTATGTTTAGTCAGCTGTTCTTAATTGTCTCCCTGCACACACACACACACACACACACACACACACACTACAGTCTTCTCTATTTATTCAGTGTAACAGGTGCTTTTGGCTCTCCCAGCGCACAAAGAAGGCAACATACAGCATAGATGATTTAGTACATCTTTTAATATTGACGCTACGTCCTCTTTGGAAGGAGCAGAGCTTTCAGAGTTTATTTCTGTAATGATGTTTTATGTCGGCCGTTTGAAGGATGCAAATGGGCGCCACAGAGAGGCTAAGAGGGAAATGGAGCTGGAGAGAAAGGACCAGAAAAGTAGAGGAGGAGTCAGAGAGGGTGGGGAGGATGAGGAGGAGGGGATGCAGAAAATGTCAAAGTGGGGGAGAGTGAGGATGGAGGGAAGAAGGGAGGGCTTGTAATGATAAAGAGGAAAAAGAGAGAAGGAATGAAAACCTCACGATTCTGTTTGTGAGACGGCGTCTCGGCTGATGAGAGATGACTGTTGTGTCGCTGTGATCGTGCAGAGACGAGACAGTCGGGGAGGACAGAAAGAAGAGAGGAGAGAGGACAGCAAAAGTGGATGAAAAAGAGAGGAGAGAAGTAAAGTAACAAGGGAAGAAGCAGGGAGGAAGATGAAGAGAAGGGTAGGCAGAGTGAGGAGGAGGAAAATGGAGGAATAAAGAAGGCTATGAAAGGAATGAGTAGACGAGAGCGGAAGACGAGAAAGTAAGAAATAAGAGAGGAGCATGTTTTTGCTTTGATGAGATAAGTGTTGCCTCCTCTCTCCACCTGTTGCTAGGCACACAGGGTATCTGTGGTGATAACAGCACAGTAAAAACAGTAGCACTGATGTGGATGACAACATGCAGTATGAGCATGAGTAACCAGGGAGAAACCATCACATCCTGCACAAAGGAACAACTGAACGCTTGGATGTGGGTGTGTTTAAGGTAGTGGAGATATTTACTGACAGAAAGGCTGTAATGCTTCAGTTAGATGAAGCTCAACATGTCTGTAAACATACATACTGTAAGCAAATCAGTTTTTCTATTCTTAAACTAAAGATATTATTTGTTAATACTGTGATGATAAAGGGGATATCCTGCAATATTCCTGCAATTTTGTTCATTTTCGTAAAACTGTAGGACTTGCAATGGAGATTTTAAAAGAAAAGCCCCGTTTCCAACAAACACTTTTGGTATAGTACCTTTGGAACCAACAGTAACCCTTCAGACATGGTACCTAGACTCAACGTCCGCTTACCGTTTCCACCACAAACAGTCCTCTTAAATGTGGGCGTGGTTGTTGTCATTAGTCCTTCTCAGGCAAGCTCAGGGGTTTAGTGTTGTTGGAGCCCACAGGAACTTTTTTTTTCTCCAATGAGGATTAAAATATATGCAGTTCTATGTAATCTGTTGAAATTAATTTATATTTTTGAACGTTTGAAGATCCACTCATTGCTAAAAGTGTCCGTCACCCAGAGAGACAATAAAAACTAAGGTAATGGTCACAGTGAGTTCAAATAAACACAAGAAGTTTGTGCACTAGAGAAAGGATCAGCGCTCAGTGAATAACCTCCTAAGCCCTATGATAAACTATTATGGCAAGGCGTGTCCATGGCACGTCTTTGGGGTCATCAGGTGGGAACCTCCTTTCACCAGTGTTTCGTCTAGTTGGTCCCACGACACCTCCAGGAGGCTAGACAGTGATCTCTAGCATCCCAGAGACACTCCCCTAATGCCAGCTCTCACTGCTCCCCGCACCAACCCAATAACCTCATTTACCTTACATTACACATGGCTTTCTCAGCCCAAACAGCACTGCCACCTTCAACAAACCCAGGCTCCGTTTATGCGAGCTCCAGGTAGCGACGGTGCCGATACTACCTTTCCTAGCACATTCACCATACCCTATTTCACATGCTACATATCATAACTCCAATATATGCTAAAGTTAAAGGAGATAGAGAAGATAAACTCACAGGCTTTCTCAGCCCAAACAGCACTGCCACCTTCAACAAAACATTAACATTAAACATTGACATTAAAGGTTTGTTGACGGATTAATGTTGTCAACTCATACATTGAGTAACTTACAAGTA
This sequence comes from Epinephelus moara, assembly GCF_006386435.1. Taxonomy (NCBI): domain Eukaryota; kingdom Metazoa; phylum Chordata; class Actinopteri; order Perciformes; family Serranidae; genus Epinephelus; species Epinephelus moara. The sequence continues at coordinate 7,123,441 of NC_065518.1, read as the reverse complement.
AATGTTCCAACTTAAAGCATTTAATGAGCCTGTGGAATAACCGCAGGTACCAGCCCTGGAAATTAACCTGACTCCTGTCTGACTGCGGAGCGTGGCCACTTCCTGTGTCTGTCCTTTCAAATTAAATTCCCACATGGTCCAGTCATATAGGTTTTGATTTATTTTGACAAGGTGCAGCTCCTAATAGAGTTTCATGTTTGTTTGTTTTTTTGTGAGTAAGTAATCAATGAAATCTTGCTGACTAATAACCTTTCTGGTAGGGTTGGGTACCGAAACTCGGTACTTTTTGTACTTGGTACCGATTCGCGTGGGTACTACCGAGTACCGCTTCACTTAAAATGAATTGTGCCAAATTTCGGTACCTGAGGTGGATGCGGAGCGAGAGCACATGACTCGCACCTCAGGCTCTGCAACAATGGCGACAAAAAAAATGTGCAGACAAAAGTTAACGTGCAGCACTGTTCCGAAATGTTCTCAATAAAATGTTGAAACTGAGAAGTTTAGGCTTTAAAAAGTACCGAAATAAGGTACCGTTTGGTACCGGTACCGAATTCCAGATACTGTATCGGTTCAATTATGAACGGTACCCAACCCTACTTTCTGGTCAACTAACGCTTGGTCAACTGTTAGGGGGCAGCCTTAGCAACCATCACTTGTATAAGTTCACCTAAGTTGAACTCCACACAATATTCTTCCACCAGAGGCAAATGTGTAATTTGCCCCTCTGCTCTGACTGAATGGAAGTGAACAGGAGGCGAAATTCACCAATTTTAATTTTGGTCATGTGTGACCATACCCTAATACTGCTGTACCCACTGCTACTAACAACTAACAAACAAACAAAAAAACAATCGGTATCGGTCGTGTGTGAGCCCATATTGCTCGTAGACCATCAGCAAACGATATCGGCAGCAAAAACTTTAAATGAAGTGAGCTCATCTTCCTCTTTGTATCTGATCATTTAAAATAGAGGTCGACCAATTCATCGGTTTGGCTGATTAATCGGCGCTGATAGGACTTTATATTAACTATCCTTAATGGCAGAACAAGGCTCTGATAGCTGTAACCTCCACTTGTCACGTGGGTACGGCCATAAGGCTTTTCAAGGAGTACCCCACATGCAAAGTCAAGGCAATGTGTGCTTTAGATAATTTAGTATGATTTAAATTAAAGTTAACTAATCTTTATTCGATGCATAATAAGGTTCCTGGTCATAGAATAGCTTTATGTGCTTTCTTTGTCTGCTAGCAAGCATGGTCAGTATAATATCCTAAGAATTAAGTAGCAAGCCTAGCACTAGCAATGTGTGTTATCGGCCGATTAATTGGCTATTGTTTTTTCCTGCTCGAAACTATCGTTATTATATCGGCCTTTAAAAATCTGCTGTCAGTCAAACTGTGATTAACATAACTGATGTAGTTAGCTTTGATCTCTGAGTGTTTTATTAGTAACAGATTGTGTTCCATTGATGATGCTTGGGTCTATTAAATTACTGTTATTTCACTCATTGATAAAGCTAACAATGTGGAAGCCATCTTTAATTTAATTCACCTAAAGGTCATTTCAAATATTCATAAACAAGATAAGAATGTTTTAGAGAGTGGCAAAGATAACTGTGTGACACATCCTTCATATTTACCGTCATATTTTTGTCCTCATCTGTCCACCATAGCTGTGATTTCATGCCAGCGGTTTTGTTTTTAGGTCAAAGTGTGTGAAGGAGAGAGACAGAGGAGACATGAGGGACCTCAGAGCTTCGCAGGTGTGTTAATGGATGTAACTATGACAACCAAAGACCCGCTGGGAGAAGGAGGAAGTGAGAGAACCAGTTAGGAGCTGTGGAAGTTAGTCATCAGGTAGAGAAACTGCACACAGCTCAACATCCAATATCCAGTTAGTTTACAGGAAATCTTAGAGAGCACTTCAGTGTAAACACACTCAGTGAGCGCGTCTCTGATTGAACTGGATGAACTCGAGTCCAGGAGGATGAAAACAAATTGATATGGGCTGTCACACCCTGCTCTTAGTCTGCGAGCGTGTGTTAAGACTATGTAACTCAAATCCTCGTCTGGTTGAGCCTTGTAACTGAGGAGGGAGACAGGAAGACGGTCAGAGGACACTGCTTGTACCGAGAAATACCTCAACAGAGGGTCGAGGTGTAGATGCCACCCAGATGTCAAAATATTTGTTCCATCTGTGAAAACAGCTACAGAGTTCCTACTTCTGCCAGAATATAATATGATATAATCAATATAATTAATAATTTATGAAGTATGAACTGATTTCACCACGGTAACCAGCTCTCTGCCGTCTGATAATGACAGCTCCACTCCAGTAACACATCCATCTGTTCGAGGGAGGTGAGCAGCACATATATGCATGTGTGTGTGTCAGTGTTTTTGTGCTGTTTTAGAAAGAGAAGTGGACTATTGCTTATGTAACATGACTGCCCACGTTCAGTCATTTTCAACCCACACCCTCTCCAATGTCAATACTGTCAATGCTTTCAATAGGCATGAAGTGGTAGCTTCAGCACACTCGCTATCTGATTTATCCCAAGTGCAGAGTAAGAAAATAGACAGAGCTGTGTGCTGAAAGTATATTTTGTCATTTCAGATCAGTGCAGGTGTTTTACTACTTACAGGTTGTAGCTCTGTTTGTTTACTCCCAATATGAACTATACTCAATTTTATAGCGATACTTCAACCTATAACTTGTAAATTAGTCCTTTACAATGACCCGAGACTGTGGTCAGCTTCAATCCATACTAATTAGTATTAATTACTAGTGGAAACGGGCCTAAAGTTATACGGGATGGGGGAAAAAATCGAAACATCATTGTATTGTGATATTTTTGCGATACACGGACACCAAGTATCTTTCTTTTATTATATACATTATTAATTTTCGCAAATGCACATTTTAATAGAACTTTTGGTCCTAGAATCATAAAACCAGTTGCTTTTTCAGGCCACTAGATGGTGCTGATGTTTTTTTTCCTGGTGAGATCTCAGTCAGCGGCATTTGGCAGGAAGTTCATCAAAACAAAGATGGAGGCAACAGAGAAGAAGAAATCACAATCAAATGTCTGGACTTATTTTGGATTTTTTAACACGGAAGGAAAAGAGAACTTGGATACGACACGTGATTTATATGCAGTGTCATATGAGAATAGAATACTCTGGGAATACTACGAACATGAGGGCTCACTTCACACTCCGCCATCCAGAGATAGCGTTAACCGCTGACGGCTAAGCTAACGTTAAACATTCTCCGCCGAAAAATCAAACAACGCTGGACACATTTAGCTCGACAAAACTAGTGGCAGATCTGCTGGCTGTGATAGCAATCAAATGGTGTGCAGACTCCACCTACTGGGCGCACCGCCGGCCTGCACCGGCGTAGTAATGGTGCAGACCCAGTATATCGATCCAGGTCGATGGATCGTTACACCCCTTGTTTCAGGTGTGTTGCTACTGTAGCAACAGCACAAGGTCCCTTTGTGTTTGTTCAGAGTATAGACTGTGTATAATGATGGACGACACGACAGCTTCCTTAAAATGAAGCCAAAAAGCTCAATCGCCCCCTGCTGGCTCGCTGCTGTATAGGTCGTAATCATGTGAGTGGATGGGACATTGGCCAAACTAAAAAATCAAAGTTCACATTTAATTTTTCCCAAAGATGATTTTTGTTATTTTAGGTTGTTATCATGCTGATGTTTGCGTAACTGTTCTTTTTTCTGAGATGTTGGTTATAACTAGTTGTTTGATGCTTTAAAAAGTGGGTTCGATGTCATGATTGATGGATGTGTGCCAATTGGTGTGCTTGGATCGATGGCACTGCTTGCTTATGGTTCGATGGTGGGAACTTGATACCACAGAGATCACTACTATACAGACTCTGGCTCCAAATTATATCACCAGTGCAAGATGGCAGCAGCTGTATCAGGAATATTTTGGCTTCATTTTTCAGATAAAGTGGAGACATGTCATCCATCTTTATAAAGCTACAGTCACTGGTTCAGACAGAAAGTGAAGCAAAGTTTTAAATTCAATACACAAACTTTGCAGACGTCAGCTGTGAGCTAGCAAAATGCACTCGCTGTGTGTATGGGAGTGTGTCTTTTTGTGAGGCAGCCAGACTCTCAGACTGAACTCAGAGCTCACCAGTAACTCCAGTTCTCTCTGACCCTCCCTCCCAGTCTCTCCTGTTTCCTCTTGTCTCTGAAGCAGATTCATAAAGCTTTGAGAATCTTTTCACTTGAGTTAGCACAATTCATCCAAAAGACACTCTCTCATTTGGTGTTTGGATGATGGTGGTGAAGATAGCTGTCTAAAATCCAAAATTTGGCTAAGTTGTTCAGTTGGATTGAGATGTGATGTCTGTGAAGGCCATAGCATGTAATTCATGTTGATTTTTCATAGTAACCGAACCATTCAGTGACTTCTCTTGTGCTGCCACTTTAACATGAACCTAAGGATTACAGCAGCAGCAGTCCACATATAGAGAGTGGCACATCACTGCAGTGGAAATGTACTTTAGAAGTATGTAAACAAAATGAGACTCATCTGTGAGGAGTGCAGTTGAACCATATTCACGTTCATGCACTGTGATGGCAACATAACAGTAATTCCACCTTGGACCGAGCTTCCTCTCCCTCCAGTGGGTGGTGCTGGGTGGAGTCAGACAGGTTACTCTATACCCGGGTGCAGTCCCAGCTGGAATGCCCGGCGCACAGCGTTTTGCGAGCATGGAGCTGGCTGCCCTCCTGCACGGTTCATCATTCCTGTTGAGACAGACATTGCCAGGGAAACACGATAACTCCTCAGGCACTATTACGAGCCATTGATAGAGTTTGGCGTGGTTGTACTACGGGTGCCACGTTGCAGGCTCTTCTCTGAAGGCAGGAAGTGTTGGCTGCAATGTGAAACATTAACTGATGAGATGTCCCATTCTAAAATTCTGCTGGCTCTCCCAGAAACTCAGCAATGTTAAACTCAAGTAACACCCTGTGGTGTGATGTACCGCTAGAGTGAAAACAGGGGAGCCGTTCAGCACCAGGGGGCACTGCAGCCTCCTGGGAAGTTTATACTGCTGCTCCTCACATTAAAAACTGAGAGATGACTCCAGAGCTGCCTGGTGGCACTAGTTTATTAAGTAGGTAGAACAATAGTCACACTCACTGAATTCATGCCATTTGCTTTGTGTCTTTGTCCCTGTTATGTATTAATTTCTTACAATGTTTGGGGAGGTCGTCTTTATTTCAGACAAACTGAACCTCTGGTCTGGCGTTGTCAGACTAGTTTACAAATATGAATTAAGACTCATTTATACACCCTTTGTGTACGAAAAAATTGATATGTCCATTTCAAACATTGTAAACATCACTGCCCTCATACTTCCACGCGTCCTGTATGATGGCGTAGATCCAGCCAGTAGATGGCACGAGAGGTCGGAATCAAAACTTTCACACAACCACAAACGAGGCCACAGTTGAGGGGGTTGTAATATTGTAGCTTTAAACAGAGGCAGCGTTGTAGAAGGTGGTGGTCGGTGTGGCCATTACATACATCTTGACATGTGGACGAAGAATTATTTTATCTATTTCAACTACGTATTGTCATAAATTATGGATTTGTTCCATTCCGCCATTGTTTAAATGTCTTCGTAATCTCTTATGCTTGAGCTACACTACACTGCCTCCATGATCTTCAGTGGTACTGCTCGGTTTTTTCAATATTCATAAGCTCTCAGAAAATGTTCACAAATATGGATGAAATGAGTAGGGATAGAAGGCTCTGTCTGTCTCAGAGCCCTAAGTCTCAGATCAAAATGTTCTGGACCAAGCCCCTGGAACAGCGCCGGACTTTGAAGCCAATTTTACATAGTGGCCAAATGTGGAATTACACCTTTCGGGTCAAATGCCATGTAGCTGAAGAAGACCCTTTCCCATAAGCCCAGTTCAGACCAAAGATTCACAATGAGACGAGTTGAAACAGGCAGCTACTTGCAATGTGCCGTTCTGCACCGTGTATCATCTCTATGCAACAACTCTCTGTACCTCTCTTTTGACTGGCAGCTTTTAAGACTTATTTTGTGGCTGAATATAATTTGTAGCTTCTTAAAATATGAATGAGGATAGTGATAGTGAGATACTGGCTACAGCTGCAACATAAAATGAGCATCAGATGGACTGTATTCATAACAGGCATTAGAAGGGAATGCTTTTCTATTGAAATATGTTTTAAACAATAGCCCATTTTAAATAGGAATTGTGCAAATTTGCAGGAAAGTCCAATCAGTCTTCTTTCAGCATTGGCAGTATAAAAACAAAATCGCGGAGTGCAGCAAAATGCCGCCTACCTACTTTTGTTCATACAGAATGCGCCTTTTTCGGGGCAATGGGGGGCGTGAGCAAGTAACAAAATGTGTAGCTCAGTGTGTGACGTAAACAGTGACGTGGGAGGGAAGCCGCGGCTGGTCAGTCCTTCGGTGATTCTCTCGTAAGTTGGCCCGTCCTTCACCGTCCCCGTCATCTGACGGTTAATGGCCTCTTCGTTTGCGAGGGCGAGGAGGGCGCGCAATTCCTTGTCTCCCCAGCTGCTCATCTTTACAGTGTCTGTCAGGTTTGTGTTTCCCTCTTGCTACTAGCTGCTCGCTCATTCTTGCTATCAGCTGTTTACTGTTAGTCCACCGCCAGTGGCTCGCACGTGCGGCGTCATCAACAGCTCCTCCCACAAGTCTTCAACAGCCCCTCTCGTGGCAGAAGGCCGCCTCGTTCTTTTTAAACAAAAAAGGTTCCGCCAATATGTCTACCCTACGAGGCGGAAAATTGGGCACCTCGGATCAACTCGCCAATCCGGCTCTGTGTGTCTAAATGCTCGCAGCTTGCCGGCAAAACGGCCCAACATTCGCCGAAAATCTGGCAGTGTAAAAGGGGCTAGTGATTTTAAAAACATGGGTAATGTGCCAGCAAGCCTAACCTCCGCAGACACAGAAATCCAGAGCCTCGGGGCCTTGATGGCAAAAGCCCAGTCACCTCTAGTTACCAGTCTTGATCTAGGGACGTCTAGTGAGAGTAGGCTTGAGGATCTCAGGTCACGACTTGGAGCACAGGTAGTCAGGAGTGCAGCTATATAACTGGGGGCTAAACCATGTTGAACTTTGAGAATCTTGAAATCAATTTGAAGCTGACTGCGAGAATTGGGGAGATATGTGACCTACGATTTGCCCAAGTTAAAATACGAGATTTACTGAGGCATGCAACAGTGCATTACAGTAATCGAGGCGCGAGAAAACAAAAGCATTAATACGTTTTTGTAGGTCAGAAAAAGACACAGTTGATTTAATTTTGGTAATATTTCGTAGGTGGAAGTGGCAGATTATTGACGTTCAATTGAAAATCAATTGAAAATCAAAAGTGATACCTAAATTTCTCACTGTAGATTTTAACATTGTAACAAGCTGGCTGTACTTGCTACACTGATATCTCACAGATCACCACAAGGTGTGAGTTTTAATTTGTCAAAATGGCAAAAACTGTTTCAAATAATTTGTTTTTACTTCAGTAGGGTTGTCTGTGCATCTCCACCAAGACACACTGACCTGAGACGTCACACACATTAACACATTAGACAGAAACATTCGGCCGTATTGGGACTGTAATAGAAGAAATAAGGTGTACTAAAGGGATCCTAACATGTTGCTTTCAAACTCTGAAAATAAGGCAGTGACTTCTAGTCATAATGGAGTGGCAACAAAATGGCCATTCAGTCCAAATATCAGGTGCCTTTTTCAAAAGATGATTTTAATAGTGAAGGACTCTTCTTTGTGGAAAAGGTTACAGTAGCTGCAGTAATACACATCAAAAGGTCAAGAGCTTAATTCAAGAAGCGCTACTCCACATTGTGAGAGTTTGTAGTCTCGCCTGCTGAGTCAACCGAGTGTCCTTGAATCCCAGAAGAAAAGCCCACACACAAAACGTGATCATTAAAAAAAACAAATGTGAGCATGAGCACAAAAAATTCAACTAATTCTGATGCACTGATGATAAGAAGAGTACACACAGTAAAGCAAGTACGAAGCAGGAGCAGACTCAGCGTTAATACACTCTTCCAATTCATCATGCGGCAATTTTCACCACCTCCCCTGTTTATTGTCCTGCTAGATACTGTAGCCAAATAAGCAGCACACAGTATAATGAAGCTGATGATATTGTTCGGGGGGTGAGAGTTGCTGGCAGCGAGGTCCTTCAGAGCTAACATATTGTGTTTTTGCTGAGGCAGCCGTAGAGCAGAGTGCTGCGCTTGGCTCTCTCTCTCACACTTCACAGGAACAGGATGGAGCTCTGTTAGCGTGGTTTGCTCAATGTACAGGTCTCTGTTGTTACCCCCTATCTGACACACACACACACACACACACACACACATAGAGACAAAGAGGAGTTCATTGGAGATGATAAAGTCAAAGTGTTGAGAAACAGAGAGAGCAGGGAGACGGCACCACTTATTGGCCTGCGCTCGATGGTCCAGTTCCAAATGTACATTGCTGTGTTTGCATGGCTCAGCAGTTGACTGAGACCCAGGACTGCAGACTTTTTCCTCTTAAGATCAGGGCTTTTAGTCAACTCCTCATCCTCAGCAAGAAAGGATATCAGTGTATTTATCTGTCGGTCCATTTGTAATTAACACATAGATCTTATAATCCTTTTGCTGTCACTTATTCTTCAGGTGAATGTAGGGTCAATTAACTGCCTGCCGTATTTTAGTTATTTGGATCAGCTTTTATTACAGCAACACTAACAAGCTGACATGAGAATGTAAATATTTTGGAGGGTAGCGGGTTGCTGGACAAATATAATACTTGTGATTACTGTATATACTTGTCTTATAATGCCTTAGGATGGGGCAATCAGTTAGTTTTCATTCCCAGGTCATGAAATTTGTTGCTTATATGTTGCTCAGGATCCCGTTTTGTTTTGTTTTTACTGCTTATAAGTTTTATTTTGTGTTTGTATTATTTTAATATGCTCAATATATTGACTAAAAAAAACACAAAAAACAAATACCAATGCTTTGCCACGCCCCTTGGTGTCTGATATTGACACTAAAGTCACCTTTCAACATCTTTATGAGACGCACCAGGCTTTAAACCAACTCCATTGTAAACCAATCCAATGTGTCATGCTGAGAGCAACTGATGTTGTACAAAGAGAGAGAAAGTCTGGGTAGGGCGGGAGGATGGGGAGGTAGATGAGTCATCAGATACCCACGCTTTGTCACAACCCTTGGTGTGTGATATTGACACCAAAGGTACCTTTTTACATCTTTATGAGACGCACCAGGCTTTAAATTAACTTTATTATAAACCAATCCAATGTGTGACGCTGAGAGCAACTGATTTTGTATAAAGAGCGAGAAAGTCCAGGTAGGGTGGAACCAGATTGGTCAAACAAACACCGGATTTTCATCCAGGATACTACTGTTTGTGTCCCATATGAAACCAAAAGTCGATGTAGTTTTACCCTATCGTTCTGTAGTTTTTGTGCAGTCGTCGCATACTGACTCCACTCATGTGACTTATTTACGCTATTGTTACATATCAAACATAATCTTTTTTCTAACCCTAACCAAGCAGTTTTGTTGCCTAAACCTAACTGCAACCGTTCCACATTAACCATGTGCTACAATGTGTTTCAGCTGTGTGTCATGTAGAGACGCTAACTGGCTCCCTATGCTTCAGCATGAGACGCAGAGAGGCATGATGAAGTGTTGTTATTTGATGAACTGGTAATGAGAACGGGTTAGCACGATATACGATTTTATCACGGATCGCAACAGTGGTGACACTGTCCTCACAAGAGAGTACCAACCAACAGTGATGTTGGTTCTTTTAACCATGACCGCAAAGTAGCGTTTCCTAGGATAGTGAAACCATGTCTCGCCACAAGGTTCTATTCTCTTTGCGTACAAAAATGAATTCGTATGTTTCAAAAATTGTAAACGTCACTGCCCTCATATTTCCATGTGTCCATTATGATGGCATAGATACAGCCAATGGAATAGAGGTCAGAAGTTTCACACAACACAAAACAAGTGCAGGAGGTCCTAATATTGTACCTTTAAAGGAGGTGGTGTTGTAGACAGCAGTGATCTGTGTGGCCATTATATACATACACCCTGACACGAGGAATTCTTTTCACTATATTACTGATGAGTTCCATCACTAAGTTTAATAGCAGGATTTATTACAATCACTTTACCATCTGGTGCAGAGGACAGTGACGTATTTATAATCAATAACGAGGAGAGAAAATGTTTTTATTGTGAATGTTACAGATACAACAGTGTATACAGATGTAAGGGGTTCTGTTTACAGTATCAGAGTTCAGTATGAATACAGAGGATGACCTGAGTTTGATTTGTTGTTGCCCAGTTAGTGGTTTCATTCAGAGCTAAAAGGGTTGTAGCTGCAGCTCACAACACAAAGTAGGTAAGCGAGTTTTTGTGAGTACGTTTCTGCACAGTGGTGAACATATTGAGCTAGTAGTCATTTTTATAGCCTATTCCCAGGGCTCATTTCAGAATATTAAAAACCAACATACAGCTTAAATCCTGATCTTTATTTGACGCGTGGAGCCGGTGCAGCAGGTATGAATGCAATAAATCCTGTCACTGAATAAGGTTACTGCTGAGAGAATGCTTCCTCTGGTATTACTTTGTGTCACAGGCTGTAGTGAAATGTAAAATGTGCACAAACGCCATATAGCTGGTGAATTAGCTTAATGCTAGAGTGACTGAGTAAGCAGCGGCAGTCTCAGAAGGAGCCGTGGTGTGCAGAAAAGCTGGCGGAGCATCAGCTATAGATCACTGTTCGGTAAAGCAGCAGTACAGTACTGTAGCTCCACTCACATTCATTTATTATCAGCTGTAGTGTACAGCTCTGCAGCTGAGGGTCTCAAGATAAATCTGTGGGGTCATGATGTGATGATAATGATAGGAAAGCAGGAAAATGTATTTCTGCAGCATAAAAGAGACTTTTCTTTAAATTAGAAATGGTTGTTAAGCAGTCGCTAGGGCGGGGTGTCATTTATAAAATAACAACACCAGCATCCTTAAAGTGATGCCAGTAGAGTCCGTCATTTGATACCTTTTTTTTCTGCGGCATTCATGCCCATCACGTGATTGGAAGCCGTTGTTGCATAAGATGCCACCAGATGCCACATACATGTAGTTAAGCCATACTTTTAGTGGCATCTCAGCATGTCCGTCAAATACACCGCTCTCGACTTCACCACACCTCAGATTATATGGGTTGTAGCTACTGCGATAGTGGGCCAATCACAGGCCATATTAAATTGAACACTTGCAGCAATTGGCTGCAAGCAAAGCCATACGAATAGTCAATTTTTGGACAAACATTGGAGAAGTTTTGATACTACTTGGAACTGGGTAATTTCAGTCAATACCTTAAAGGTACTGAGTGTGCATACCGCACCACATGATGTGGTTTTGCCCAATAGGACATGCTCCTGGATCAACATCTCACATCACTGGACCAAAATTACAATCAACCAATCACAGCCCTCTGACGTCATCAGTGTGCTGCTCCTGTGCTTCTTTCAAAATTGTTTTGTGCTTCTTCAGAGCTAAACTAGTTTTCCAAAATAAAGTTAGTAAAATTAAACAAAATCCTCAGTAACACTGAACAAAAAACGAATAAGCCACTGCAGGGTTAGCGAGTTAGCTTGCTAACTAGGTTGGCTATGCTAACAAATCAGCTTGCTAATAGGCTAGAATGTTAGCGAGTTAGCTTGCCAACTAGGAAGGCATAGGACCTTTGCTCAACTTCACCACACCACAGACTGTTTGGGTTGTAGCTGCTGCTGTGGGAGTGTTAGCTCCATGCCAGGGATGGTTGTGAGAGCCCGGTAGGTGGAAACACAGTGAGAGAAATACCTGTTAGCATCACACGGCAAAAGTTACCTGAAGGTTATCAACAGAGTCGAGCTATTTTGGTGTGGGCGTGGTAGTTTGTTGGGACCCTTTAACAGTTCGGTGTTGGATGTCAGCCACTGCTTGTGTGTTAGCTTATGCTAACCGGGCAGATGTTGAACTGACTGTTTGTGGAGGACAGCGACTCCAGAGACGGCAGCAAACAAAAGTTTGCTGATACAGCCGGTTGTTGGAACAGTCTAGGATCAGAAACGTGTGCAAAAACATTTCGATACGACTTAGTACTGAGTTATTTCGACTGATACCTCTGTAGGTACCGATTGCAGCTGAGTATTTTTGCCTGGATGTGCACACACTTGGTCCCTTTCTACTGGGCAAACTGGGCCACACCTCCCACTAAATCAAGACTCCCTGCTGTCATGTTGAACATATGTAGTTGTAGTTGAATAATATGATTGTGGACAGCTCAGTTACTTTTATTTTGTGTGCTGTGCTGCCATTTTTCCGACCCCCTGGGCCTCTCATATGTTCAGCACCCATTGTCTATGACTTGAACAGGATGTAACAATACATTTTGATGTAACTGATAATGAAAATGTTGTATGCATTACACCACTGGCCTCTTACCAAACTGTGCTCCTGTAATGAAGCTGCCCAGCAGAACTAATTTGCTGCCAGCTCAATCTCCAAAGTGCATTCAAATCATACCTTAAAGCAGTCTCACATCGACCTGCGGAGGGAAAAAAACACAAGGCAGAAAAGTACCCAGAAAATAGAGCAGCTTTTATTCAAATAAAAGACAGGAAGAGGCTGACACAAATATGAATCCTGGAGTTCATGGACGGAGCTGGAATACAGGCTAAGTGAAGGTGCCAGACGGTAGTATGATTAGGCTAATGTGACTCCGTAGCCATGGCAACAGCAGCATGCAGAAGGTGATGTAATCGTTTCAGGGGAAACATCCATCTCTTTTCCTTCACATTTGTCACTGATCATCATTCATTTTTTCATCCTGGCTTTCTCTTTCTGTTTCTGTTCCCTTACATGACTCTTCATCCTCCACACGTTTGTTTCACCTCTTTCATTTTCAGTCTCTCGTTCATGTGTTATTATGCTCCTGTTCTTTCTCATCCTTTGTTCCACTCTGTTTCCACATCCACCATTACCTCCTCCCCTCCCAGTATTTCTCTGCCTCTCCTTCCTGCCTGTTTTTTTTTTTAAAGTTGCTGAGAAGCTGGTTGCTGCTTGTTTTTACCTCCATTACAGTAGAAAAACAGACAGATGAAGGCAGAAAGATGGACAGTTAGGTAGGTCACTTATATAGGTCGGACATCTTTAGCCTTTTAACCCACATCTGTTTCCACTCCCTGTATTTAAAGGCGAGTTTGTAATGTGCTCCTGTCAGATAACGTACCATCTCCTGGACACCAGCGTTTATTTTTCAACCACTCATTCATTGCTTTCAGTCAACTATCTCAAGTTGTTTCTCTGCTTGTTTGCTGCTAGTTTTTATGTGCTTTCAACGGTGTTACAGCTGCCACCAACTAAGAATTTTCCTAGTCGACCAGTAGTCATCATTTAGGGCCATTAGTCGACTAGTCGTCTGCATGTTTATGATATTAATGTAATGATTAAATGATATATTTTGGTGGTTTGAGTTGAAGGTGTGAGAAAGAATAGTATCAGTAACATTGTTAACACTGTGCTACATTACAGAGAAATACAAACCGTACTAATGAACCTTCATTAATATAGGCCTATATTTTATCTACAAGTGCACGTCACACACTGAGCGAGCCGCCTGTTAATGACGCTGTGGGCTAATGGGCATGTAGCTACTTCCATGTTTCAGATGATACGTCATGTTTGTAGTCGACCAATGAAGATGAGTTTACATATCACCTTGGGTTCGTCCTTCACCTTCTCAAAATGATCCCACACTTTGGATTTCCTGCCCGACATGTTATTAACTAGCCTGTGGAATAACCGTCCTGATTAGGGGCCATACACATGACGCGTCCTGTCCTGTAAGGGTTAACTGTGTGATGCATTTAAAGTCAGATGAAAGAGTAGGAATGATGAATGATGAAGTGAGAAAGGAAGAGGAACAAGTGCAGTAACGATGTGAGGAAAGGCAGAAGGCAGAGGGGTTTCTGGACTGGAACATTCAGAGTACTGGCAGGTCGCCTGCTGGAAATACCCAAACTGTTCCTCACACACACTGAGACACACGTCATCGTTGTGTGTGTGTGTGTGTGTGTGTGTGTGTGTGTGTGTGTGTGTGTGTGTGCGTGCTACTAGTGGAGGCTGCTGCTAACAGTTAATAGTGTCATCATCAATCATGTCATGTTATAACAACACTACAGCTAAGGGTAGAGGTAGCAAACACACACACACACACACACACACACACAATCTGCTTGTTAAGTGCCATATGAAAAGCATCCTCTTTAAAAACAGGACACAACCAAAGAAGAAAGTATGCCCTCTCTCTTTCTCTCTTTTACTCATTTGGTCTATTTGTCTCTCTAACTTTGGCACACACACACACACACACACACACACTCTCACACACACCAATATCCACCATGTAAAATCAGCACAAAAACAGCTCACATGTTCAATAAAATTATTGGTTTCATTACACAGTCGAAGCAAAAATAGGTGCAAACACAACTTTCCTGAGCTGACTGTGTTTTAAGAAAACCCACAACATTAATACGGACACTTATAATATTGATTTCAATGCGCCGTCTCAACCTGGTCTCACTCTGGAGTCATGGAAATCCAGCACTTGGGCAGTTACTTCTGGTGTCAGACACAGATGAAAAAAGCAGTCCTTTAACGTCGGCATGATATGTGGCCGGTGGCTGTTATAGTTTCCAACACCGACTTTTACCCGAGAGAGCAGTGTTCACGTCCCGTAAGATTCTAAAGCCAAACCCAGTTCTTTTTTCCTAAACCCAACCATGTGTGTTTGTTGCTGAAGGAAAAAAACGTCAATTCGCGGTGTTGTACCGACGTTGTGCATTTATTTTGAAAGAGACTGTATGCAAACGTTAAATTTCCTGTGAAAACAGAAGTGTATCTTGAAAGAAGACAATGCATGCAACAGACATGGCGTCCCAGAACTTCAACAACCAACACACCCAGGGTACCTTGTCGTACGTGGACGTGGAAAGTCGGAGTGAGAATGTGTTGGGCATCTGTGCTTCAACCTTGTTCTTTAAACTCAGTTCACCTTCTTCCTGTCTGCTCATGTTTCAACTATGGACTTTTAAAACTTCCTACACAGGACTAGTTGGTAAGGTAAGGGATATAGATTCTCTCATGTTTTCCCAGAATGAGTTATTGCATTGAAATATTGAATATACTGTAAGGGCCCAGAATAAGACGACATACAACATGAAATACTTCATCAAAGCATATATATCAATCACATACTCACACTTTCTCCCACACAATTTTTGAGACTTTCACTGACAGTTCATGGCGGCTTAAGGGGCTGTACATGTGCCACGTTTTTTTGCGCCCTCGAATCCATTTTTTTCGATGTAGATGCACGGCAGGAGTGCCCAATCACAGCCGACAGATATCTTTCCCTTTTTCTGTAAATATTCAGTCTGATAAATACGGAAAAGTTGATCATGTTAGTGCAGGGCTACCCAGAGCTTTATACCTGTCCCACAGACGACAGGCCTACACACTTATAAACAGCTCCTGGAAGAAGATCAGCTCTGCACTTCAGGTAAACAGGCTATAAGGTGCTTGTTAAGGTTACTTAGAAACCTCGCTGGTACGCAACTTGCTGCTGCGCTCTTAATAGCTGGCACAGAAAAGGCACAAGAGTAGCACCCAGCGCCTGACCTCACGTTTTCCAGGTGGTTAAAGACGTGACATTACTACGGCCCGTAATTTCCAGGGCTGGTACCTGCGGTTATTCCACAGGCTAGTTGATAACATGTCGGGCAGGAAATCCAAAGTGTGGGATCGTTTTGAGAAGGTGGTTAAAGACGCACCATGTTAACGGCCTCTATTGGATGATTTGCACGTCCATATGTTTACGCAGTCTTCATCAGGAGACTTGTTTTTACTCGTCATGAATTTATTTCCTCTGTGGTAATAGCACACCTTACGTTAGTCATCAGAAACTATGGTGAAAAAGGTCATGTTTTGGCTTATTATTATTTCCACACGCATGTGCAAGACTGAGCACCTTTAGCCAAAAATCAAATTTTGATTTATTTTAGAGGATAATAACTCTTTGCGTTACATACACAGTGCAGCCTTTGGTGCTTGAACCCTGATAAAAAGATCACACCTATCTGCAGTAAATAGAGACAAAGATGGTGGCTGACAGCTGAAGACTCAACAGCCTAGCGTACAAGATCATTACCTGCTTCCTTCATCACCCTCTCGCCTCCATTTTCCCATCTCTTTTATCTTTTTCTCATCACCGCTGCTTCCTTTTCCTTTCACTCCCCCATTTCTCATTCCTCCCTCTTTTATTTTTACCTCTTCCCTCCATCCTTTCACTCCTCTCCCTCCTCCTCCTCCTCCCGCCATCGTCCCCTGCCAGTGGCCACACGCTTGCCACTTGATGTGTTGCCATGACAGCCTGCCAAGGTGTCATCGCCAGGGTCATCTGCATATGCCCACCAGAGTCAGGTCAGGATACCCGTCCTGAAGTGGCTGCGTCCTGTCAAGTGTGTGCGTGTTTGTCTGTATGGAAAACACACGCCGTACTGTATGTGTGTGAATGCGTGGATTAGGATGAGCTATCAGTGTCTATAATGGAAAGTTCATGTGTAATTAACCTTTAATAATGTCAGCGAGGGTTATCATTCCACATGGATTAGAGCGCAGCATCAACACACACACAGAAGAAGAGTGTGTGTGTGGATATGTTAGGATTTGTTCTCCAAAGACGACCAGATCAAAGTGCGATGACTGTTCAGATCCAGATCCTTAAAGGAGGTTTCGGAGGTTTACTCATTACACTGAGGGATCACTGGGGCTTCTACAGTGATGTTGAGCCTGAAAAATTTATTGAATGTAATGTTGTCTTGTTCCGAGGCTAAAAATAAAAATACACTACTTGTGCTGGTGTCGTGAGGCGACTGAGCAGACCCAGAAGTTATGAAACTTGCATCATTCCTGTTTTGAATTAAAGGCTGTGGTTGTAAAACATAAAATAAAGATACGATTTTTTGCTTCCACGAGTATTTAATACACAGATCCAGGGCTGTGACTTACCCAGAAAATGGTCTCACTCTGATGGCGTCAAAATACACTGTAGGCAGTGTCATAATGATGCTGGGGACACTGTTTAGTGTCTGTCTAATCCATTATTAGACACTTAGCGCAACAGGGTGAGCAAGAGGGAAGGTGGGTGGATATAACAACACAGGACTTTGACCCAGGAGACCAGTGTGTGAGACCAAGGAGCAGCGACATTGGTTGCAGCGAAAGCACAACAGTATCCTGTTAGGGGTCATGGGGACGCTGAAGCCTATCCCAGCTGACATTGGGTGAGAGGCAGGGTTCACCCTGGACAGGTCACCAGACTATCACAGGGCTGACACATAGAGACAGACAACCATTCACACTCACATTCACACCTATGGACAATTTAGAGTCACCAATTGACCCTTCGCTAAGCCTCTCCCTTAATCAGTCACTGTCCAATCCTACGTTAGCAACCGTGTGTAGCAACCGAGAGGTCCGTCAAGCTTTCAGCAGAAGCTAATATGCCGAAGCGGCGTGCATACGGTAACGTTAACGTTACCTTCAAGTCCAACACCTGATACCCAAAAAGTGTTGAAGGTGGTGTTGAATTTTTCCCCTTCCCCAAGCCCAAGACCCAAGGAAGATATGGCTAAAACAGTGTGGAAGACCACACGAACAGCTGAATCCAGCAAAGATCAATAAAAACACATACGTTTGTTCCAAGTTAAGATGCTAACTAACGTTAGCTAACGCTAGCTTTGTGTGCTAGCTGCTCTCCCTTTGTCTGCCCCAAGGAGGAAACATAACTCAACATTAACTTAAATTTAAACCATATATTGACTTACCCTGCTGTACAAGAACATTCTTTGTCCTTCACGTGAAGTGTCAAGACGTGGGGTGCCTGACCCTTGCATTGCAACTGGTGAGCTTTTCCCTCTATTTTAATGTTCTCATGATTTATACTCCGCCAGCAGATGATATTTTGAATGTAGCTCTCACATGCATATTGAAGACCTTTCTGTCGGCTTCTCTCTGATATCTCCGAACAGTTTTTCCAGAAATTTTATGTTATTTCCTTTGGAATATCTCTCACTGATATCGCTGAAAACTCCATATTTCTTATGCTAGGAGCGAAAGCTTGACGACGTGGCAACAGTAACTAAGGGGGACAGGGCTTAGCAAAGGGTCAATTAACCTGCATGTCTTTGGACTGTAGGAAGAAGCTGGAGTACCTGGAGGAAACCCACAATGACACGGGGAGAACATGCAAACTCCACACAGAAGGGGCGAATTGACGTTTTTTTTTTTGCCTTCAACAACAAAAAAAACGTGGTTAGATTCAGGGGAAAAGAACAGGGTTTGGCTTTAGAATCTTTCAGGATGCAAATACCACTCTCTCAGGTCAAAGTCCGTGTTTGTTTGACCCGCCCACCTCAGTCAGACTTTTGTCCTTGTCCTGCCGTGTTTCCCCTTGACGCCACCAGGCACCGTTGAACTATATTGGCAACTGGCTGCATATCATGCCAGTGTTAAAGGACGCCTTTTTTGTTGGTTTCTGACGCTGCAAGTCGCTGACCAAGGACCGGATTTTGACGACTTCAGAGTGAGACCAGGCTCGCCTTTCCAGCCGGGTTGGTCCCACTCAAAGACGGATGTTTTTTAGTGACATCCACATTTTATTCTAACCATAACCAAGTAGCTTTGTTGCCTGCACATAACCACCGACCACTTCTGCATCAAAATACAACACAAAAGGCGGCCCCCATCATCATTTTAGTAACGGCTGCGGCTTTTGTCCAAGCAGCAAAATATGACGAGTATGGACAAGATAATGTTGCGTTAACAGCCCAGAGTGAGCCTTTCAGAGAGCTTGTTTTATTATCCAACAGTCCAAACCCAAAGACATTCAGTCTGCTATCATCTATGACAAAGAAAAGCAACATACGGGTATCCTCACATTTTAGAGGCTGGAAACATCAACACAAAATATGCGGCATTTTCAATTGAAAATTTAATTAAATCTAAATGATTGCAGCTCTATATTGATCATGATTTGCTCAGTGGTTCCCAACTTAAGAGTCAAGACCCAGACAAGGGGTCGAGGGATAAATCTTAAGCACTCATAAGATGATTTCTAGTGATTAAAAGAAGAATAAAGTAAATTCTGCTCCACAAAACTGTTTAGTTTCAAGCAATTGTAGTTTCATCCAAATAAAACAGTCTGTGAGGGGAAATCGCTGTTCGATTGACTCTAGGATCAGTAGCTGTTGCTACCAAGGATCCAGTAAATAAAAAATAAATAGTCACTGTTCAGATATGTAACAGAGAAATGACTGCATGCAATGAATGTGATATAATATAGGTTTCCTGATTGCCTGGGATTGACTGTAGATTTCTATCAAGGGAACAAAATGTAACATTATTTTTCATACGATAAAATACTATTTATGAGACGTGAGATTTTCTGATATTTTACACGTGAAATGTAAAAATATGTGAAACAGCATTTCAAATATCATGAATTCTCATGTAGGATGTGATTTTTTTTTTTTGGGGACATCTGCTATGTGGAAAAAAATCACGATACAGACACGTTTGTTGGATATTTCATGTATGAAAATGCAAATTTCATAGCTTTTTCTCTGGAAAATAAAACCACATTTTTTCAGTAATCAAAGGTGACATCTTCAAATTGATTTTTTTTCCAACTGACTGTCTCGAACCAGGAAGCTTCCAATTTACATCTGAATAAAACAGTGAAAAAATAAGAAGATCCTTGTCCTGTTTGGTATTTTTGCTTTAAATGATTAATCAGTTGAGGCTTTATTTAATTATTTTATATATTTTTAATTTCCTAAAATGTCCACTCTTTGATAAACATACATTAACAATAAATGAATACTAAGACTTATGGAAGAGGAGTGTTTTTCAATCCCTTAATGAGAACTATCTGTTGCTGTGGAGGGATATGAAATGTGAAGGGATGTGATGAGGTTTGATATGGCCCCGGCACAGCGAAGGGATACTCTGCTCTGAGTTGCTATTTGTGGCTCGTGTATCCGGTTGCCAAGGAGACAACTGGCAGAGCGCCAGCAGGAGACCGAAGTTGACCTCAGACAGACAGACAGTTACAGATAAATAAATAAATAAATAAATATCCAACAGGCTGATACAAACACAACAAGCTGTTGAGTGATGAACACTGGTGATCCACCTGTGTCTGTTTCATTATAACCTCTAAAACCCTGTCGTTGTAGAGTAACAGAAGAAGAAGAGGGTGAACGTGTTGTGCAGGTGAAAAGGTGGTGGTTTAAGGTGGCGTTGAAACGTCCTCAGTTGTCCTCACACATCACAGCGCTGTACTCCTCCACCCTGTAGCCTCATCCGTCTCCATGGTGATGACACACTAATCCACACAAAGCACCTTGTCGTTACTCGCCGCCATGATTGGTCCTGATGAGATTTGTGGCCAATTAGAAACAATTAGAGGAGAATCTCAGTGTGAGAAGGCGTCTGCTAATGTTGACAGATTTTTTTCTTTTCAATCAGAGCTGCATGTTTGAAATAGTTCAATACAAGTCTTTTTGTGTCGTTCTTAAAGAGATATAAACATGTTTTTATACAGAGCCTTTTTTAAATTTAGAATTAAGGAAGCTCAGGTTCTCAAAGACTAAATTTGGTCTAAATTTTCAAATACTAAAACATCTAAAATTGGCAGAATTTTGATTTAATTAGCAACAAGGTTGTAAATCTGGTTCCAGCTTTCAGACAGTTTGGTAGTTTTAATTTTTAATTCTAAGCCCTAAGCATTATTCATCTCTGCTAACTTGTGAGGACAGCTGTTTGTTTATTAGTGAAGTGATGTGTCACATGTAGAGTTACACCTCAGGCTACACTGATGATTGTCAATCAGTCGATTAGCTGTTTGACAGAATATTAATTTAAATCATGCAACTGTTTTGACATTGATGTGGCCATTGCTGCAGCTATTTTAATAACTGATTATATCATTAATAATAATAATTAACTTTATTTATATAGCACCTTTCATACAAGAAATGCAGCATAAAGTGCTTTATAATAAGGGCAGCATTAGCACTGAGTGCTTCAGATCGTGTTAAAGGCTAAAGTGAACAGATACGTTTTTAGCTTTCTATTAAAAAAATCTAGTGAGCTAGCTTCCCTGATATCTATAGGTAGTGTGTTCCATAGTTTTGGGGCGTCACTGACAAAGGCTGCATCCCTGATCTTCTGGCTGTTTCTGGGGACCTCCAATAAACCAGCAGCAGATGATCGCAGTGGTCTTGGAGGCAAATAGTTAACAAGGGAGTTAGCAATGTTTAAAGCTCCGTATACAAGGAGGAGGAGCTTAATATCAACTCTAAATGTAACGGGAAGTCAGTGCAGAGCAGCTCAGACTGGCCTGATGTGCTCTCTCCTCTTGGTTCTGGTTAAAAGTCGAGCTGCAGATTTTTGAATGAGCTGAAGTCTCTCAGTGATGTTTCTTGGGAGGCCGGTAAAAAGTGCGTTACAGTAGTCGAGTCGGCTTGAAATAAAGGCATGAATCAAGTGGGGGTGGACTGTTGGTCAGATGAAACAAGGGATCTGAAGACGTCATCTGGGGCTTAAAGGGATAGTGCACCCAAAGATGAAAATTCAGCCATTCTCACCCATATGCCGATGGAGGCTCAGGTGAAGTTTTAGAGTCCTCACATCACTTGCGGAGATCCAAGGGGAGAGTGGGTAGCAACACAACTCCACCTAATGGAGGCTTATGGTGCCCCAGATTCAAACGTCCAAAAACAGAGTTCAAATGACGTTTTTCCAAACAACTTTTTATGTCGGGGCTTCAGGACACTTGGATCACTACGGACGAGCAGTATGGAGATATTTTGTGGTTTCAATTATGTGTTTTTGGACGTTTGAATCTGGGGCGCCGTCAGCCTCCATTAGGTGGAGTTGTTTTGCTACCTCCTCTCCCCTTGGATCTCCGCAAGTGTTGTAAGGACTCTAAAACTTCACTTGAGCCTCCCTCGGCATATGGGTGAATTTTCATTTTTGGGTGCACTATTCCTTTAAGAAAACTGTGATAGTGAAAATTTGTAATTTTTTATATTTTTGTGACAAATTAATTTGGCAGCAAAGATGGTAGTTGACAAATTTGAGCATCTACAAACTTTAGGTCTTCACATTTTATCAAGGCTGCACCCCTGAAAGTTGGAGATTCGAATCATCAGTCAGAGACTTCTCAAGTCAAGCAGTCTTTTTTTTTGGTCAGTCAATGTGCAGCTACTTCTACGGACATTTCGCTCCTCAGATGTATCCGCAGAGTCAGCACTCCTCACTTACACGCTGCTCTCAAAATCATTACACTACATCAATCTGCTCCCTCTGCTTAGTGAAGATGTCTGTGATGTCTGCACAGGCAGCTGCAGACCCAGACCCACGGTGAGTCTGAGTGAGACGGAGGCAGCTGCCGAGATAATGTTATCCTCTGCCTTCTGCTTAAAAGTGGTGAATTTACAGCTGACAGGAACTTACGATACAGCCTCTGGCTTTTGTTTGATATCTAGTGTCTGCGAAAAAATTGTTGTACTTTTGCGATTCATCATTAGCATAGCTAGCAGCCATCAGCTTAGTGGGCTAGCTTAGCTCGTTTACTATATAATGCAAGTGTCGCTGTAATCCTGAACATCCCGCCAAACCCTGTTCAAAACCTGGAAGTTAAGTAATTGAATGAATGAATTTATTTCAAACCAAATTAATAAAAAAAAGTAAAAGTAAATAATAATAATAAAAATGATTATTTACATGATATATTTACAGTCCAGGTACCACCCAGTGTTACAAAATAAATATGCACTCCCCTAACACAACTTTCCTCGTCTATATATCAGCCAAAAAATAAATAAAATGTTGCTTAATATTATGGACAAAAGGAACAAACAGATAAATCTGATATGAATAACAAAACGCTGAGTCAGGTTCAACCCTAATTTCTATTCTTGTAATAAATAATCACTAACAAAATACCATATATTCTGTATACTATGTGCACAGTAGACTACAGAAACAAACCCATCCTCATACTTCACATCACACTGTATCATAACTGTTGCCTCTGCCTCCTCTTGTCTCATGTCTCTGTGAAGGCTGGAGGTTATCTGAGGTGCTTTGGGTTCAGATACGATTATTCTGCTTTGACATTTGAAAGTGAATCAGCTGCAGTTCCTTTGGAGAACAGAGGGAGGATACATGTCTAATTTCTACCATTACAGCAGTCTGCCCTCCTGAACTCAGCCGTGTTGTTAATGGACATTTATCTTGTTTTATGGACCGTCTGGGACGACCACACCCAAACTGCTCCTCGTCTTAATATGATCTAATCCTGCAGGCTGGCAGACTGCAGCCATCGTCCAACAGCCACTTGAATATAGAGTACTGAGCACTTGCATGTTTCCTTATCTGGTTTTTAAGTCCATTTACAGCGCGTCAGATGTCTGGATTCTGCTTCGTCAGTGTGGATGAAGAGCGAGAGGAAGAAATAAAGTGTGTGTGAGGGGGAGAGAGAGAACAAGGGAGAGTTACAGAGACGATATCAGACGGAGCAGAGAGGGAGGCCACGTTACGTCTCAACAATAAGAACACTTCTCATAGACGTGACAGCTGAGAGTCACCTCGAGGGATGCACTCTGTAATTTATTGGTGTTTATTATGAGAGCCAGACCAGTGCTGGACATCTGAGAGCAGTGCTGATACTGATAATAATGATGAATAATATATCGCCTGATACATAAACACGTATTTCTTGTCTGTCTTTGATAACTTTGATGACTTGCCTTTTTTAAAAATCATTCTCAAGTATGCATACCTCTCAAGCTTATGTTACTTTAAAGCAGAGTTAATTCTCTTTTTGGCCTCTTGGGGGCAGCAGAGCCGGCTGTTAACTCGAACGTGATATACAATAACAGGTCCTTATAATGTTTTAAGGGCAGCTTGTTCGCAAAGCAATGTTGGCATTAATTTGGAGTTGTGTTTCTGTCCACCTGAAGAGTGTATGTCCAAAATTCACTCTCCTTTTAGCTCTGTTTTGGTCTCCACCAACTCCTGTGAAAGGTTTTCAGCTCTATTGCAGCTAAATGCTCCGCTGTGTTTATTAGCTAGTTGCTAACTGTGTCTGGTTGACAATTGGTGCCGAGCAGGTACAGCTATCAGAACTTCTTCACTGAAAACAGCAGCCTGCCATTGCTGGAAATAAGATAGATGAGAGCTGTAAGAATGAACCAAAACAGTTAATTTGCAGCCCTGAAAAAACAAAACAAAGAGCAGAAAGAAGCTAAAACGCTCCATAGAGTTAAGGGTGACAATTCTCTGTCTGTCTTGTCTGTGGGTTTGTCACTACGAGCAACATCTTCCATATTGTACAACACATTCTCACTCTGACCTCGCCACATAGCGCTGTTTGGTCATGGACTTTCCATACGTCGACTTATGACATGCAAGGTAGCCTACGTGAGTATGTAGTTGACGTTTTGGGATGCCATGTCAACTTCTGTGTGTTGCATGCATTGTGTCTTAAATACCCAGTCTCTTTCAAAATAAATGCACTACGTCGGAACAACACCGCAAATTTACGTTTTCCGTCAACAACAAACGCACATGGTGATTATTCTAACTTTCCACCACCCCTCCCACTCGCCTTAATCGGACTTTTTGCCACCTTAATATAGGTTGTTGCCCAGCTGCGTTTACCCTGATGCACTGACGCACCAGGCTGTGTATCGTGCCGGCTTGAAAGGGCAGCTTTTTAGTCGGTTTCTGACGTGGAAGTCAATGCCCAAGCGCTGGTATTCAGTGACTTTGGAATGAGATCAGGTTGCATTGACCCAATCACCCATTTTCAATATAGAAGTATTGTTAAGTGCAGCTTTAAATCAGTTTCTGTACTAACAATTTTAGTGACGTTTATTGTTCGGAATAGAAAGATATCTCATTAATGTTACTTTGATAAAGTTGTTGATTAGGGCTGTCCTGAGAACAGGTTTTTGGGCATCAAAGCTTTAGTGAAAAAAAGGGAGGGGGCGGGGTTGCACCTAAAATAACGTGACAATTAGCCACTAACTTAGCATGTTAGCAGGTCGCAGTAACATTAGCCATAATAGCTAGGAAAAAGAATACTTTGCAAGACAGCCAAACTGTCATTGACAGTTTTCTGGTCATTTGCCAAGCTCGTTGTAGATTTGTGAGAAGCCAGTTTCCTTTGGCATATCTGGCACTCGACTTTTGGGGGTAACCTTTGCAAATTTTAAAACTATTCCAGGTGCTTGATTTTTTCGACATCTTGCTAGCTTATCACGTGTGGTCAAATTGTTCCAGTTTCAGTAGTGCTGGACTGCTGGTGACTGATGTTAGATTAGACAGAGTCACTGTTACAAAACTTTAACTAAGTTAAAATGTCTGTCTGAGAATAACATAAAATAATTAATGCTAATGCAGAATGAACAATGTTGGACTGCTGTTCCTTAATTTATGGACTATTTGGAGGAATACATGTCATACACTGTAAAACTAATGTATGTGACTACGTGATGCCACCATTGGTTTGTGGATTTCCATTTTGAAGTTCGGCATTTTGGCTGTTTTCATCTTGGTGTTTTCGAGTCAGAAGTGACCATATTTGGACGAGAGGTTGGCGCTGTGGAGGAGCAAGGGGTGGATCTGACTGAGAAGCCAAGGAGACATCAGCAGACAGCCAGTCACTCAAAATGGCCGCCCTTATTTATGCTCAGCTCTAAGCCTTAAAGGGATAGTGCACCCAAAAATGAAAATTCAGCCATTATCTACTCACCCATATGCCGATGGAGGCCCTGGTGAAGTTTTAGAGTCCTCACATCCCACACAGAGAAGCAGTCAGAGCTACAGGCTACAGTGAGGCTAAAAACAGAGTTCATATGACGTTTTTCAAAACAACTTTTTATGTCGGGGCTGCAGCACACTTGGATCACTACGGATGAGCAGTATGGAGATACTTTGTGGATTCAATTTTGTGTTCTTGGACATTAGTCTGGGGCGCCGTCTGCCATTAGGTGTGCTAGCTGCTCCCCCCGCCGATCTCCGCAAGGGATGTGAGGACTCAAACTTCACCAGGGCCTCTGTCGGCATATGGGTGAGTAGATAATGGCTGAATTGTCATTTTTCGGTGCACTGTCCCTTTAATAAAATGTAAATGGATGAGTTATATAAAACTCCCCCACCAGCCTCGTACAGTTGTCATAGCTATAAATTAGCGATAGAGACCAAAGCAGTTTTTTGTACCAGGCTGCACACATGTTTATTTCTGCTGTTAAGTCAGGCATTTTAACATGAAGGTCTACAGGGATTGACTCGCTTCTGGAGCCAGCCTCAAGTGGTCATTGGAGGTATTGCAGATTTTGTGACTTGAATGTTGCAGCCCCGAAAGTTGCCACTTGAGATTACAACAATTATCTGAGCAGCTACCTGAGGTGAAACAATGATCTAATCACACCTTCTTCACTTGTTATTTTCACCACACTCAACCTGACACTTTAATTCACATGCAGACGCTGTGATTCTGGTGTAATCTGAGACACTGCACTCAGTGAAGGTTGTTTTCCCCTCTTCTGTTCTCGGACACATTGATCTTAGAGACAAAGGGCTTGTTGCAGTGATATGATGTCGTATGATGTTGCAGTAATTTAGGGTTAAAACACTGAAGGGCAGAAGCATCTCGCAGCCTCATAGTGCCCTCAGATTGGTATCCATGTTGCTATCTTCGTTCATTAGTAGATCAGTTGCAAGGTTGTCTGTGCCCTCACACCACACACACACACACACACACACATGCACAGTTATACAAATAGAGAGGAGTAAACAGGCTTGACAAATGTAGGAGCACCCTTGTTCAACAATAGGACGTCCGTGTGTCCTGTTCTCGGTGATAAGGACCAGATAAGGTGAACTGCTGTTTGACAAGATAAGGAACAAATGGAGCCTGATACTGGTCACCAAAAAAACTCAAAGAGATAAATCACACCAGTGCAGGGAGCCATCACACAGTTTTATCCTACACTGGTCTCAAACTAGAGAAGAAAATCTGCTGGTGTGGTGAGATGGTTTTGTCATGAGAGGATTGCATTATATTCGGCAGTATCAAAGTTTTTTATCCCCTATCAGCATATATTTGTGCCTCTGCAGTAAGTTGTGTATCCTGTTTGTACTGTACATGCTGCAGCAGAGATGAGCGTCTCTACATTCAGACTCCATGCACACTAACTACTGACACCAAGCCAAATGATTTCTGGGTATCGAGGACTTCGAACTTCAGCTCCTCGCGGCTCACATTACAGGCAAAGTTTTCAGTGTGAGCTACAATGAAGCCGCATGTTGAGAGGATTTTAATTGCATCTAATCTGATGCACTTCCCCATTGAAGCAGGATATTGTGGCGGGACATAATGCAGGGTAAATTAGTGTTGTGACCAACGAGATGGAAATGTTGTTTTTGATTTCTCTGAGCTCCAGATGGATTAAGGGAACCACACAGGACAGTGGGAGTTGTCGAAAATCATTTAAAGTGATTCCATGAGGTATACTTTAATGGAACATCACATCACAGAGTGCTAATGTCCTGATGTTGTCATCCTCACCCACCTGGTGCTCTGCGCAGGCTGACACTATTTCTGGAATAACTTTGATCCAGGTTCACCATTCAGCGCTTTCATTCCCGGAAATCGGTGTTTCTCTGACCCTGTTTGGCTGGTCGGAGATGGGTGGCTAGCCTAGCACCTGCTAATGTGTGCTCACCTTTTTTCTATGATAACTTAAAGCCCCTACAAGGAACTTTCATTTTGAGTTGATTTTGGCGACGCTGTGGACAAAAGCGGTAGTGTTTTGCCGGAATGAAGCCTACATTTCCCATGAGCTCTAGCGCGTATTGTCGTAAAGACGCTTACCTAGCTCGCGCATGTGTTTGTTTTGGGGATGAATGAAACAACAAGACGGGAAAACTTTGCCCCCGCTCCTATCGGGGATCCCAGCTCACCTCTGCCGCGCCCCAGCTCCACCTCTCCGGCGTAAGCGCCACCGCCGCCGGGGTAAACGCAGCGGTCGGCTGGTAAGGCTGAAGGCCTGTTTGGCGAGCACTTCCACGGCTTCTTGGACTGAGTATGGAGCGGTGCCTCGCCTCTTTATTTCTCGGCACTCGCTGGACCCTGTCGACGCCTGGCTGGTACCTGTCGTCGGCCCGGATGAGGTGTTCCAGCCCCGCGGCCCCTGCTCTCCTCGTCCCCGCTGGCGCGGGGTGAATCTGCGCAACCTGCGGCCTCTGTGTGTGGCTCCCCGGACAGCTAACGCCGTGGACCCGCCGGCTCCTGCCAGGATTGGGCTGGTAAATGCTAGATCGCTAGCGAACAAAACGTTTATCCTGAAGGATTTCCTGACTTCCCGAGGATTGGATTTTCTCTGTGTGACTGAGACGTGGCTGACTGTTGGTGAGTCCAGTGCTTTCACAGAACTTTTACCCGATGATTGCTGCTATTTTAACTCCCCGCGGACGTCGGGTCGAGGAGGAGGAATAGCGACTATTTATAAGAGTCACTATAAATGTAAGCAGCTAGGTAAGATGACGTGTGCCGTCTGAGTGCCGTAAATCGTTTCGTCCTGGAAGCGACCTGGGGCGGACCCGGAGACAGTTTCCTAAAGGTATGGATATACACTATATAGAAATAGCTTATCTTCACACCGATGGTCTCATTTGCTGTTGTAGGTCACGAACAGACATCAGCAGAAACGAGAGACTTTTGCATATCCAGTAAAAAGTTCCTTGTAGCAGCTTTAAGATCCAGACGTTCAGGTGTTTTTTTTTACCAGGAGTTGAATTATCCACAGAGGTCTTCTCCTCTCTGAAACAAACAGGCCTGGTGATTTAAACTGGTAAAAACACTGAACAAAGCATATTCACGTAAAAGAAAATCTGTGTTTTTTTCCGACGCGCTCATCACAAAGGGGCTGCTAACCACAGTGGCTGACATAAAAACATGAATGTCCCTATTTACAGCCAGTGTTTAGTTTGTCTGTTCCTGGCTACTGTAGAAACATGACGGTGCAACATGGCAATCTAAAAAAAAATCTAAAATCCCAGTGTAGTCCCAGTGTAGGATGTACCAATCTCTAGGGGGCCACCCAAAAGAGAGTTTCTTTGCTCTAAGTTGTAGTTAGCAGTGTAGTGTATACATTAAATTTAACATATAGCTGGAGGGCCCACTCTCTCTATGAGCTCCCTCACCTCATGGGCCTCAGGGCAACTGCCCTGCTTGCACTGCGTTATATGATGAAGAGTAAAGTTTTGAAACAAAGACATCAGATCTCACAAACTCTGGCAGTGGGAGAGGACGCTTAGCTCTGCTGGTTTTGCTCTTGTCAGCTGGAAGATGCTAACTGGAGTGCTGTGCAGAGACTTTATAGATACAGGTCTGCCAAACTACACTTGACTTCCTCTGCAGTTTAAATCTATATACATCACACCAGTGAGGAGGGACCTGATGAAGGTTAAAATGGTCTTGATGAAACGTTTCACCATATGTCCTAAACAATAAGCCTCATATACTGAAGTCACTCTTAACTTGACATCCAATAATCTGACTGAAAACAAGTCCACCTGCTTTGTAATGCTCATTTTCTTCTGTAGTGGCCTGATGCTGCCTCCAAGTGGTCAAAAAAAGAACTGCAACTAGTACACATTGTACTGTGTCAGATGATTTATGTTTAGTTTCACTGACACTCTAAACACATCCTTAAAATAAAGTAACACACACTGACACACACTTTAGGATCTCTCAGTATTCCCTCGTATTGACTGCAGCTCAGACACAGGACACATTTCCTGTTGACTACTGTCACACTCTGTATTCACTTCCACAGGATTTATTAAGGCTGCCACCTGATGCTTTGCACACATTTCCCCATCATGTGTTCATAAATAATTAACAGGGTTTATGAACACATGAAAGATTTGACATGTTCTCTGTGAGGCTGTGGTAGTCCTGTAGATGGCCACTAGAGGGAGCCAAACACCACAGGAAAAATAAACTATGTGCACATGAAGATTTTCTGTCATTCGGTCTTCATTTTGTTTATGTTTATGTCTTTATTGTAAACAACAATACTTCAGTTTTGTGTCCCGGCTTCGTTGTGAATTACGCTCAGTATTTCCTGCTATGAGGGAAGTTGTTGGCTGGCAAACTGGCAGCTACTCACAGGGGATAAATCTCATCTCATCCTGTGCACACACACACACACACTGGCATGCGTAAACACACCCTCACTCTTTGTTCCCGTCCTCTTGTTGGGCTTTTACTGCCCATCCCTGATCCGTTAGGCACAAACAAACACAACCAACTGGCCACATTTGGATCCATGCCGACATACGAGCCAGTGTCAGTGTACAGTGTGTGTGTGTGTGTGTGTGTGTGTGCAGGTCAATCATGAGTGTCTGTTTTTAGCCTCACATTTTGATCAGATCTACTTTCTTTCTGAATCAATACCCCGAGATCTGCCTTGAGTTTAATGTCTGTGTTGTGTATTCATCCATCAGCAGTTTGATTTATATTTAAGGTTTGACAGGATGAGTTTTTTTGTGCAGCTGTATCAGAGCCACAGTTGAAAAATTAATGTCAAATTATGTTAAAAATACTTTTCAGATAATTGTTTAGTATTTAATTGTTGGAGAAATGAGCTCATATGTTGGTAGCTTTTGTACATAACCCTTAAAAACACATCAGTATGAGCAGCAGTTTGCAGTTTACACAGTGAGGCTAGTCGAGAGAAAAGTAGTCAATCAATGGATTTGTTGTGAAAGTCATTTATTTGGCACAAACGTTGTTTTCTAGATTCTTGAATGTGAAGATTTTTTGCTTTTAGCTGATTTCTATCAGATTTATATATCATTGAATATTTTGGGTTTTGGACTCTTGATTGGACACAACAGTCAAATTAAAGACGTTGGCTTGTGCTCATGGAAAATCTCATATTTGTTTTGTAATTTTCTGACATTTTAGAATGATTAATTGCAAAATTATTCAACAGAATCACTAATTAATCAATAATTTTCAAAGCTCTAATGTTTTGGTTTTATTTTTGGTTGCTGGTAAATAGTACGGAAGCGTATTGCATTCACTTGACAAATGAAAAAAAGCCCTGTTTTTCGGAGTATTTTTTTCTGTTTTTCTGAGTAATTTATTTATTTTTCTGTTTTTTGGTGTAATTTTTTTCCCTGTTTTTCGTGGTATTATTTTCTGTTTTTCGGGGTATTTTTTTTTCCTGAACGAGGAGACGAGATACTTGAAAATCTCGCGAGAAGCTCCTACCTGGCACCTGCAAGTGACCCCTGCATCCATGGTGACTCCTGCTCATGGATGTATTTTGCATCCGTACTCCTGCTCCGAAACAATTTCAACTACGGGATCAATAAGGGTAAGGTTGTAACAACGTTAGCTGACAAACATGTATGGGCATGATTTCAGTTGTCAGGTAACGTTAACCAAACAGTTTTTTTCCATCATGCTGGACATTGTTACTCATCACAAATTTGTCACCTGTTACTAACCTAACCTGTTACATTGAGCGATAGGCCTACACTAGAAGGACGCAGTCGAAAACATAGCTAGATTATCATACCCTGTGTGTAACTAATTACGTGCCTTACCCTTATTGATCCAAACAAAATTACCACGAAAAACAGAAAAAAATTCCCCAGAAAAACAGGGCTTTTTTTATTTGTCAAGGGAATGCAATACGCTTCCGTAAAATAGTCCACCTTGGAAAGTTGTCATATTTTGTTGGCTTTTTTTTTTTTTTTTTTTACATTTTCTTGTCGGCGTAACTGAAACAAGCAGTCGATGAATCAATGACAATTCATTCAGTTCTTTTTTTGTTTTTTGTTTGGGTTTTTTTCCAGAAAAAATGCCAAATGGTGTTTGCTAGCTTCTTGAATGCTTTGCTATACTAGTATGAATATAATATCTTATGGTTTTGAACCTAAACAAGCATATTAAAAATATTGTTTGGGCATTTTTCACAGCTTTCTGACATTTAATAAATGATTATTTGCAATACATATTTAATAGATTAATTGCTAATTAGTGTAGCTCTAATTCAGAAAATATTCCCAATAATTTTGCTTTTATTAATGGTCGCAGGTCAGCAGCATGCCTTTGAAAATAACATGATGATATTGAATATTTAACTGTCGGAGACATTAGCTCTTTCTTGTGTGCATAAAGTGATAAAACAATAGTTAATCAGGGACAATTCATTAAAACTTTTGTTTCAGTCACTTATTTAGCAAAAATGCTAAAAGCAAAATGCTGTTTTTTTTGTATCTTTGGGTTTTGGACTGTTATACTGTGATAAATCTCTGTGGGCATTTTTTAACAATTTTCTGACATTTAATAACTATCGCAAAAATGGATTAATCACAGGGTGCTCACTAACTCACCTCGCCACAGCGTCCACGGGTTTGACTCCAACCCAGGGGCGTAAATATAGACAGTGCAGGCAGTGTGGTTGCACTGGGGCCCATAAGGTGGGGGTCCATTGAGAAAGAGGGCCCTCCAACAATGTGCTGGGTGAAGCATTGGCCCTTACGATCTTAAAAACATGCCTGTGCTCAAAGAAGAACGCCCATTGAATTAGAAACAGTGCCATTTGATCTATATGCCTATCTATTAATCAACCAATTAAACTAAGTTCTTTGGTATTTTTTGTTATATACAAGTATGCAATGATGAGTAATATGCATGTTGATGTTATCCAGTATCAAGTCTCTGATCATGCGACGAGACGATATGTGCACAATAGCATGCCCATCGACTGTACCACACTGCTCCAACCTGTGGCCCTTTGCTGCGTGTCACTCCCTCTCTCTTTCCCTCTTTCACTCTCAAGCTTTCCTGTCCAATTAAAGGCAAAATGCCAAAAAATAATCTTTAACAATAGATTAATCAATAACTTTAAACAGCTCTAATTCAGACAAATTCCAAAGGGGTTTGTTTTTAAGGTCAACAGTTTCCCTCTGAGTCACATGATGTTATTGAATATTTAACTACTGGAGAACGCTCGCTCCTCTTTTGCCTTTTATTGTATTTTATTTCTTTTATTTTGGTCATTTTCTTGTGAAATAAGTATTCAATTAACCAATGACAACTCATTGTTAAACTTTAAGCTTTTCTGTGACTTGTATAATTGTGAATTAATCATCTGTGGGCTCTGGACAAAACAAGCAAATTAAATTTATCGTCTTCTGCATTTCTCAGAATTTTCTGACATTTTGAGACGAATAAATATTTTATACATTAATCAATATTTAAAATAGGGATCACCAAATTATTTGGTTCACCACTGAAAATGACCTGATGATGTTTTATTTTATATTCCTGTTGGTATATTCATGTTTTCGTTCATGAGATGATCCTCAGCTCTCTGATTAACCCCCGAGGCCACGCTGAGTTCATCCTTCCAATAGTTGCAGTATTGTCTCTACCCTGTGGAGGCCACACTTACCCACGACTTGATTAACTGCAGTTTCACGGTTGCATGCACAGAGCAGTGTGCTGCAGGCGCTGGTTAGCATTAGCAGTGGTCAGATCAGCAGCATCAGGACAGAACGATTGATGGATAACAGAATGGAAAGAGGGAGCAGAGAGGATGGAGGAGAAGGCAGCAGATGATGAACGAGCGAACAAAGAAATAATGCAACTGACTGGCATCTTTGCTGCTGACCCACATCTGGAGCCTGACGGTAGTCCTGAGTTTGCTGTTTCCACTGCGAGCAGAGAGAGGCGAGAGTCACGTGACGCCACCAGAGACAGCGAGCCTTAAACCTTTAGACATCATCATCTTTTGTCAGGCTCGTTTTAAACGTGTGATCCACGCACAGAGAAATCACCTGCTGTTAATCCCAGTTTGAGGACAGACGGGAAGCTGTTAAGGGCTCGCACGTCCAATTCATAAGCTCCTCTTACAGATGGAGATAATGAAGGATTAATGATATAAGTCCTGTCTGGAGTCACTCTCACACTGATGATTATTATGGTGCAGTAACTGGAGTTGGGCCTGTGATTAGCTGCAGATGAAAGGAGGCATGAGACATTTCACTTTTTAAGGCTGTTTGAGCGTCTGTCACAATAAACTGAGCACACATGAACACCTTGAATCACAGGCCAGGAATAAAACAAATTATAGAGATTAAAAGACAAAATTGTGTGCACTTTAAATCAGATTCAACTTTATTGTCACCGCACAGAGTTCAGGAAGTGAGACAAAGAAAACAGAAGTGCAGAAAGCAGTTAAGAGCAGAGAAATGTACAAAGTCTAGACACTTTATATACGGGCAGTATGAACAGCATCTGCAGGATCGGCAGGCAGCGCAGAAATAGGTATAAAATGTACTGCAGAGTGTAACTACAGTAACGCTAATAATAAGTGCAGTGTTAGGCTGGCTACTAGCTACTAGAAGCTAAGCTAAAAGAAAATGGCGAAAGTATCTTGCTACTTGCAAAGCTACTTTTATTTTTTGACTCTGTGTCCTTGTTTTCTCTGTGATAATGAAAACTGTCAGCCAAACAAATAGGCAGGCACTTATCTTACTCCTATTGTTACTCTATTAGGCACTGGTTTTGCTTTTGCTCCTTGAAAACTCCGATATTTAATACTATATTTAAACTGGGCCCAGTGAGTGACCCTGACCTGGGGAGCCCACTGGTTGTTCTGGTTGTTAATGGTTGTGAAGTTGAGGTCACTGTACTGTTACTGTAATTTGAAGCATTCTCTGGCACAAGAATTTAGAATTGAACTGAACTGAACTGAACTGAATTGAATTGAATTGAATTGAATTGAACTGAACTGAACTGAACTGAACTGAACTGAACTGAACTGAACCGAACCGAACCGAACCGAATCGAATTGTATGGAATTGAATTGAAGTGGAATTAGGCAATGGTTTTGCTTTTGCTCCTTGAAAACTCAGATATTTAATACTATATTTAAACTGGGCCCAGTGAGTGACCCTGACCCAGGGAGCCCACTGGTTGTTCTGGTTGTTAATGGTTGTGAACTCTAAGTTGAGGTCACTGTAAGTGTTACTCAGGGGTCGCGTTAACCGGATATTCTCGGTCATTGACCGTTTTTTTACAACAATGACCGGAAAATCTGAAGGCCGTTGGCCATTTTGACCGGTTGCAATTACCACCCCTGCCCACTTGGCGGCGGAGTGCACAGTCAGTGGTTTAAGTGGCTGCCGTTTTCACACTGCAGAGAAAAAGTCATTCATCTGCTTCATGTAGTGTTGTTGACATAACGGCCTGGACACACCAGATGCAGTAGTGCCGCCGAAGTCCTGCGAGTATACTCGCAGGCGCTTGACTGTCCACACAGGCAGCGCATTTCTCCTGCGCTCTCC
>NC_065518.1:7043272-7087687 GCF_006386435.1 Epinephelus moara | reverse complement strand
GCACACTTTATAACTTGCTTGTTGGATTTATTAAAAACGAACGAATGAAAACTAAATGTCTTTGAATGTCTTTATTATCATTTAAAAACGAAAATTAAAATGACCGGCGATGAAAAAGTCTAGCGCAACCTCTGGTGTTACTGTAATTTGAAGCATTCTCTGGCACAAGAATTTCCTTCAGGATAAACAAAGTGCTATTGAATTGAATTGAATTGAATTGAACTGAACTGAACTGAACTGAATCGAATCGAATCGAATCAAATTGAAATTGGGCACTGGTTTTGCTTTTGCTCCTTGAAAACTCAGATATTTAATACTATATTTAAACTGGGCCCAGTGAGTGACCCTGACCTGGGGAGCCCACTGGTTGTTCTGGTTGTTAATGGTTGTGAAGTTGAGGTTACTGTACTAAGTGTTACTGTAATTTGAAGCATTCTCTGGCACAGGAATTTCCTTCAGGATAAACAAAGTTCTGTTGAATTGAATTGAATTGAATTGAATTGAATTGAACTGAACTGAATTGAATTGAATTGAATTGAATCGAATCGAATCGAATCGAATCGAATCGAATCGAATCGGATCGAATCGAATTGGAATTGGGCATCTTTGCTGCTGCTTTCCCTGTCTTAGGCTTTCCTCGTTTGTGCCTAGAAGGGCAGAGAGGTGTGCTCTGCCTGCCTCAGGCTTTCCACGCTTGGAAGAGGCTTTCTGTGTAGGCCCGAGGAAAGGCAGAGAGGCCCCAGAACAGAGCCATACCGCCAAATATACTGTAATACTGCACATAGAAATAAAGTTTTCTTTGACTAAAGTGTTCCTGACTGAAATGAAGACATGTTCAGTTGAACTGTTTATAATTAAATAAGAGACTTAGATTAAAACTTTCTCCTTCTTCTTCTTTTGTTTTGAAGACCTTGTGACATTTGAACATGTCCTCCAATTACATGACATCATACGTAGGCCTATTTCTCTCAGTCCTTCTCTCTCCTCTTTCTACCTAATGCATTTCTCTGTCTCTGCCTCTTTCAGTCGGCTCTCTGGCTCTGTCAGTAATTCAGAAGCAGAATTCAAAAGTATATTTTTCAGTGAATAAAACCATCAAAAATAAAATATAGTAATAAAATGAAAAAAATAAAAAATAACAGACCTAAATTAAAACTTTTATTTTTGGGAAGATCTGTCTCTCCGGCTCTTGTCTCGGCCCTCGTTGTGTCTATGTCACTAGTGTCCACTGCAAATGCACTAAATATATGCAGTCTATGGTCACATGAGACAAGTGAGAGACACGTCAAGAAGTGCACTGTAGCCAATCAGAGGCAGCGCAGGGCAAGAATTATAATGAGGTGCTGATCACTGGCAATAGACTTGATTGTAGAAAACAAGCGTCTGGATGTGAACCCAAGATTCTAGTGTCATGGTCCTGAACTCTGTGAATCCAATGCGATACACAGAGTGTTTCATTGACTCAAAGAAATGTTGTCTATGATCATAATCCAATACAAGTATAATTGAATGGGTCTGTGAGAGTGTGGATACGGTAAGATAGTGTATGTGCAGTGGTATGGGAGTGTTGGGTGAAGTGTGATCCAGCTGTCGATGAGGCAGAGACAGTTCTTGTGCACCCAGTTACACATTACAGTGAATGTCTTTTTGCTGAAAGCCTCGCAGGTTTGAACACATTAATTAGCATCTAAACACGTTCAGAGTCAGTTTGACCTGCTGCTCCTATAACAGCTGCAGTCTGGGGCAACATCTGCTTCTGCAGTGATGGGTAGAAACTGGGAAGCTGGTTGATTACAGTCCATTCTAGTTATTGTGCTGTTGCGTTCTCCGACAGCTGCAGTATTAGGGTTGGGTATCATTTGACTTTTAAAGACTAGAGCTGATACGATGAGTTATTGTGCCACTACCTGAACAATCTTTTTCGATACCTTACTTTGAGGTTCGTTTCCACTGCATGGTTCAGCTCAACTTGACTTGACTCACAGTTGGTGCCAAGACCTTTTCTCCATTTTGTTTTCCACTGGGGGTCCATGTCATTGGTCCGACAGCCCATTGGTTCGACATCCCATTAGTCCGACTGTCTGCGGTGCTGAACGGCTCGCGGCGGGCGTATGGTGCGCCGCGACCGGCTCTGGGTCAGCTGAGAAAGGCTTGAGGCGGAGCAGGTTCACGGCTTATGTGTTTGTCACTTTCTTTTTCATTTTAACCCACACCATGATCTTTTCCTAACCCTAACCAAGTGGTTTTTGTGTCTAAACCTAACCAGACCTTAACCACAGGGCATCATGATGATTTCGGAACGGACTTCGGAACAATGGGTTTAATATGGTCGGAACAATGGGATGTCGGACCAATGGGCAGTTCCATCCACTGGTGGACAGTACCCACTTAGTGCAGACTAGATATTTAACTGATTGTAGTGATGCCACTTGAAACCACCATGACATCTTGTCATCGCCAACCAAGCGTAGTCTTGTGGGCCGCCATTTTTTAAAACCTGTGTTGAGTGATTGAGAAGATTGCAGTCACTGTTGACCGGCTATCTGCTTTTTAGAAATGGCAGGTTTGTGCAGGATGTCGTGTGTTGCACTAGTGCCGATTCTGTCCAACCAGTCAGTGGTCTGCAGTGTTTTAACTCCACCTCCTAAGCTCAGCTCGCTTGGAACCTTGACCGAGGTGTCACCAAAAAATGTACCAGGTACTAGCCACAATTTTTGCTAATGGAAGAGCCAAGTCGTGCTGTGA
The DNA here is from genome assembly GCF_006386435.1 of Epinephelus moara. Taxonomy (NCBI): domain Eukaryota; kingdom Metazoa; phylum Chordata; class Actinopteri; order Perciformes; family Serranidae; genus Epinephelus; species Epinephelus moara. The sequence goes on along the minus strand of NC_065518.1, from coordinate 7,084,942 downwards.
AAGAGGCATAAGTCCACAGCCATGCTAGCTGCCGTGTCAGGTTGTACTTAGGCAAACATGAGCCTGAACATGCTCACAATGATAACACTAACATGCAGGTATGATGTTTACCATGTCCTTCATGTTAGCTTAGTGTGTTAGCATGCTAACAGTTTAAAATTAGCACTAAACAGGAAGTACAGCTGAGACTGATGAGACTGTCCTTTTACTTTTGTCTTAAGTTAAAGTGTTGACCCTGCGATGGCGCTAGATGAAATGTTAATTCTAAGTTAGACATAAATGTGTGTAACAAATTCAATAGCCATCGATCTAGTAGTTGTTGAAACTCCACACAAATATCAACCTCATTGTCGTGCTGAAGGAAATTCAGTCAGGATCAGTGATGAATCCATGGTTGAATAGGGAACCCCCCGAAGTGTTGATGATCAGGATGAGTAGAGGAATGGGCCTGTACTGAGTTCGTCCTGGACTCTGGATACGATGGTTGGAGGTGAACGGGGTGGGTGAAGGCAGATATAAAATTTTGCAGTAGCATCCTGATTGGCTGATAGAGATCGTGGCAAAATTTGATTGTATAACTACAAGAGTGAACACCTATAGTCAGCTGATTGGAGGAAGCAGTGTGAATGGATGAGCACAAAGAAAGTCTTCCTGAGCTTCATAATGAGGAGATAACCATGCACCAGGAGGACCATGAATATCTGCACACAATTCCATGTCCATCCATACAAAAGTTGTTCACATATTTCAGTGTGAACCAAAGCAGGGCACTGATTGACCTCAGGAATATCACCTTAATGAACCTGTCGTCTTTGAGAGATTAGAGAGAGTCTTGTTTTATTCACAGGACTTGAACACGTGCTCATTATGTACAATTACGCGTAGAGTGTTGATGCTGCAGTTAATGCCATTTAAGTCCAGTCCAAGCGTTCATTCATTCTTTGGCTCACACCCAGAGGGAAATATCTGGGGCACAGGCTGCAGAGCAGCTCAGCTGTGACGCTGAAAGGTTAGTATAACATACAAAGCACATACCCATGATGTGATGTCACCACATCTCCTGTGATAAATCATCTTCAAGCATGAAACACATGAAATATGTTGAGTCTTGTCATTTAGGGACCTGAGCTGGAGTTAAATTAACATCATAATTAATTACTACAAGATGCCGGTTGTTTGTATTGAGACATCCTCTCCTCTCCTCTTTGTTATTCTCATCTTGTGGGCGGGACCTTCCTTTTGTATGTAGCCAATAACAGCTTTCTCACACCTCAGACAGCCAATAGCAAACCTGCTCCGATGTCACATGTCCCTGCCACCGGCTGCAATCCAATCCCCTCTCCCGTGTTGTTAATATTAAAAGGCTGCAGTCTACCGACATGAGCTCATAGCAGCACACACACACACACACACACACACACACACTGGAAACAAACAATGAGACATTATAATGATGCAGAGATAAACTGATTGCCCTGAAAACACTGTATGAAAAACACTACAGCTCTTCTAAGAACATCTTTGTATTCAAAACTGTTTGCTGATATTAGTTCATGAAGCATTGTTAAATTTGTGTGTAGAGAAAATCCCTTTCGTCACCTCAGGCATCTCTCGTTAATTTAAAGCTGATTCCTCCCTGAAAGTCGTTAATTGCACAGAAATCATAAAGGCGTCCCCTGAAGGTCTGATTCCTCCGTATCTGAGTAAATCATTTTTTTGTGAATAATGTATCAGGAGCTTAATAATTGATCTTTAAGTGCACGGCAGCCTGCATGTACCTTTCTCTTTTATTTCTGGAAGTCAGATGGAAAATGTTTGTGGTTTTTCCAAATCATTTACATATATAGTATCGTATAAATATCCTGCACGCATTGTGTCGTACAGAATCTCTTTTCCATCATGCAAAAAAGACAAAAACTTGCATGAAAGGTGTGAATTTGTTTCCTCCAGGTACTCCAGCTTCCTCCCACAGTCCAAAGACATGCAGGTTAATTGGTGACAATAAATTGTCCGTAGGTGTGAATGTGAGTGTGAATGGTTGTCTGTCTCTATGTGTCAGCCCTGTGATAGTCTGGTGACCTGTCCAGGGTGAACCCTGCCTCTTGCCCAATGTCAGCTGGTATAGGCTCCAGCCCACCACGACTCCAACAGGATAAGCGGTTACAGAGAATGAATTAATGGGCAAAAATCCCAGAATAAACATTGAGCATATTATGATTGAAGTGGATCAAGAGAAAACTCGACTTATGCTTCTCCTTTTGGCTGTTTTGAAGCTTTAGAAAAAAAATGAAAAGTGTCTCAGAGATGGAGAGAAAATGTTGCTAATGGTTTAGCCTTCTGCTAACTGGAGCCAAAGGCTCACAGCTGTGGCCTCAAGTCACATTTATGGAGTTAACTTTAGCTAGAGTCTCAAATCACAGTCCCCCAATTCCAAATGGATCCCTTCCAGACTTATTGACTCAAGCCCTAAGCCCTTACAGACGAAGGACCGATTCCATTTCTTCCCCTTAGCCCTCGTCTTGGCCCTTCTTACGTGAGGGGAAGTGGTGTCCCAATTCTCCATCAGGTTAGCTCTTACCATGATGAAGAATTGGGACACCACTTCCCCTCACGTGAATGCGCAAAACCAAGGGGAAGGGCCAAGACGAGGGCTAAGGGTAAGAAATGGAATCGGTCCTTCGTCTGTAAGGGCTTAGGGTTTGAGTCAACGAGTCTGTAAGGGATCCATTTGGGATTGGGGGGAGTGTGTCCTCCGCCTCACTCCCCGCCGCTACAGACCCCTCTGTCGGAAGCAGAGCAGGCAGCAGCTCTGGGGACCGACCCCCAGTCAGCAGCTGCAGCAACCCAAATACAGTCAGTGACAACCCCAGCTCAGGTGAACTGGGCAGCATCATCTCCCTGCCAGATGAGCAAACTTTCTGTTGCTGCCATTACACAGGTTAGGCCTGGTGCTGCCCCTGGCCACCAGCCCAGGACTTCTGGTCTTGACTTAGTGCTGATTAGTTGTCATTCACTGTTGTCTCAGTTTAACAATATGAGATTCAGGTTGTTTTTGTTAATTGAAAACCATGACAAGACACTGTAAACATCCCATGAACTGATATTTATGTCACCAGTTCTTTTATTTTATTTTTTACTTCTCTTTTTACCTGTCTTGACTTTTTTTACATATATTTTTTTAAATATTAATTTATTTTTTTCCCTTTCTTCCTCTTTTTTATGATCTGTAACTCCAGTATTATTATGTTATATCATTTCTTATAATGCGACAAAAACAAACAAACAAAACAACAACTGTGATTAAAGTAAATTTAGGTCGTTGAAGGGTAAATTTATCGTCAGCTCTTTTTTTGAGAGGAACAGTTGGATGGAGACAGTGAAGAGGCTGATTGAAATAAGTTTCATAACAGGAGCATCATGGCTGCACACTGTGTGATGCTGGACACCCAGTGTGTGTGTGTGTGTGTGTGTGTGTGTGTGTGTGTGTGTGTGTGTGTGTGTGTGTGCTGTAAGAGCCCAGTGTGAAGTATCATCCTCCCTTTCTCTCTCTTTATCTCTCAGCCAAAGCCAGCTGGTACTAAGCAGAGGTATTCATCCATCCCTACTCCCTCCTTTTTTCCTGCTGTCCCAGCTGCTCTCTCTACCTCTCTCTGCCTCCTCCTTTCTCACCCCTCCTCCTCCTCCCTCCTCCTCCTCCTCCTATCTCAACCTCCTTTCCACCGTCATTTCCCTCCTGTTCATATGTCCCGGCGAGACGTCGCGGACTGAGCCTGTGTGTGTGTGTGTACATAGAGGATGGCTCAGTGCTCAGGTGCAGTGCTCTGGGAACCAGTCAAGCAGGCAGCAGGACCAGTTCATTTACCCAGACGACAGAGCGCTCTGCTGGGTTAGGGGCTGGAGCTTGAGCCCCATCTTGGACCTCCAACCCTGGAGCTCTACTGACGTACCTGTAACTGTTTTTATACATCAATCAAGAGGACATTTTCACCTGACTCTGGATCATATCATTAACTGTTTTTGTATTTGCTATAACTGGCACTTGTTTTGCACTTTGAGCTCTGAGAAGTGGAAGCAGCTGCCTTCACAGCGGTGGAGCCTGAGGAGTATGTCCTGTCTGTGCCCTGCCCCAAACTGGACCTTTGCATCTGCACAGTGTGGATAGCTGCTGAGGGACACCAAGAACAAAAGACAGAGGGGGAATCTTGAAAACGAGGAGAGGAAAATCCTTCCTTCTCACACACCTGTGAGGGCTCCTCCTCTGACAAAAGCGCAGCCGAGGATACGGGAGGAACAAAAAGATAATTAGGAGCTGAGAAGAAAAGGCTAAAGAGGAGACTCTGGGTCCACCCTCCATTCATCCCTCCATCCATCCCTCCTTCTCCGGTTTCCCACCTGTGAGGATTAATTGGACTGGAGCAGCATGGCGCACGCCGCCTCGCAGCTGAAGAAAAAGGCGGATGAGAACCTCAACGCTGCGGAGGACGAGAAGGAGAAGAAGAAGACGGCGAGGAAGCGTTCGCGCGAAGTGAAGAAAAAGGTAGAGAAAGAGAGAGAGGAGGAAAATACAGGAGAGAAAAGAAAGTAATGGAGCTGACACAGGGGAGAAAGAGAAGGGCTTGAGACGTGACGGTCTAGTGGAGTCTCTTTTGTCATGATGCAGCCTCCTCACACACACACGCACATTCATGCACATACACACCCAGTGTGATAAGAAGGGTGGTCCCGGTGGGAATACTGGGAGGGGGGTGGGAGGGTGGAAAAGACAGAGAAAGATGGACGAGTAGAGCGCACATACAGGGAAGAAAAGAAAAGATAACGGGATTAAGCTATGGAGGGCAGATTGGTATTTTAGGCACTGGTGTTGCTATTATTATGTGAAAGAGACGAGTTCACTGGTACTGCTGAGTTATAAAATATCTCCAGTGGCATTGTTTTCATTTTAAAAAAAGGTCCCTGTACTATATCACACACACAGATGTATAATCTCACACACTTTAAATTTGTTTTCTAATTAAACCTCATTATATGTTCAGCTTTACCCCACTTTGATAGGACGCCTGTGTGTGAGTGTGTGTGTGTGTGTGTGTGTGACTTGTCCTCAGTCACCCCCGCTCCGTCTCCATGTTAACTTTCTTGTATGAAAACATTTATCTTCATCTCAACACACTTTCCCACCTCCGCTGCTTCGCCTCCCTCTGCTGAGATATACTAACGTGTGTTTTCTGGATATTTCCATGTTAAATGTGTGTGTGAATGTTCACCGGAGTCAAAAGGCGTCAGCAGTCACACCCTGCGGTTAGGTGTGGGTTGTTCCTGTGTGTGCACATGCGTCACCGTGCAAGGACAAAGTTAAGACGCACACAAACATGCATATGAGGTGATCAATAGGTCTGACTTGAAATCGATAATCGTTCTCAGTGTGGTTTGACAAAAGTCGACGCTGATGTCGAGTGTTTGAGGAACTTTGTCGACCTGTGTGACGAACTGTGATTGGGCCCGCAGTGAAAATCGTTTGCCTGAGTGTGCGCACATGTTGACATTTGGGCTTGTGCACATGTGTGTGTGTGTGTGAGCGCTAGCCTGAGGCCATAATTAGTCTGGGGTTAGCCACCTGTCACGACGAGTCAATAGCAGTGACCTCATTTGCGTCAAGGTCAACATGGAAAGAGAGGTGACTGCTTGTGGACACAGGAAGTCGGGGGGTGTTGTGAGGCAGCAGTTGTGCCTCAAAGACAGGCAACAAGAGTGTTTTTATAAGTTGTAGTAATTCTGATTCTTGTCTGTCAGGTGCAAACAAGGAAGTTTGGTTATGTTGATACAAAATACGTTTTTATCCACCTGTTTTTATGCACATTTTCGATCTGCGCCTTGAAATATTGCCAAAAGACTTTAGGGTGTAGTCACATATAGGCGATGCAGACGAGTCACTGTTGCCTGCTGAGGCAATATTCATGCTGGATGTGACGCACGCGGAAAACTAGCTTGCTAACAAATATCACAAAATATTATGTTATATTATAGACTTATAGAGTCAACACCTCCAGATCTGAGGCTGTGGTTCTCTGCTGGAAAATGGTGGATTGCCCTCTCTGGGTTGGGAGTGTGTTCACAAGTGAGGGTAGAATGGAGCGTGAGATGGATCGGCAGTTTGGTGTGGCGTCTCCAGAAGGCGAAGCTTTCGATTTACTGGTCCATCTACGTCCCAACCCTCACCTATGGTCATGAGCTCTGGGTAGTGACCGAAAGAATAAGATCTTGGATACAAGCAGTCAAAATGAGTTTCCTCCGTAGGGTGTCTGGGCTCAGCCATAGAGATAGGGTGAGGAGCTCAGACATCCAGAGGGAGCTCAGAGTAGAGCCGCTGCTCCTTCATGGCAAAAGGGGTCAGTTGGGGTGGTTCGGGCATCTGATTAAGATGGTGCCTCCCATTAGAGGTGTTCCGGGCACGTCCCACTGGTAGGAGGCCCCGGGGCAGACCCAGAACACGCTGGAGGGATTACATATCTCATTTGGCCTGGGAACGCCCTCGGGGTCTCCCAGGAGGAGCTGGAAAGCGTTGCTGAGGAGAGGGACGGCTGGGGTGCTTTGCTTGGCCTGCTGCCCCCGCGACCTGGCCCTGGCTTCTTTGCATATGACATTACACATCAGTGCCCTGACCACATGGAGGCGAAAACTACCAGCACTGCACAAATGCTCATGATTTGCGCTCTTTACGGCTGTTCCAATGAATTAAAATGGGAAAAAACAAAGGCCACTTTAAGTCCCAAAAACAGTAGGACAAGTAAAAAGAAGCAGTGGCAGATGTGGCTCAAAAACCTCCGTCTTTGCATCCATGTGCAGAATTGGAAATATAAAGGACAGTTACACTCAAGCACATTTACTCACCTGGCCAAAAAACAAGATGGCAGCAATTTCAATTGTGGATTCAACCGCACACAAAATACTTATGGTCCACTAGACTCTTTTATGCTTTCAGCGGCACGCCATGCAACTTTAGTAACGTTAGGGGGTCTAGAGGATGAAGTAAGTTGTGATAAATGTTGTGTCCGCACCGAGCAAATCAGTCAACCCAGCCATCTTTTGTATGTGGGGCCCATGTGAGTAGTAAACGGGCTGAAAAATGGGCCATGTATTGAATCATTCATGGGTTACATATTGGCCCCATGCCCCATACACAAGTGGGCCCCAGATGAGATGCCCGTTTTGAGCCCATACCCACTCGGTAGCCAGGTAATCCTAGCATAACCATGTGGGTCCCACTTCGATAAAGCTATCATTGTGGGCAGTTGGCATGGGGCCAATATGGAGCCCATGGACGATCCCATATAGGGCCCATTTTTCAACCCATTTACTTCCCACATGGGTCTCACATACAAATGCTGGCAAGAAAGTTGTGGGAAAAATCACATTTGCTCATTTTGTATGGATCACATCCAACATGAGTATCAATTTTCTGACAATACCTGCTGCCTGTAGGTTCATATAACCCTTATATGTGGTCACTTTCCTCTATATCCAGTTCATACAGTGTCACTTCCTGCTCTCCATCTGAATTTTGCGCATCTTAATAGCCGTATTGCAAACAAACTGTTCTGTAATTTCTCAGGTGAGGACTGTCTCTATTGTCAGTGTTTTTATTTGGTGTTTAACTTTGGCTTAACTACAGAATATTCATATTTCAGTGTGGATTTTTTCTTTAGAGACAAAAGAACAACAATGGATTTGTAATTAATCCCCTTCATGTATCCGTCACGGTTTCCACCAGTATTGTAAATTACATTACACCCAGATTTTGACTCCAGTATTGATCAAAATGGATCAGTCTTGCTCAGTGTGTTGGATGAGTAATAGTACTGCATAATGACGTGCTTTCATCAAACTCAAGGCAGAGCTCTTCTTGAATTCTGACATTGAGGAATCTGAATAGCTCAATGGAGGAGACGAGGGAGGTTTGACCTTGACGCTGAAACTCGAGCCTGTATCACAGATTTATGGTAACAGGTGAGGGAAACGTGTTGCTGTAGTAATGTGTGTGTGTGTGTGTGTGTATAGGGTGACATCAGCAGTTTCTCGGTGTTTGTAGCGTAATGTTGGCAGGAGGGTGTCGGCTATCCTGGGCTCACTCAAGGTAAATCTATAACACTGTCTGCCCCGGGCCAATTCTTGGCATCACGGCACAAAAAATATCCTCTCCCTCATCGGATCACATCACCTCAATTACCGTTCTCCTCTTTCCCTCCCCTCCTCTCGCTTTACCTCACCCCGCCTCGCTGTCTCCGGGCTTTTTGTCTCCCTCTCAGACAATATAGGTGTAACAGATGATACACCTGACGCTAGATGTCAGTGTCTCCCTCTTTATCTTAGGTAAAGGTTCTTGAGGGAACAACTATCTCAGATTCGGAGACAGGGCATATTAGCGTAGCATCGCTGAAAGCCTGAAGGCAGACAAACAGCTTTCCTGATTCTATCTTAAGTTAAAAAATCCTCCAGTATCCTCCAAGTTGTCTTATTTACACAGTTTATCTTGTTAATTTAACCCACACATGAACAGAAATGTGGGGGGCACGTGTGGGATTAGTTAGCCTAGCTAGCACTACAGCTAGCAAGCTAATCTGCTGCTGTAGCATGTTCTAGCTAGATCACGCTAGCTTTTTGTTTGACAGTGTCGTATGAGTTTTTATTAAAAATATTGCAATTGATACACTTTTTGTCGGCCTCTCTAAATGTAGATTTAACAGGTGATACGGTCGAAGCTAGATTTCAGTGTCTCCCCCTTTATCTTAGCTAAAGGATCTTGAAGGAACAGCTATCTCAGATTCAGAGTCAGGACGTGTTAGCGTAACATAGCTTGAGGTAGGGATGCACCGAAATGAAAATTTGTGGCCGAAGCCGAAGCCGAATAATATTAAACGCTTNGCTGGCTCGGCTGTTCAGGTACTTTTGGGCAGTCATGACGCCAAGAAGAGGACATTATTGGAGCCGACTTCCCGTCGCCGGTAAGCTGATGGCCACCGTATTTGACAGGAATGCATTACTGTCTGTGTCTGTGACCCCCGTTCAACCCACAATCGGTGGGATTCGCCTTTCGTTTCTGCTGCTGGTTGAAATCTGTAGGCTGCTCGCACAGCGTGCTGAATGATTTAAGCCTATTTTGCTCGCAAAACTATTTTAAGTCGCAAATGCGAGTGCGGTGACGGACTGATCGCCACACAGCCGACATTTTACTCCGCCCGTCACGGCACGCTGTTTGATTGCGTTATCAAAACACGCTGCTATTATTCGGCCTTGCTTTTAACTTATTCCACCGAATACCGAATGTGTGTTTTTTTGCAATATTCGGCTGAATATATTCAGTTGCCGAATATTCGGTGCATTCCTAGCTTGAGGCCTGAAGGCAGCACAGCAACATTTAACAATGGTAATGTTATAAAATTAGGCTCCATTACAACTCACAAGGTTCACCGACAAAACAACTGTCTTATACTAAGCACTTTTTCCAAACAAATACAACATGCTAACGTTATTAGCACAAGCCTATGGCATTTACATTGTATAAATTAGCCTAGCAGCTAGCGGACTTTTCCTCTGCTCATGTGAAGCCAGGATAAATCACACACAAGACTTAAAATGCTATTTTTGTGGAGGCTTTATTGTCTTCACAGTTTATTGTTTCTTATCTGTGAAATTAAAGTAAATAAAAGTTTTGTTTCCACTGAGGGAAATGGTTTCAGCTTACAAAAATAGACAGGAGGTCTACGTTGCCGTGACGTGTATTTCTGGGGAGGTGGACGTCAGACTAAGACGTAGGTTATGGCATCAATTTGACGCAGAAGTATAAATCCCACTTTGATAGGAAGTTTGATACTCTCTTGTCTGAGTGTTAAGTATGGACTGGAGCTAAAGCCAAGAAGTGATCAGCTTAGCTTAGCTTAGCTTAGCATAAAGACTATAAGTAAGAGGAAACAGCTAATCTAAATCTCTCCAAAGTTAAAAACGAAACAAAAGTTCACTAATTAACAAGTTGTATTCATTTTAGTTTTAGTACACAAACAGAAATGTGTGAATGACAGTTTGTGGTTTTAGAGAAAGTTGCACCTTTTTGCTATTTCTTTGTTTTATTTGGTCTACAAGCTTGTTTTTTTGTCTTTGGGTCTCCCTGCCTCTCATTTCTACATTAATTTTTAAATTATATCCAGCTTAGCATGACATATCATTCCTTTCATTCATACAGTTAATGTTGAATTGATTTAGTAATGCATTCCAGGCCTGCAGAATGTATCCAGTAGCTGATGCTGTGTGCGGTATGATGTGTTTTATGGTTCTTACTGGAAGCAGAAAAACAAAAGCCATGCGTGACGAGCACCACTGAGACCGATGCACCGTGCAGCAGCCGCTATTAAAGCTATTAAGCTGCATGCTTCAAGTACACATGTAATATTGAACTTGAAGACATGCTGTGCTTTTAAGCATTTAATGTAGTGTGTCAGAGTTATGTCTCTCAGTCCAGCCTTTCAGATCAGTTGTCTGTCTGGTTGTGTGGGTGACTGGCTGGCTGATTAACTGGTCTGCTAAGTTTTTGTCCGGCAGCCTGACTGATAAAACCACATATCAGTCTTTATATGCAGTGTGCATGTTGGGGCATTATCTTCTTCTCCTATTTGAAGCATGATTTATTTTGAAAACTGTAACACCAATATTGATATTGGTGCGAAAAGCCATCTGTGTGTTGACCTTCCCCGGCAATAGAAGAGGGCAATATTTCTTTCAGCAGGGACTGAAATTTGGCAACGGGACAAAGTCAGTGTGTGTAACCAAATGGGCTTCAAGGCAGAGAAGTGTAATGAAAACACTCAGTCAGAATTGTTGGCATCATTCCCCTTCGTCCAGCTCGTTTCCTTTATCATTTCAGATCCTTTTAGTGATGGTGCGATTCCAGACTCTGAAGCAATTGGTGGCTGCTTCACCTCACCTCTACTCCGTCCTTGATCTTAAATGACACACACACTCAGACATAACGACCTTTTCTTTACCTCATCTGACCTTTTTTGTATTTATTAGGTTTTACAAAACAGTCACATATAAATTGGAGTTTATTTATGTACAATTCAGCCCAAAATGGGATAAAATATAAAGCTATATTGGTAATGTTATGGATATATGCATGCTGCTAACAAGGCCTGCCCACATGTTTACGATAATAATGTAATTATTAAATGATATATTTTGGTGGTTTGAGTTGAAGGTGTGAGAAAGAATAGTATCAGTAACATTGTTAACACTGTGCTACATTACAGAGAAATACAAAACCGTACTAATGAACCTTCATTAATATAGGCCTATATTTTATCTACAAGTGCACGTCACACACTGAGCGAGCCGCCTGTTAATGACGCTGTGGGCTAATGGGCATGTAGCTACTTCCATGTTTCAGATGATACGTCATGTTTGTAGTCGACCAATGAAGATGAGTTTACATATCACCTTGGGTTCGTCCTTCACCTTCTCAAAATGATCCCACACTTTGGATTTCCTGCCCGACATGTTATTAACTAGCCTGTGGAATAACCGCAGGTACCAGCCCTGGAAGTGTGGACACTTCCTGTGTCTGCCCTTTCAAATTAAAGTCACACATGATCCACTCATATAGGTTTGGATTTATTTTGACAAGGTGCTGCTCCTGATAGAGTTTCATGTTCGCTTTTTCTTTTCTTTTCTTTTCTAAGCGACCAATGAAATCTTGTCGACTAATGACCTTTCTGGTCGACAAACGTTTTGTCAGCTATACTACCACAGTGGCTGATGCCAAAACGCAAATGGGCCTACCTCGAGCCAGTGTTTGGTTTGTATGTTTTGGGCTACTGTAGAAACAACATGGTGCTATCCGCAGAAGAGGACTTGCTCACTATGTGGATATAAACGGCTCATTATATGGTGACGAAAACATGGTGATTCTTCTTTTTAGGTGATTATATACTAAAGAAAACATACATATTATATTATATTCCATTTCTACCAATATATCCCCCTGGATCCTACACACTGGACCAGTAAAGTTTAGGGAAGGCATGTTGTTCTGCCAGTCATTCCAAATCCAGACTGAAATATCTCAACGACTATATGATAGATCTTCATGAAATCTGGCAGAAGTCCCTGTCAGGATTAATTGTAATAATGCAAGTGATTCATTAACTTGCCCCATCAAATTCCTTCAAGACTAATGACTTTCCCATCAGCCTCAGCTGTATTTTGTGTAGTGCTAATTGACCTTTCGCTAAGCCCCGCCTCTTTGCCATGGTCTGTAAAGCTGTCGCAGTAAGCATGGGGCCCACACTGTAACTAACTGCACTCCCTGAAGAATTAATAGAACATTTTTGGAGAGATGAAAGAGTGATTCCAGAGAGAAGCAGACAGAGGGGTCTACAGTCTGTGTTTGAAGGATATATCCAGGATGTCAAACTGACTCAGCAGCAACAACAGGTTAAAAAGACAAAGATAGTTAGAAGCTAAAGCCGAACTATAGGCTACAGATCACAGTGTAAAAGTGAACCCCCACATCACTGCTGATCGCCACACAAGACAATGAATATAAAGGGAAACTTTGCTGATACTGAACCAGCTGTGTGGCATCACAGTGTGTGCAGATGAACGGTTTGGCTGCTGCCAGCACCTGGACCTCCGCCAGGGGAAGTCTGTGATTGGTCTGTGTCTGGGGGCGGGACTTAGCGAAGGGTCAATTAGTAAAGACTAAACTAAATATCTGCCCAACAATATTAGCATTAGCATTGTCACTGTTGACGTTAGCACGTAGCTCAAATCACTGCTCTGATTAAGTTCAGCCTCACAGAGCTGCTAGCGCTCAGCTGTCGACTCTTCTTGTTTAAACATGTTTTATAGGCTATTTAGGAAAATCCAATTTAAACAAAATGAGACAAAGACGTCATTAAAGAGGTGTTTGCGAATATGAAGATTAGATAAGACTGAATCCTGTGGAACATCTCACAGGAAGTAGAGGAGGAGACATCCAGCAGCATACAGGGATGATTTAGATGTCTCTGATTTTGAAGTGAGAGGAGAATTAGCGAGGGGGGGATGGAAACGCTGCGTCTTCTGAGGTTTATTTTTGGGAAGGACTCGTTTCAGGCTTCTTTTTTTTTTTTTGTTCATCTGCAGCATCCACTTCTCCCCCCACTCACCCTATCTCTCTTTATCTGTCTCTCAATGCCTCCCTCCCTCCCTGCATCTCTGTCAGCTGGCAGGAGGCTGTATTGTTCTGCCACACTTCTGCTTCTGGGACTGCGGGGGGAGGAAGCAACGTACACACACACACACACACACACACACAGAAAGGTCCCTTGTGACCAGGCATTGTACCACTTTAATCCCCTGACACTTATTTAAGCCAAGATTCATATTTGAGGCCCACTCGTTCTTCCTGCTCTACATCTCTTTGTTCCCTGTACGCCACCAGATCTGCTGCCATTTGAATAATCAATCTTTTACGATTATATAGCATGTAGAAGGTTGTTTATTTGACGGAAAAATTTAGAATACTCCACTTTTTGATGGCGAAAAGTGTTTAATTAAATTTACTGTTGTAGCAGTTTATAAAACTTTTGAGTGAACATCTTTTTTTGTGTCTTTATATTTTCATACGCTCAAAGAAGATTAATCGAGCTTTACATTTTATGCATTTATCACAATCAAAAAGCAGTCATGCTTGTAATGCACACAAATTAGTTTCCAAATAACCTTTTGCGCAGTGTTGCTTCCAATCATATAATAAATTATAATACTATGTTACTACGTTATGCATTGATTAAATAGTTTAGTGTGAACATTTAAACTTTTTTTTTTTTACATTTTACTGCACAGCTTAAATGATAAATTGATTAATTGACAGAAAAAATACAAAAAGACAAAACATACGTGTATTAAATGTGCGTAAAGAAAATAAAGGGGAAGTGAAAAAACAACAACTGAGATACAGGACTTCTTTAATCCCTAACTGACGCAAAATTAACCTGCAGTGATTTTAATTTCAAGCAAAAATGCCAAAAATTTACTTGTTAAAGCTTCTCAGATGTGAAGACTATATTCCTTTATCTCCAGAGATACTGAACTGAATATCTTTTGGTTTTTCACAGAGCTACTTCACAGGATTTCTCACATTTAATTCAATAAACGATTGATTGCTTGAGAGAATAATCATTAAATTCATAACTGATAATGGAAATAATCATTAGCCGCAGCCTTCATACCTCATTTCTCCCGCTTCTACTCTGATCCAATCCACTCTTCAATCAGTCAGGTAATCAATCACGCCGTCCCCCAAAAGGCAGTTAGATGTGCAGCAGTGAAACGGAAACACAGGATAAAACACAAAGGATAGAAACGTAGAGACATACTGTGTGCTGAAATATAAAATCAGAGAGAAATCATTAAAAATTGCACAAATACTGAAAATCTGCATTCAGATTTTCAAACCTGGCAGCTATGCACGCTTGGTCTGATGCCATTTTTGTTTAAAGAAGTGTAAAAAAAGAAACCTTTAATGAAGTCCAATGAGACCAGGGGTGTGTCATGCACTGTTCGTACATTTTCCTATAAAGAGCAATGCACCAAAGTTCGTGACAATGAGCCAGTAATTTGTGCATAACCCATGTATTTTGGAAGGCTACGATCACATGACCAGTGTGCGCACAGGAGTAAAGACGGCAGTGGTCCATAAGCAGGCAGGTTGGGGTGGTGGTTGGATCACAAAACCCAGGACTTTCCCCAGGAGAACAGTGTTCGGAACTGTGTGAACTCTGAGTCATTTAAAAGCAGCGTTGCCAGGTGTACGATAATTATCGTATTTGTACGATAATTATCGTATTTGTACGATAATTAACGTATTTGTACGATAATATGGCCCTCTGTACGATGTACGATCAATAATCCCAAAAAAGGCCAAACGTACGATGTGTGGTTGTAATCAGTATGCCGGAGTTTTTTTGTGAGCCCTGAAGGCATCCGTTCCCATGTGACATGTGACAGCGTGAGATACGGGTGACGTTTGTCTCTGAACAATGAGCACGATTGGCTGAATGGTCAGCAGTACACGCCCCATGAGGCGCTAGGACCCATCAGGAAGTCGAGCGAGAATGAGATTCAAAACAGAAGAAGAGGAAAAACAGAAGCAAGGAAAATGGAAAAAAAGTATTTTTAAAGGATAAAGGATAAAGGATTTTTATTTTGGTTATGACGGATGTACGATAATTTCCCTCAAAATATAATAATTTTGAGTCTCTGGTACGATAATCCTACATTTCCCACCTGGCAACACTGTTTAAAAGTACATCCTAACCTTTCTTTCCCCAATTCCCCCAATTCCCAATAACCTACGTGACTTTACCATTTACGTAACGTTATCTGTGGGGAGCTGATTTGTAGGACATCATACGAACCAGGCCCTCAGGAAGCATGCAAGGCTTTGAAGCCATTTTTCATAGTGGCCAAACAGTGGTACTACAATTTCCGTGGTCCATCATGTGATGCTGTTGGGCCCAAAAAGACTTTTTCCTATTAGGAAAATGGATGTCTATAAATCAGTGGGTACATTTTTTGGAGCATCAAAACCTACTGAGAAATGACTTGTTCCACTATCAAGATCTAATCCATTTGGTCCGATTATATTTGGAAGGTCTAACAGAGGCACAAGATTAAATTATTCCATCCCCATTCAAGTTAGCAGAGAGCTAAACCGAAAGTCAGCTGTTTGGCCAGTGGAAGTTGGCCGCTCGGCCACTCTCGGGCGCGCTCTGCGGCTGTAAGTCCCTTGTGCGCCTGCTCTATGGATCCAATGATATGGAAGCAGCACTGATCATCCGGGTGACTTCAGAGATTTTTTGGCTTCATGCGCCACTGAGCAACTTTCATGGGAATGAACAGGCCCTGCCGCACACGCTGTATCCAGGTCTCTGACTGTAGTATGTGCATTTTCGCAGCTGAATGAGGTTATATTCCTCCTAAAAAGTGCCCGTATCCACTCCACACAACAAAAACTTAACTACTAAGCTAACGTTAACTACTCAAAACATTAACCAAAAACTTGATGCTAATGTTAAAGTTAGCTGTTGTCTATATCCTGTTCTGTGACCAACATGTAGCCTCATGTTAGCAAGTGCATACTGGCTACATCGCAGTCTTTATCTTATCCTGGCTGATGCACCATCGTTGCGATGTTTGTGATACAGTATTGCGTGTTGAGAGCCCAAACTAGTAAACTGTTCCCCCATTTTGGGAGCAAGCTAGCTGTGACATGAAGGTATGACACAAGTTGGAACAAGGATTTCATTGGTCAGATGTATATTTCTGAAGGCTGCTGAAATCAAAGTCCACTTGAGTGTTTTTGGGGGGGTGCAGGCATTCATAAAAACCCACACAATCAGATTTTATAAATTTCCGTGCAAGTTTTTTGCTTTTCATTGTACAAAACAGACAAATGTTTCCGTCGAGTGCCGCTGATTTTACTGCAGATGTTTACCACCACGTCTTTGTGTTTGACGGTGAGAGAAGCAACCTGACAGATGAAAGACAATGTGAGATCTAACTCAATAAAGAGATCTATACAACAAAGTCATCGGGGACTTGTCAACATGAAACTCTCCTTTGTTGCTGCCGATTTTTGCAGCAACCAAGCTGAAACAGTTATCGCACAGTGACGAGCTAAAGAGACTTGTTTCTGTCATCAGAAAGATGCAGTCTAATGTTAAGTTTAACAAAGGGAGGAACATACATGAGGCATGCACACGAGCTATGGAGCACCAGATGCCAACTTGGACAATCTGACGGCACTCAGCAAAGATGACAAAGTCGGAAAACCCAACTGAGGAGAGAGCGTTTATGAATTATAGAATGACTCCATTACAGAGCGGAGCAGAAACGACAGCTGGAGTGGAGAGGAGACAGAAAAGAGAGCCGGCGTGAAATGTGAAAGGAAGGCAGCGGGATGATGGAAGGTTAGAGGAGGGGAGATGGAGAAGAGGTGTCAGATAGGAAGGCAGTCATGTTTTTTATGCCACCCTCGCGGCACCAGGCCTCACTGTAACATGGATGTAGAGGGGGTTGCTGGGCCGGAGGATTGGTGCAGAGCCTGCCAAGCATCGTGATTGGTGGATGGGGGGATGACAGGGAGGGGGTTGTGCGTGGGGGGGAGAGAGGTAACACAACGCATCCCCAACACGCTGCAAAAAAAAGAGAACGGGGAAAGAGAGGGTGAAATCAAATTAAAATGAAGGGGAATTAAAGAGAGCGTGCAGCGAGAGATGGAGGAGAGCGATTGATAAAGTGGCAGAAAAAGAGGAGGAAATTGAAGAGTGGGCCGAGAGAGAGTGACGGAGAAAGATGAGGATGTTGTTAGCGAGGTCTTTTATCCTCCTTCCCTCTGCTTTCCTGCAGCCCTCTCTTTCTCTCTCCACGGAAGAAGATCGACACCAAGAACTGGGACAGTCCATTCATTTCCACACATACCCACACACTTGCAAATCAGCAGATTAAACCCATCCTCGTTTCACTGAACAAACCACTGTTTTTGTTTTTCCTCCTCTACAGCCAGATTAGTGTTCGGCGCAATATGTTGAATTAATCTGACTGAAACGAGACACCTCCTTGTTTATGTGTGGGCAGCTGTCGTACGCAGCAGAGTTTTGTCTTGCTTATTGTCACCCAAATTTACTCAAATTGCTTTTTATTTTTGGCAACAAATGTTGGTAACTGTTTATAAATGAGCTCCATCATAAACTGACAGTCTGTCCAGGGTGTACAGCAGCCCGTGTGAACAGGAATCGATAATTTGTGTATTTGTTTAATGAAATTTTGGTGCATTATGTTTAGAAGAAAAGTGCGAAATCACTGCGTCATCCTATAAGAAGTGGTGGCAAACAGCAGCAAAAAAGACCAGGAAATATATAGTTCAAAGGCATTGTTCTTCTTGCCTAAAGTTCTATTTATCTATTTATCTAGATTGTTTTGGTGTCAGTTGCAGAGTGCTGGAGGAACTAGATGGCACTCAGCTTGTGGTGCTCAAAGGGCCAAAAAAAATCAATTTCAAAAGCTCAGCATTAATGTTTCTTTCAGAAATCATGACCTGGTTACTCAAGATAATCCACAGACCTTGTTGTGAGCAGTTTCATGTAGGAACTATTTTCTTTCTGCCGAACTACACCTGCCAATCGTATCACTGTGTACAAGGAAGTGTGCATCATCTTATGGACAACATGACCATGGGCGGCTATGAGAGAATAGTCCCCTGGGCACAGACAGGCGTCTCCTCCATAGGACCGAAAAACACACTCACAGACTTTGTGGTGATTTTGCTATTTTGTAGTATTTTGTGTCTCTTCATACCATGTTTGTTCTTTTGTTCCTATTTGTTGTCCATTCATGTTTCTTTTTGTTTGTTTTGCCCCTTTTTGTAGTTTCTTTGTGTCTCTTTGTGTCTCTATCATTCGCCTGTTTGTAGTCATTTTGTGTCTTTTTTAGTTGTTTGCTCCTTTTTGTAGTCAATTTGTGGTGTTTTCCCCCTTTTTGCAGTTCTTTTATGTCTCTTTCTAGTTGTTTGCCCCTTTCTGTAGTTCCTTTCTGTAGTTCCTTTGTGTCTCTTTGTAGTCCTTTTGTGTCTCTTTTTAGTCGTTTGCCCCTTTTTGTAGTCATTTTGTGTTGTTTCCCCCCTTTTTGTAATTCTTTTGTTTCTCTTTGTAGTCCTATTGTGTCTCTTTGTAGTCCTTTTATGTCTCTTTTTAGTTTTTTGCCCCCTTTTTAGTCATTTTGTGTTGTTTCCCCCCATTTGTAGTTCTTTTGTGTCTCTTTGGAGTCTCTTTTTGTCTCTTCAAGGTAATTTCGTGTGTCTACTTGAGGTAGCTTTGTGTCTTTCTGCAGATCTTTTGCATCGCTCTGTTGTCTTTTTGTGTCTCTTCCTGGTTGGTATGTGTTCATTTGAGTGACATTTTGCAGGGGAAGGCCAGGGGAGGCCTGATACTTTGGGGCCCTGGCCCTGTGCCCGGTAGGTCTGCTCAGTAATCCATCTATATTCTTGACAGCGCAAGATGTAAACGTTGATGGCATCCTCCTCCACTGAGCTGTAACGTTATCTAGCTCAGTGCTGCTAGGTGAGCAAGCAGTCGATGCACGCTTCTGTGCAGTGATATGGTTGGTGGGTGTAATTCAGTAGAGAGAAAATAGTTAGTAAGAGGATTTTTGGGTGAACTGTCCCTTTAAGTTGAGCTTTGACTGGGGGAAACACTGGCATATCATAAGAGAAGAGAGACAAACAGCGGGACAGGATGATTTGATGTTTCACCCCCTGTGTGTTCTCAGTGGGTGAGGTGTTGATGCATGGCACAGGAGTCACGACGTAGACAGGATGTGAGTCTGTGTGTGTGTTTGTGTGAAAGGAAGAGTCTTCTCGGCTGTATTCTCTGGGTGTAGCGGACATTTTGAAGGTGAGCAGCAGGGAGGAGACCCGCCTGGATCAGACAGACAGAAATAGACAGAGACACTCAAACACAGTTCACCGGTGTGTGTGTCTGTGTGTGTGTCTGACAGAGGAGTTTCATGTTTGGCAGCTGCCCTGCAGGTGGGATGGACTGTACCCAGGTTCAAGACTAGTCTTCGTTTAACATCCTAATCTGGACAGACGTTTTCATAAGACACATTTTGATTGTCCAGAACCTTCAACAAGGAGCTCACCAACTCGAAATGGTTGGAATTGTGCGTTTCTGTAAACCACAGATACACTACAGTTGTATGTTTCAAAACAGGTTGTTTCTAGCAAGACCTCAGCAGCATTTCCAGCCTTGATTGTGGCACTAAAACCACGTATTTTAAGCCAAGACACGATGTTTTCCTAACCATGACCAAGTAGTTTTTGTGCCTCAACTTCCTGACTTCCTGCTGGAGAATCATTTCAGATGCTCATAATCATCATTAACTGTTTCTTTTGTAGTGATTCACTGTAGGAACATTTTTTATGCTACAGTCTCCTCACAGTTCGGTGCTTCTCCAGGGGTCCTGATCCGAGGTGATTCCCCGCCTTTTGCTCACTGCATGCTGCTAAATCTCAATCCCTTCTCACCTTGAATAAGTACGCTACAGGAGGGTGTGTGTACTGTAGAATTGGGTGGATACATGGAGTCTGCTTGCACCACCAGACTGTGCAGGGTTGCAGTGGATACAGTGTGGCTCTGGTGAGGTAAAGCTGCACTCATGCTTTTTGTTGAGAGGTTTTTAAGGGGCTCTTAGTTTATTCATGTCCTGGCCCACTAACACTGTGCAGAGATGTGCAGCCACTCAGGATTCATGGAGCCAAAAACACTGTCCTAATTTACACTATTCCCTCTCCCTCTCTCTATACATGTCCATGTTTGCTCTCTACACTTCTTCATCTTTACACATAGACCCTTTTAGGGCCGACGTCACAGTGACAGCAGCATGTTAGCTGGAGGCGAAACCTGCCTCTCCAACACAGGGCTGTAGGCTACATAGGAGTCTTAAAATGTGTTTGTCTTGTTGTGTTATTGGGAGCCAGAATAGAAGGAGGCATAGCTCAGAACCAGCCGCCACTGCCCGTCAACAAGAACAACTATGGTTAAATGTGATAAGACCAAAGGACTGGACGGAGGCGAAAAAGTATTTCCTGTTGTAGGGATGAATAACGTTATGTGTATTAAGGGTTATCATGTCCACCTCATCAGAAACTGGGGAGGGATTAAGAGGAATATTGGATTTCTCTGGAACGCTAACTTTTTAGCACATTAGCTAACGTTAGCTTCCATAGCAAAACAAACAAGTGTGGTCCTCCTTTGTAAGATTGGCTTCCTGTGACATCATCCATCCACTGAGTGAGAGCATACGGGTCGGCCAGTCTGGTCCCGTTGGTCAGTGTTTACTTATTCAAGTAACACTGGCGGTCCCAGAGAGTGAGTGACCTGACATGGTGCGATCGTAAATTCAGTCTGACGCTAGAAAGAAAGGAAGCGTTATATTTCTATATGAATTAACGAACAGTTAAGTTCTCTCGGCGCTCTGCCACTCCGAACTGTACATTCTGATAGCGCTCCAAATTTCCGAAAGGTCCAGTTTGTGCCAGAGTGCGCTCCGACACTCGGAANGATCGTAAATTCAGTCTGACGCTAGAAAGAAAGGAAGCGTTATATTTCTATATGAATTAACGAACAGTTAAGTTCTCTCGGTGCTCTGCCACTCCGAACTGTACATTCTGATAGCGCTCCAAATTTCCAAAAGGTCCAGTTTGTGCCAGAGTGCGCTCCGACACTCGGAATGAATATTTCCGAATGCACCACTCACATCATCTTCCTCCATTGTCTAAAACAAGCCAACAGAACTTGCTAGCTAGTGTTAGCTAATATCCGTGGAGAACTGTTTTGCCTCCAGCTAAGCCCCGCCCACCAAAAACATCATACAGTTTACTGACAGCAATCAGGCACTGTAGCAATCAGGCAAAAGGTTTGCAGCCACTGACTTAGGGGTTTTCAACACAAAGCTTCTGTAGTTCGATGCAGTCTCTTATTCAGCATTTATATCCTCAGACCTCTTGAAACAATAAAGTATGTGCCTGGAATTAACTTTCACCTCAGCAGTTGCTTTGAGAAGCTGGAACATTTGTGATTTGAACAAAGCTGATAATTTTGTAGCTTACACAAAAACTACAGCTCCAAAATCATCATGATAAGCACAAACTGACTTTTAACCTGAAGTGGTGTTTGTTAAAGGTCTTGAAAAGCAGAAATTTTAAGTAAACAACAATATTTGAATTTTTATATCCTTTAAATTACCCTCATTATATAAAAATATGGACTGGACAACATGACATACTCTTAGGTTATATGCATTATGTCTAATGTCAGTGGGATTTTAAATGAGGTTTTCCTACGGAACCTCAAAGTTCTTGTTTCAGTTCAGCTCTCTATGTGAGAACTGAAGGATAAATACAGAATGTAGGACGTTTAACAGAAACCACAGCCCAGTGTGGCCACGAGGCCTGAGAGTCAGCAGAGAGAGGAAACAACCATGCTGATGTTGGATGTACAGCTAAAGTGCTTCATTGATTTTCTGGGCATTTCCTTAATTGCCTTTGGACTCATGAGCTGTAAAGCTAAAGGCCTCTGCTCGTGCAGTGCTTCTTCTCTTCTTCTGCTGTTTTCTCTGTTTACTGTAGGTTTCATTGTTTCTTCATCTGGCTGTTTGTTTATTGTGTAACGGGGCCAGTGAGTGAAAAACTAATATTTAGTGTAGCAGCACAACAGATACTAGAGCAAGGAGAGGGGAGTTAGGAGAATTATATTGACAACTGAAATGTGCAGCTCGTTTTCTCTGGGCGTCAAATGCAGCAGCTTGGTCAGTAGCTGTTGGCGGCACAAGGCACCCTTTAGTGTTAGAGACACACCAGGCTTTTAATTAACTCCAGTTTAAACCCATCTGTGGCGATGGAGAGCGAGAAAGTCTGTGTAGGGCAGGAAAGAGCAGCGATGGGTGGGTCAAACAAACACAGGACTTTCACCTTAGAGACTGGCGTTCGTGTCATGCATGAAAAGAAAACTCAACATGAGTGTTTTTTTCTTGTCACCACATTACATAGTCACCTGACATACATGTTGCATATGTCACATAAGTCACGTGACATATTCATAAATTTACTTCCAAAATAAAGTTACGTAACAAACGTACTTATTCCATTGTCTGACTCTTCCCACATTCTGCACACTGGGTACAAGCTTTTACTTTCGGGCAGACGATACAAAATTTAAACTCAATCATTTTAAAAATTAATTTGTGCCAACCTCAGTTAAGATTCTAAATAATGTTGCTTGATGTTTTCGGGGGTGTGTTGTGTTTTGCGTATAGCGCTCTGTTTTGTGCAATACATGAATGGCTGATGTGCAGTACTGTTATGTGTAGTATGTTTTATGATGTATGCTTTTCATTGTCTCTGGACTGTTATTGTAAGGCAGCAATTCTTGTGTAGCTCCTCAGTTCAAGACAAACCGTATCGTATTGTATCGTATCGTATCGTATCCCAAACCATGATCTTTTTTCAAAACCTAACCAAGTAGTTTGTTGCCTAAATCTAAAGTAGTTTGGCACCTCGAGTGTCATAGTTTGAAGCATTGTGCTGCTTAGCTATCGTATTTGAAGAGTTGGGAGTGAGAACGTTTTGAAATGGGCTATTTCATTACATGACAATCATTGCATTTTTCCATAGAGGGGAAAATGTTTCTGTGAAAATCAAAAGCTTAACACCAATCCCAAAGATTAACAAAGTCATCATTCTAAAGACACTAACTTTCCTTTTTTTCTTTTTATAAAGCAATGAAGCTTTTAGTTTGTGAAATGGGAGAAAATATATTTTAAAAATACAGAAAAATGTTCATCAACAGGTGACATCTTAGAGAAGGCTAATCCAGTCAGGACCTCTTTAGTCAAAGAAAACTTTATTTCCATTAGCAATTTGATATTTGACAGTATGGAGTATGGAGAGCACACATCTTTGCCCTTCCACGTGCATACAAGGAAAGCCGAAGCCCTTCCATGCGCCTACGTGGAAGCCAATCCTCCAAAAGCCCAAAATATTCATTTATTTCTAATCCTCACATTTGAGAATAGCAGATGAAAGTTTTCACTGCGTCCAGTTAAATATCTCAACATCCGCTGGATGGAGTGGCACAAATTTTGGCACAAATATTCATGATCCCAAGATGAGGAATCCTAATGACTTTAGGTAATCCTCTGAGTTTGCCTCTAGCGCCACCATGAAGTTGACATTTTAGGCTTTTAGTGAAACGTCCCAGCATCTGTTGGATGGATTGCCATGAAATGTGGTACAATGTGAACTTTTCCTTTTGCACCATCACAATGTCAACATTTCCATTTGTCCAACACTTTCATTTATTACCAAAAACCTGCAACACTAATGACATCTCATCAGCCTCAGCTGCAATATATGTTTACTGCAGTCTCGTTAAACTCTCAGACTCTCTGTCTCTTCCTTGTTTATGTTTACTCCTCTGTTTGTGTCACGTCTCATTATAATGAGACAAAGTAGATGTTGCAGATGTCGTGATAGCAGGTCTTTGTGGGAGCAGTTTGGCTGCACCATCACACACTCGCTGCACATCCCTGCTGGTGCTCTGTGTGCTGTGTGTGCTTCTGGTCCAGGCCAGATGTTAATTTATTCATGACCAGCGCTCGTGTCTCTGTCAGAAGAGATTAACCGAGTGGAGCCACAGCAGCTTTCCTTCTTTCTTACTTGTTGTTTTTTTATGTTTAGGACCTCGTTGTGTTGGTATATTTGCAGGAGTTTTGACACCCAGATGTGAACAGCTGAGAGTGTGTGTGTGCTTTGAGGAACCGACAGTATCGATGTCTGTCTGTGGGTGTTTCTGTCTGATTGCCTGTTTCCCTGCTGGGCTGGCAAAATGTGTCTACCTTTAAATCGCCATACACACATACATATAGATTTGCACACAACCTTACATCAGCACAGTGCCTGTAATCCAGCAGCAGCAGCAGCAGCGTCATCTGCTGTCGTCCAATGAGCAGAAAGCACAGCAGCCAATTGCAAGGAGACCTAATGAGGGACGGATCCTGCAGCTGACAGTGAGAACTAGTTGAAGGGGGGGTTTCTAGATGCACAGTCTGATGTCTGGAGTTTCTACATCTTTAAAAAGAGACTAAATAATATGTCAGATTTGTGATTAAACACATATAAGATAGCACAGATGTGGAGTCTGGTCACATTCAGCTGGAAATGAAATGTGAGAGTGAAGAGCAGCGAAGAGGAGCTGAAGAGTTTGAACGCTGTGTTTTCATCCTCCTCTCATGTGCTGCTGTGAGAGTACTGAGACTGCAGTAGCCGAGCGGCCAATCAGATCGCAGCACCGGTCGGAGACAGGACAACACACACACACACACACACCCTTATCTACCCATTCTCCATTGCTTAAATAATACATACAATAACCAATGATGTGAGCCTTTTTCCAAAGGAGGACATGTTTTCTTTTGTAACCAGTTCTTAATATACAATATTGATAACAGTATTGATTCTATATTGAAATTTAGTTTTGTGTATTTGCAACAAACTGGGACAGACAGTCGGTGTTGTTTCTGCACTTCACTGCTGCAGTTGATGCAGTAACACTGAGTGGCCACTAGGGACTGTCAGAGGACCTGAAAATTGATGACCAATAACCAGGCAAGCTGAGATTTTTGTGTGCATGTGTGTGTGTGTGTGTGTGTGTGTGTGTGTGATTTGTCCGTCACACACATTGGAGTATAGCGCATACACTTACCCAAATAATAAGGCTTTTTATCAATCCATAAAATGTATCAGTCAATCGACATGAAATTGATCAACTACTTTGATGATTGATTGATTTTTGCACAACATAAGGAAAGTATGTGACAGGCTGCTCTTACTTTACTACTAAAATACAACAAATTGCTCGTGTAGTTTTTAAGAAAATTAAAGGAAATCATTTCCAACATTTTACTGAACGTTGAACTGAACCCAAACGCCATCAGTTAAAAAAATAAGAATGATAGTTACATTTTAAAGTGCAGTTTTCTACTGATACTCTCAACTAACTCAAAAATGTTTGAGTGCAGTATCGAGGTCTTTCTTGGTGTGTTTATTGTGTTAGTTGGCGTCATGGTAACGATAAAAAAAAAGATACATTCTGCTGCCCTGATTGTTTTTAAAGCATTCTTTAGTTCCAGTTTCTTGAATGTGATAATTTGCTGTTTTTCTCTGTCATATATGACATTAAATTGAAAATCTAGTCAACAAAAACAAGCTTAGTGTAGACATTACCACAGCCTCTGAGAAACTTTGACTGACATTTTTTCATTATTCTTTAACATGGCATAGACCTAACCATTAATTAGTCAAGAAAATAATTGCCAGATTAATCAGTTATGGTTATACACAGCACGGTGTGAGCTGTCTTATCTTTAAATGGTGTTTAATCCTGCAGTTTCAGTGTTAGACCATCCACCACTTTTATTAACATCCACTCTGAGCTAACAGGGGGTTCCACCCTCAAGCCACAAAATAACTCTTGTGATGATCTCCTCAAATACTTTTATTTTATTATCTTATTTTAATAACCATGCTCGCAGTAAACACATGGTGAAAGACTGAAAATGCACTCAGGGATTTTTTGAGTTAGCTGAAAGAGAATATCAGTAGAAAACTGCACTTTAAAAATTAACTGTTATTCTTTTTTTTCTTTTTTTACGGTTGCTTTTTTCATTTGGATGTTCAAGTTGTTCAATAAAATAATGTTTGAATTTTTTTTTAAATTTTTTTTTTTATTCAACAAACAACATAACGCAGCAGAAAACTGGGCACACTTTAATATCTGTTTATCACCAGTAATGTTGTTATCGCGATATTCTAAAACGCTATCCCATATTTTCCTCATATCGTGCAGCTCATGTCAGTGGCATCAGGTCGTTACAATGGGCCCCAGTACACGCTGTTATGACGGGCCATAGTGCTCCTGAGATACTAGTTATGAAGCACACACAGAGTTATAGGCATATATATTTATATATATATTACTAGCAGTGTGTCTTACTGCGTTTTATGTTATATCCACTTGCAGATGTACCCAGCTCGTCAGTCTTGAGAGATTTTGCACCTAAACTAGCTGCTGTAAATCGTATCGTCTCGTTACATGATTTAACAGAGACTTGATACTGGACAACATCAACATACATATTACCCAGCAATCATCATTACATATCTGTATTAGGGCTGCAACTAACGATTATTTTCATTGTCGACTAATCTGTTAATTGTTTCTTCGATTAGTCGACTAATCATTTTATCGAAAAATGTGTTAAAATGTCTTAAAATATTGGCCTGTCTCTCCCAAACCCCACAATTACGTCATCTAATGTCTTGTTTCGTACTCATGCCAAAGGGTTTTAGTTCACCTTCATGAGAGAGTGTGTAAAGCTGCCAATATCTGAACGTAAGAAGCTGCAGTAAGAGTATTTTGGGGTACTTTTATAGTGCTTTTCTATGAAAAATGACTCAAACCGATTAGTCGACTACTAAAATAGTCACCTATTATTTTAATAGTCAATAAGTCATCGATTAGTCGACTAATCGTTGCAGCCCTAATCTGTATATGACAAAAATTACAAATAGGAAGTGTATATTAGTTTATTATTTGTTATAGGTTGATACAATTTTACAAAAAACAGAAAACCATGATGGAGATGGGTTTGCCTTTTTGAGGGCATATATAAAAAAATCGCACCATTTTTTATTCAACGTGAGCTCTTCTTTGAACACAGGCGTATTATCAGGTGGCAGTCGGGCCCCAGTGTAACTGCATTTACGGCCCTGGCTTGTGTGCTCGCAATGTTGTGATGGAAAAACAAATTAAAACAGCAGTAGTTCAGAGTATGGAGTTGAATATTTTTGTTAATATTCTTATACGATATCAAAAACCAAAGCCAAACTTTTTCCTCTATGGAAGTTGCCATGTTCTCCTCCAGTGCCCAGAACGGGCAAACCAAACACTGGCTGTAGCTAGATAGGGATGTTTGCGTTTGTGTGTGCGCCACTAGTTCTCCTACACGCTTGGCACATGGTAGAAGTTTCAATTCTGGACGTCACTAAACCCAACACACTGGACCTTTAAATCAGGAACTATCTGAAGAATCTGTCCAAACATGCGATGCCAGATTTAAGTGCAGACTTATTTCAGGTATCAAGAACATATTTAGGTTTAATTACACCCCGGACTGAAATAGCTGCATGAGGGAAAACCTTGTCGGTAATGTTTGGTTAAATAAAAGGCGCCCCCGCTGGCGGCGGTGACATCAGTTTCCAGAAGGCGTAGATGTGGCATCCCATCATCATTCCTTCTGTGTAGGTTAATCCAAATGTCACTGATAATAGTTTTAACACCGGCGGGTTCTCTCCATCCCATGACATTCACTGAACCCAATGCGGCGCTGCAAATTTCGGAGCTTCAGTTGCCATGGCAACCCCTCCCTCCCTCTCACAGATGTCATAAAACACCAAAGACGGATCATTAAACTGGTGTCTGTGTGTGTGTGTCGGGGGTGGCTGGGTGATATGAGTGTGTGATGCGGCGCGGCCTTTGTCAGCCTCCTTCACACCTGCAGCGACACAAGAGACACAAATACCGGTTTTGTTTCAGAGCTGAAAGAAAGAAATCGATCAGTCGGTCAATAACAAAATAATCGGCAACAGTCAAACAGAAGCAACGTTTGCCTCTGTGTGGAGGTTTTATAATTCTGCTGGTTGGGATGCGTCGGTTAAACAAGCCTGAGCGCCGTGACTCTTGACATCATCAAAGTTGACCCAGTTCCATTTTGATGCAGCAGCCGGTCTGATCTTTATCATTGTGTTTTTAAGGAGGAATCAAACCCTTTGAAGATGTTTCACTGAACACCAGCTGCACGAGGTGACACTCTACATCTCTGTGCCCGACATCGCATACTATGAACTACACACCCACTCAACATATGTAATGTAAATAAACAGTAGCATGTGTTAGGGGCGTAATGGTTCACAAAATTCACGGTTTGCTTTGATACGATACAGTGATGTCACGGTATGTTTTCAATACAGCAAAAAAGTATTTCCTTGATTATTTACTCTTCATTTTATCAACAACACTATCAGACAGCTTAGCACAACATTAGTCTGGTCAACCATCAAGAATATAAATGACCCAGAAGTAAAGAGACAAAGCAACACCAATAATTGTTTCCATATCCTGCAGATTGTCCACCCAGTATGATTTTAGGACAGAGCCAGACACAATGTCTATAAGTTCCCACTGAGATTTTACATCTTAGACACAGAGGGGAAACTTGGGGTTCATTTTATGTCTTTTACTGGGAGAGATTTGCAACTGGTGCAATCGAGTACAGTTACACACTGACATCTTCCCTCCATATCCAATCCCATTCTTCCTCATCAATATTTACACCAAGTTAATTTCCTCATTTTTTGCAGCAGCTGGGACATTTAACACATCAGTCTGGTTTAAAACATTATAAAAGTGAGTAATTGACTTCCTCGTTGGACACCGAGGCAATAACTGCTCTATTGAGGATATTATGGCATTGATATGACAAGGTGTTTCTCTGATTTGAAGTTATAATATAATTTTAGTTATAATTTCCTTCGTTTTTAAGTTTTTAAATTTCATTTTAATTCATATATATATCAAAACTAACATCATAAAGTATGATGGGAATTACAGTCTGACTGAAATGGGCTCATGAAGAAATATTGTAACAGGGCTCAATTTCATTAAAGCGACACTCCGCCAAATTTTCAACCATATTTGCATCAAAACAATGTGTAATATGTCTAAACTAGTCCATACCCATTGAGTGCACAGTTGCTCACGTACAGTTTCGCATGGTGTGTGTTTGGGATATAGTTTTAGATACAGTTTTTGTGAATTTGATAGTACGATTGCTTTATTATGGTACAGTACAGTAGTACCATTGCCAATAGTGGGATAGTTAGTGGGCTAAAACTGTACATTAGTAGTTGAGGTAGCAAGTTGAAAGGCAGATATTCATTGCCTTATAGAAGCTCAGTGTTAGTAAGTTTTCCAACTTTTGCCAAGAGGGAACTTTAGATATTGGTCCCTAGATTCTGTTCACCCAGTTTCATGCAGATCGCTCAAACTTCCTAGGAAGAGTCTATATAACCAGAAGTTATGGGTTCTTGAGGCAAATGTGTTCCTCATGAGGAGAGGCATCTCTGTGCAAAGTTTCATGTCTCTACGACATACGGGGCATGAGATATGCCCATTCAAAGTTTGCAATTTCAATCGGTTGCTATAGCGCCCCCCTTTGGCCAATTGATGTAATGTTGCTTTATTGGCATCCTCCCATGACCCTCTACCACTGTGCCAAATTTCACATGGATTGACCAAGTCAGTGAGGAGAAAAACGTGGAACAGACACACAGACAGAGTTTTCATCATTATATAGTAAGATGACCTGTGGTAAACTCTCCTCCATCTAACTAGTTCTCCCCCTCGGCAAAACTCCACTGTATGATGCAAATGACGCAAAACGTGCCAAAATCTCCCAGGCTGTTGCTCAAACTACAGGCTATACTTCTGCATTTTTAACGTTGTCCGCCACCTGTGCCGCCACCGTGGTCAAGGTCAAGAGACAGAGCCGCCTCTCTCTTTCTCAAACTCCGATTGCAATCCAATCAAATAGTAAAACGAGACAACGCTGATCAAGTATAAACCAAGACTGTGTATGCACTGTCTATTTCTCACATCAGACGTGGTCAGAATCATATTTCAGTGCCATGTTTAGCTGTAATAGCGAGAGTTTGTTAACAGGAAGTGGCGCCATACTGTTTCCTGCACAGTGAAAATGGAGACCAAATGGTAAAACCAAGCAGTCTGATCAAATATCAACCAAGATTCTGTTACTGAGTTGAATATTCTCACCTTGGATGTTGTCTGAAACTTAGCTCGATATGAGACTGTTTGTTGCCAGCCAGCCGCCATTGTGTCAAACAGATGAGTTCACATTACATCACCCATAATCTCTATATACAGACTCTACATTCAGTGAATGTAGAGTCTGTAGGCAAACCCCGGAGATCTTGCCTCTGGAAGACGAGCGGAGTCGGAAACGGAAATTCACCTCCTCCGCCCAAATCAAACCGGAATGCCAAAAAATCGGGGGTCTGCCCCCAGAGGCTGTATCGCCGTCTGCCGGAAGTCAGACGCCGAATACAGCCGATGGGTTCCGAGAATGCATCACCCACAACTGGGAGCGTTAATTAGTCTGGTGCGGCTGCGGTGGCTACATGTTTGTTGAAATCCTTGGGACGACCAGCATGTTGCCATCAGTAGAGGATCTTCTGGGTACATATCTAAGAAGTATATCTAAGAGATGGGCTGGTGTTCGGCCATCCAGCAATTTAAAAACTAACAAGAGAATCCTAAAGTCAATTCTAAAACCGACAGGCAGCCATGCAGTGTCTTTAAAATAGGAGATATACAGTGTGTGCTCTCTGTGTGGTCTTCGTTAGTATTCTAGCTGCTGCATTCTGGACAGGATGTAGGCGGCCAGCAGCTTTTTCAGGTGGACCAAACAAGAGAGCACTGCAGTAGTCAAGCCTAAAGGTAATAAAGGCATGCAGAAGTCTTCATGTATTAGTCTGGGAGAGAAACTGACTGACCATGGCAGTATTTCTGAGGTGATAAAAAGACAGTTTGGTGATGTTTCTAATTTGTGATTTAAAGCTGAGGTCAGAATCCAAGATGCTTTTTCTTCTAACCCACTGCATTGTAACGGGAGATTTACCACATTGCACTGTGGGATATTAATGCAGGTGTAGTGTGCAGTGTGTGTAATATTTCACTGGAAATAACATGCAATTCATATTCACATACATTCTGCTTTCCAGAATTTCTTGTAAGTCTTCCTCAGGCATTCACTCATATTCCACAAGACACTCTAAGGTTTTTGATCTTCTGTATTTTCAGACTTCCCTTTATCAATATTAATTGAAATACAGAGGACCAACTCGTTGGAACAACCTACTTCCATCACTATAATCACCATCTGCATTATCGTTAATTAAAAACCATCTCAGAACGACTCAGCAGTGAGGGCTGAAAACTTGTGTCAGGTCTTTTTTGTCTAGATGAAAATCGACTTATAAGTTAGTCATTCATTCATTCATTATCCGTAACCGCTTATTCTGTTAGGGGTCACGGGGGGGCTGGAGCCTATCCCAGCTGACACTGGGTGAGAGGCGGGGTACACCCTGGACAGTCTGTGAGCAGAGACTGATAAGCTGTTAGCACATGTCTGAAGCTGTAGCACAGAGCAAAAACAAGGTGTCTCTGTCAGAGAAAGGCTTGTAATGAAAACTGCACTATCTCAATGTCACCTTTACCTTAAAACGCTTTCATATGAAGACAAGTGAGCCTGTGTTCACCCACTTTAAACTGCATTCTGTCTGAATGTTCTTAATGTGAGCATCACTGAAGGTTGTTCTGCAGCCGATTTCATGAACGTGTAAGTGTCTAAAAGCAGCAGTGAGTGCATGTTTATGTGCCGTGTCCTACGAGCCAGGCTGACAGACACTAAGTGATGAGATGGGGACTCAGTGTCAAGCTCAAGGAGAGTTTAACACAACAAGGAGCTGTTGCCTGAAATGACCCTGAAATATGTTGCAGTAATGAGTCAGACTCTGGTATCTGATGGTCCAGTGTTCATCAGGTGACGATGTAAGGATCAGTCTATATCCTGTTTTTAGGCTCTCTGGTAATGAGTGGTCGTGTATCTGCACTCACACCATGCTGATAGGATTAATTTACCTCTTTGTCCTTTGTCATCTCAGAGAAGAAAGTGGCAGGGAAGGAATTTGATAATCTCTAAATCTCAATAATCTCCATTGTTGCAGGTTTTAAACATTACAGGCGGCCTATCCTGCTCATTTTCAGGTTCATGCTTGTATTTTGGGTTTTTGGAACAGGTTTACATGCTTTAATATTTATTGTCGTCATAGTCTCTGTGCTGGATCACCTGTATTCTCCTCCATCTGAAACACTCCTGTAACTCCTGTCTCGTTAAGCCCCCTCCTGGAGAGCCCAGTCAGCTCTGATTGGTCAGCGTTACTGAAGCAGTATTTATACTTCTGCGTCAAATTGATGCCATACGTCATAGAAGCAGAGCCTATAAGACAGACGCTCTGTCAGTGAACCTTGTGAGTTGTAATGGAGCTGAATTTTGTAACGTTACCTTTGTTAAATGTTGCTGTTGTCCCTGGCTTCATATGAGAAGAGGAAAAGTCTGCTAGCTGCTACGCTAATTTATACAATGTAAAATGCCATAGGCTTGTGCTAATAACGTTAGCATGTTGTATTTGTGGGGAAAATGTGTCCAGATAAAGACAAGTGTTTGTCTGTGAATGCTGCGAGTTATAGTGAAGCTGATTTGTGTACTTGTGTTTGAAACTGTCTCTATTAAGTCATGTTTAATGTGTGTTTAATGTGTGTTTTGAGTGACACAGACACACCACTGATTTTAAACAAGAGAAAGTGCCACTATACACTGAGATTTTTTGCTCACAGGGATTACTTTTACACATGTTTATGTAGTTAAATTTGAACATCCAACATTGTGACATTACAATATGGGACAGGAAATAAGAAAAAGCACAACAGGTCAACTTTAAAGTCTGTTTACTGGTGTAAAGCCTGGCACTGCTCAAGAGGGAGCTCTGTAAAGTCTGAGAAATTTCAGGTTATGTCCCTTTAGTACCAAACCGCCGATCCATCTCACACTCCATTCTACTCGTGAACAAGACCCCAAGATACTTGAACTCCTACGCTAGGGGCAGTAACTCGCTCTCACCCAGTATGGGGACGGATCGGGGGTTTGTCAGTGAGTGTGTGGTGGCTGGGCCATGGGTCATCAGGCCTGGTCAGGCTGCAGCCCGAATGAATGACATGGAGCGGCAGATCTGATGGCCCACCACTGCTACAAAATAACGTACTTATTTAACATATCTGTGGTTTGCAGAAAGGAACAATGCTAACATTTTTTCAGGGGAATGGGTCGTTTAAACATGAAGAGCTGAAGAAATATTGTCCAGGGTATAGTCAGTTTAACATAAACCAGGATCTTTCTTTAAACCTTTTGTGGCCAAACCAAACCTGCCAAACCAGAACCGTAGTGCTGTGACATCATAAAATGTATTTATTATTCAGCAGGGATTTGTATCAGTTTTGCGATCCAGTGACAAATGACGTTGGATCAGAAAAGGCCTCTATGTGTTACTCTAAAGGACAGTTACAAACAACGTATTTTGTCGTTGGTACCTGTGTACATCTGAACTCTCAGTGCTGAGGTCATTGTCAGGCTTACTGACCGGCTCATCTTGTACCAAGTTAACTGATGCTGTTTACCTCTTTAATACCTGAGGACAAATCCTGCTAATCTGTCTGCTGGGCTCTGGGCCTGAAGCCTCGGCTCTGTTTGTGTCTGTTTGAATCATCCTGGCTCGTTGTCTCTGCTATCAGGAGACTTCATGGTGCAGTAACATGTTTTTACACGCGTAGATAAGGAATCAGTCCTGTAGTACGCAGCTTTCTGTCTGCAGATTATTTTGGGTGCAGTGGTCTCTGTGTTTACTATGCAGCCATGTAGAAGATGATGGATGCAGATACTGTGAGTCAGGCAGGGATTCCCTCAGCATGTTTCATGCACACAGACACACAACTGGAGATATAACACAAACAGCTGCAGCTGTCGAGGTGGAGCTGGTTTTAACTACTTGTCCAAGCAGGCACAGAATAAATCTGAGATGATTCATGGGACAGGAAAGAAGGAAAAACAAAGTTCTGCTGCAGAATTTTTTGGCTTTTCTGCGTTTAAAGTGAAAATTCTCTGCTAACAACTCATTGAAATGTGACGGCAGGTGTGAAGGTAGACTCGTCCAGTCCTGTACTCAGTGCTGGAGGGGACAGCAGCTGCCTGCCTGAAACAGGTGAAGATGGAAAGATATTCATAGATTTCAATTTCTCTGATCAATAAATCAAACAAAACGTTGTTAAAACAAATGACGCTCCTCTCCAACTGTGGTAAAGTAGACAACAAGCTACAACTTAATTTCCATCACAATGAGCCGTCCTCAGAGCTGGACAATGACTGTATATAAAGATGGACAACACGTCTCCAGTTCCTCCCACTGTACAAAATTGAAGCCAAAATATCTCAGATAGGATCGCTGCCATTTCGTGCTGATGAGTCTGCACCAGGCCCCCAGGAAAGAAACTGTTTCCAATTTTTTCCCAGTGGCTGCTTGCGGTATTACAGCAAAAAAATTCACTGCGGCCCTAAAAGCATTTTCTCCATAGACCATCATTTTGAAAGAGACCATTGTAAAACTGTTGACAGGACACCTGGAATTGAAAACTTTTTTTAATTCTGAATTTTCCTCAAGCCGAGAAAAGCGTTTTAAAGATCTGTAAGGTCATCACAATGTAAAGTCTTTGAGACAAATGGGAGAGTAGAGTACTTGGTTTTAAAGAAAAGGGTTTTGCAAGATTTTTATTTGGAAAAATATTCAATAACTTCACTTGATTATTAAGCGTACCGTCCCCAAAATCACTTTATACATCAGTGATCTCCAATTGGTCGTACTATAACATTTAATTAAAAAAACAAGCTTTTGCATTAATTCAGTTTTATACAGTGCAGTGTCCCCAAATATTTAATAACTTCACTCTTAGAAAATAGATGTTTTTTTTTTAATTTGCCCAATGTTCTGAAGATTCAAAGACAGAGACCTGGAAAATGTTCAGCTATTGATGAGTAATTTATTAGTCATTTTCTTCTAATTTAAAACAAAAAAAATTGTTGAGTTTTGTCAGAATTCACACATTATTTTGCATCACTTTCACCATTTTAAGAAATCATTTGCCATAAACGACGTAAAGTGTTTCTAATTTCTTTCTACACCACAGACATAAAAAATTACGTGTGCTCAGGCCAACACCGTCTCCTAGGAATTACATTTGTTTGTTACTAAACGTTGTCGTGGCAACGTAATCACTGCCTGGATTATGTTCAGAGATAACCTTTCTATCAAGTAACTAAACACTACATTCATGTATCAGGTAGGCTTTGGAAGGAGGTGGTTGGACAGGATGGCAGGTGTATAAAGTACAGTACCATGGCAACCGAATTTTGGGTTTATGTCCAGACCCCTGTCTGAGGTTTAGGCAATAAAAGTACTTTGGTAAGTTCAGGGAAAGATTGAAAGATTGAAGAACTGAATCTACTTTTGTTCCTGGACAAGGCACCACCAGCTGGAAAAGTTTGTAACCACCTGTTATTAAATGTTTTTATGCCTCCATGCCAATGATAGCCCTGGCTGAAGCACAATGTTTTTAGGTTGGTTGTGTGCAATATTTCAAGAATCCCATGAGGGAATTTTTTCAAATTTGGCACAAACGCCCACTTGGACTCATGGATGAACTCATTAAAATTAGTTGGTCAAAGGTCAGGGTCACCGTGATCTTGTATTCGTCTCTATCTCATGAAAGCAACATCGTAAAGAACGCCTTGTTTGTTTAAATTTGGCACAAACGTCCACTTGGACTCAAGGATAAACAGATTAGACTTAGGTAGTCGAAGGTCAAAGGTCAGGGTCACCGTGATCTTATATCCGTCTCTATCTCATGAAAGCAACATCTTAAAGAATGCCTTGTTTGCTCAAATTTGGCACAAACGTCCACTTGGACTCAAGAATAAATTGGTCAGACTTAGGTAGTCGAAGGTCAAAGGTCAGGGTCACCGTGATCTTGTATCCATCTCTATCTCATGAAAGCACCATTGTAAAGAACGCCTTGTTTGCTCAAATTTGGCACAAACATCCACTTGGACTCAAGGATGAATTGATTAGACTTAGGTAGTCGAAAGTCAAAGGTCAGGGTCACCATGATCTTGTATCCATCTCAGTCTCATGAAAGTGACATCTCAGGGTGCTTTCACACCTGCCCTGTTCGGTTCAGTTCGATCAAACTCAAGTGCAGTTCGTTTGGGAAGGAGTGCCCACACACAGCAATCACACTCAGGTGTGCACCAAAACAACCGGACCGAGACCTTCTTGAAAAGGTGGTCTTGGTCCGGTTACAAACGAATTCTGGTGCGGTTGGTTTGTGGTGAGAACGTGTTCCAACCTGGATCCGAACCAACTGCAGTCACATGACACATTGTTTGGGTTATCTTATATATCCTATATCAATCGCAGGCCCCTAAATTTCATCGAATCAAAATCATATAATGGCAGACTTAGTAATATCGGCAAATATCGTATCGTTGTCCAAAGAATCGATGTAATATCATATCGTGATGGAACTGTTGATTAACACCACTGTTAAAATGTACAGTATCTCCCTCTTGGATTCAGTGCAATAAAAGTATGAAGTACAAACTTGGAGGAAACTTTAATTTTCATGTTCTGCTTTATGAAGTGGCGTGCACACACTCATTGTCCTCTGACCCCGTGTTGTTCCAGTGAGAGTTAGTTTGAGATTAACGCCGGAAACTCTTCTGTCTCCCCCCCCCCCCTCCTCCTCCTCCTCCATGCTCTGGACTTTCTCACTGCAAGCCAGGTATTTTTAGCCGTGACATAATGCCCCTATCTCTCCCTCTGCCTCTCTCTTTCACTCACACTCTTTCACTCTCTGTCTCTCTTTCTCTCCCTCACACACACAGTGCGTCCCTCCCCCTCTCCTCCTCTCCTCCTCTCCCCCTCTCCTCTCTGGCCCCCCATCCCTCTCTCCCTAGCCTCCCAGGCTATAGGGCTAGCTGCAACAGTAATTGAGTGCTCAGGTTTCACTCTTTGAGCTGCAGGCTGAGAAACATGGCAGTGGAGGAGGCAGCAGACTATTTGGCAGAAGTAAGTCTTTCCTGTCTGTACTTTACTGTAAAGTCATCAAGCTCTCTGACTGTAAACAGACTCCTGTGTCCCGCTGCGTTGCATTCATGCTAACAAGATTTGGTGGGAATTTACAGCCAGTGGGGTTTAGAAGTGATGGCGTGTGGCGGTGGCCGGTCCCAGCGGATGTCGGATGAGGTGGGACGCTGTAGGTTGATGGGACGGGTCGCAGTGGCAACTCTGCTGCACCACTCTGCTGCAGTGTGCGTGGATCTGTGTGTGTGTGTGTGTGTGTGTGTATACGTCTAACTGTCTGTAACTGCTTCACTGTGATTGTAGATTTATAAATTGCTGCTGATCATGTTTGAGCCTGTAGATTCAGTGTTGTGTGGACACAGTTTCATGCTGCAGAGGGATGTGAATGGAGGCACCTGACCTTGGATCAGTGGCGCATGCTCTGTGTGTGTTTGTGTGTGTGGAAAAGGGAGTGAAATAGGAAAAAGGGAGATT
Organism: Epinephelus moara; assembly: GCF_006386435.1. Taxonomy (NCBI): domain Eukaryota; kingdom Metazoa; phylum Chordata; class Actinopteri; order Perciformes; family Serranidae; genus Epinephelus; species Epinephelus moara. Next base: position 7,046,937 of record NC_065518.1, on the reverse strand, counting down.
AAAAGTTAAAGGCAAATGGGCGAGATTGACATTTTTACCAAGTTAATTTTCTCATTCAGTCAAATCTGCATAGTGAGGTGGTAAGACCGACCTGCATGAGCCCCTGTGATCAGAAGGGTCTCCCTAAACCTGGTGATATGTGATATACACTATGCAGTAAATGCTCGCTCATCATTGGCTCACTGCAGGACCCAAGCAGCATTATAATGGCAGCAAACTTAGCTGGAATTCGGCAACATTTATCTGACCAAGCACGAGGGCTTAAATCTGACGTACTGCTGTGTTCATAAATATTGTTTTGCTCACAGTAAACAGGTGTTTCTGTTAAATATAACCTTTACACACATAAGCTAGCTGGAGGTATGAATTACTAACACCGCCTCGTCCCTCAGTCGTCGCTGGTTGCAGGGGGGGCAGCTCCTATGTTGGAATGTGTGCATATCTGTCATGGATGAATAAAGTTACACAGGAGTGACACATGTCTCCACTGCACTGTTAGGCTCTGCCATGACGTCAGTAAATCTTAAAGTTACTGGTATGGGGTCTTTTATAGTTTCTGTGGTCATTTTGGCACCAATATGTACAGTAAAGGAAAGATTTAGTGGCATCTATTTGGGAGGATTGCAGATTGCAACCTCACTGTGAGCCAATTTGCTCACTTAACTCTTTTTGGAAACAGCTTGCACTTCAAAATGTTTGTTTAGTACAATAAAGTAGTGTACAAGTTTTGAGTACACCAGACACAAAGTAAATGTGCCACAGGAATTTTATGGCAGTTTTTTTTTTCTTTGTAAACAGTGCAGGAGCAGCTCCAAAAATGTCTCAGGTTTCCATTTGTGCATTTGAAAATGTCATTTTAAAAAGACAAAGAGCCAGTGTTTGGTTTGTCCATTCTGGGCTACTGTAGAAACATGGCGGTGCAACATGAACTCTGTGGATGAGGAACTGCTCCCAATGTAGAAGGTACCAAAACCACAATGATTTTTATTTTCAAACATGCTTATCATCTTATATTCCGTTTCTGACAATACATCCCCTAAATCAGGGGTGTCAAACATCCGGCCCGTGGGCCAAAACTGGCAGGAGTCCGATCTGGCCCACTGAATGACTCTACACACCTTATGTCGGTGCACCTGGAAAGGCTAAAGGCTAGTTCACATTACACGATTTTCACCCTGATTTTGCGTTGCGGAGACTATCGTAATCTTTTGAGTGTTCATACCTGGCGACGTGTGTTTCTGTCATCGGGAGTCTCGCCAACTGCGCTACAACCTGTGTGTGCACACCACAAGATTTCTCCACCAAGCCCTCGCCGACAAAGCCCCAGATAACGCGGTGACGTCACCGAACTTGGAGACCCACAGGCAGAGTTTTCGTCATTATATAGTAAGATTATATATCCTCTCAATTAATTCAAACTCCAAAACAAATCCACCTATTTTCAGATCACAAATCCATTTGGTACTTTTTATCAAGCTGTAATGTGGACAAGAGCTGCCACTCACAATTATTTGCATTATCAGCTAATCTTCAGGTTAATTTCTAGCTAATTGTTTGCTCAGAAAATAGTGAAAAGCTCAGGTTGAGGTCTTCATATTACTTGTTTTGTCCGTCTAAGAGTCTAAAACCTTAAGATATATTTAGTTAATTAAAGTACCACTGAATATTTGGCTGTTTTAAAAGGATCAACAAATTCTCATTCATAAATTCCCCTCTAATTAGTGAATATTTCAATTGTCTCTGCTCTCATATGAGACGCAGGACTAGTGTTATAAACAACATAGTGACAACTGCATTCCTGGCTCACACCAGCCAACGTGGCTCGGCACCAGAGCCGGAGCAACCTGAGATGCCCGATGGTGAAAACAGTGGAAGAGCTGATGGCTCGAGCGTTCATTTAACAGGAAGACATTTTTATTGATTCTATTTCTGTCGTCTGTAGTCGACCTCCAGGAGCTGTTATCAGTGGCATTCCTGCGTGCACATGTACATGCATGTAGTGTAATCTGTTGTTACTCAACACTATGGTCACACATGCTCAGAGCTGTGTTACGTTTCTCTCTTTATCTGTTTGAATATTAGCGTTTTCTTTTCTAATTTTACAATTTTTCGAGATATATAGTGTAGATGTAGTGTTTGCATCTATTTCTGCAGCAGGTCTTTGTGTAAAACATCATCAGAAATGTGTTTTAGAACATCAAGCTGGGCATTTGTTTTGTAAATGCAGCCAGAAATTTAATTTAAAGAGGAGCTCCTGAAGGATTTTATTCATGAGCTGTTCAAATAACAGCTACAACAAAGATATAAAACATATCGTCAGCTCTTTCTTCAGTCCCTGATGAGAACATACAGTAAAGGCAGGGTTTACTTTCATTGTCGTGTGATGTGCAGCTTTTGGTGACAAGTTTACAAAACTGTGAAATTCTCGCCGGACTTCAGCTCTGGTCTGCTCTCTGGCCGGAGTACTTTCTATGAGTGTGATGCTTTGAACTGGAATTCTGATAATGCTCTGAGTTATGAGCGGCCGAGTCCGGTGCCACATTTAACTTGAAAGCCTTGGCATCGAGCCTTACTACTGTTCACAGGGTTTATAAAACCTCCACGGCACACTGCCTCCAACACAAAGGCTCCACTGAGTTCATTAAACAGCAGAAATCATCCTCAGGAATTTTTATTTTATTGATTATAGTTTTCTTTTTTCCTCCATTATTGTCACTTTTGTTACTGGTTTCAAGTACTGTATGTGTCACATGTTTGCACTCCCTCTGTATGTGGATGTAGAATGTGATTTATGAAGGCAGGACCTTATTATAGAGTCATGTGGAAGGGATTCAATTCCAGGTCAGAGGGAGAGACGTGAGGTTTGGAAGGTGACAGGTGCATGCCGGGGTTTTTAAAACAATGGGAATTTGGTTATTGTAGCTTGACTGCTCATCAACATGGCCGACAGTTAGCAGAGCAGCAGTGGTTGTGACACAGCTCCTGGTTAAAGTACTTTAAAACCCTTAGATAACCACAATTTCATCGAAAACTTAACGTAAAACTTCAATTACAGTAAAAGCCTAGTACCAATTGACCTTTTGCTAAGTCGCGCCCCCAGACGCAGACTGGCCAATCATAGAGTAGCATTGGGCCGGCTCAGACCAGGGTCCGACAACAACACAGCTGTGCTCCATTGTTTCAGATTTCTTTCATTTTCAGGCTGGTTATGTGGATTTGGAGCTAAATGTTGTGCCTGGGGCATGTCGTGTATTAATGATACTCGTTACCTGGAGAGGTTGGAAAAAGCCAAAACCAAAATCAAACCCTGAAAAGTGTAGGGTTAGCTAGCTAGCTACTGAAGATATAGCCTACTGAATGTATACACATGCTGCTTTTGCTTTTTAACAATTACTAGTCCATACCCATTGAGTGCAGCATACCATACCATGACTTAAGGCCCGTTTCCACCGCAGGAACTTCGGGGTAAATTTACGGGGCCGGGGCTGTTGGTGCGTGTCTCCACCGCAGGAACCACCCCCGAAGCACAGAGTTCCGGAACTTTTACAGGGGCTAAACAAGTCCCTGCCTCGGAGTAGGTACTCAGAACGGCCCCGAGAAACTCCTGGCTGGGGCTTGGGGTTTACTTGGTGCTGATTGGATATACTCAAGGCAGAATGTGACGT
>NC_065518.1:7022442-7042165 GCF_006386435.1 Epinephelus moara | reverse complement strand
CTGGTTCAATATCAGCAAAGTTTCCCTTTATATTCATTGTCTTGTGTGGCGATCAGCAGTGATGTGGTGGTTCACTTTTACACTGTGATCTGTAGCCTATAGTTCGGCTTTAGCTTCTAACTATCTTTGTCTTTTTAACCTGTTGTTGCTGCTGAGTCAGTTTGACATCCTGGATATATCCTTCAAACACAGACTGTAGACCCCTCTGTCTGCTTCTCTCTGGAGTCACTCTTTCATTTCTCCAATTATATGATAATACTTCATCAGGGAGTGCAGTTAGTTACAGTGCGGGCTCCATGCTGACTCTGACAGCTTGACCATCACAAACTTGACTTGGTTGTTTCTTGGGATTTCCATTAGTCTTGTATTTACATTGTTATCTACAGGAGATTTATGAAAGTGATTTGATGTAAATTATGAAAAGAAACGTATTTGATATAAGCTGTGACAATTGGTGAGGTGGTCTCCGTCTTGTTTGCAGTTTAATGTGATTTATCAGACCAGAGATGAGGATGTAGTGACACTGCATTAATGAAGTAACACGTATCAGTAACATTTGCGTGTGCTGCTGTCAGAGAGGTTTGTAAATCACTCGCTGTAGCAGTCACTGGATAGACTTGTGTGTGATGTCATGGAGGCAGCGTGGCGTCCGGTAAGGCCCCCTGACTCTGACCCGCTGAGTGGATGCTGACACTGGAACACTCCCTGTGTGTTTGTGTATGTGTGATGATGAACTGAGATAAGATCCATTCACTGAGTGGGAAATGAGCTCAGCTGTCAGCTTTAGCCAACAATCTGTCTGCGACAACAGAGATCACGCTGCGGTGAGCACGACGGGACCGTCTGTGACACTATAGAGACTTTAACTTTTGAAAGATGTTAATAACACATTCGTCCTCTTACAAATGAAGAGTTGAACTCATGAGCAGTGACACTTTATTGTCGATCTAACATTTGCACTTTATTATGTCGCGGATTTGTTGAAACTGTATTCAACAAAACTGTAGTTAAGGTGTGGTTACGTTTAAGCACAAACTTTGTGACATGTTTTGGTAAAAACACCTGGTTTCAGGGGGACAATCTCGGCTGGAAACACAGAGATGACTCGCTAAAAAATTACAGGTTTTGCTGTTTGTTGGTTTTGACCAGTGGTCTACAATTATCTGCAGCTTGGGTGACACGCCATCCACCATCCCCTCCACCTCCTGATGATAAAGCCTGCTCATACACTACGTCTTTGCAACCCTTGATATGATATGTATAGAATTTAAAAACAAAATAATATAGCTGTAGTTGAGATACATAAGAACGTATCTGTACCTACGCTCATAGCTGGAATCTAATCCCAGTACGAAATGATGATTTAGAGGTATATCAATCCCAAATATTTTCTTAATCTCTCTTTGGACTGAGCGCCAGAAATTGACAATTTTAGGGCACGACCACATGAGATGATTACTGTATAAGTGCCACATTCAACTCAAATTGTGAAAAAGATTTTAGGGCGCATTCACACCAGGATAGTCCGGGGGACTTGGTTCAATTGAATGCTGAAAACTTTCCCACCTTCATTTGGTTCGGTTCACTTTCACACTGCACTTTTTAAAGCGGACCAAACCGCCTGGACAGCGTCACGCAATTACAACAGCTGCTCGTTTGGGAGCGGTATTGCCCGAAATGACGACTGACCAGGAAGAAAAAAAGCATCCTCTTCAGCCGGCTTGGTCACCACAAAAGCACCAAACACCAAAATGCACTGCGCTTTACGTCACTTCCTCTCTTTGGTTTGCTGGATAGTCCGTTTGCATTTTCCACTGTAGGCGAACTGCACCAGGGTTCACTTGCAAGTGAATCGAGACCCCCAGTTTTCAAGCGTACCAGGGTTCGCTCGTTTGGTCCGCACCAGAGGTCGAATGAGCATTCACACCACTCCAAACGAACTGAACTATCCGTGGAAGCGGACCAGGGTTTGTTTAAAGCGGACAAGGGTTCGCTCGTTTGGTCCGCACCAGAGGTCGAATGAGCATTGACACCACTCCAAACGAACCGAACTATCCGTGGAAGCGGACCAGGGTTCGTTTAAAGCGGACAAGGGTTCGCTCATTTGGTCCGCACCAGAGGTCGAATGAGCATTCACGCCACTCCAAATGAACCGAACTATCTGTGGAAGCGGACCAGGGTTCGTTTAAAGCGGACCAAATGTGAATGCGTCCTAAGAGTCCCATCTGAAAAGTTGGACTGTTGATTGGAAAAAATAAAGCATTGTGAAGGTGTGACTTTGGTTCTTGTGACACATTTCCTCACTATTTTCAGAATTTTTACAAACCAATCAATCGATTAATGGAAGAAATGATCAGCAGATTAATCCATGATGAAAATAATCTTTAGTTAATAGTTCACAATGAGCTCTTCCTCAGCCAACTATAAAAGTAAAATCCTTCTTTTACATTAATGCATGAGTCAGAATCATCTAATGATGTCATATAAAACAGTGTAACAGTCACAGAGGACATTTTTATATGTTTAATACTTGAAGTACATTTTTCCTGATTATACTTGCGTACTTTTACTTTGGGAACATTTTAAATGCAGTACTTTTACAGTGTGGGATTATACATTTTGTTCATGTAAAGGCTGTGAACACTTCCTCCAGTGCTGGTTTGTGAGTGAACACGGATGCAAAACTACACCATCAGGCTGTTCCTTTGCCCTTTGTGCGTCTGTGTGTGTGTGTGTTTATACTTTGTAGAGAATATTGTGGGTTAATAGGCACATGAGCCGAGGGTAATTGGAGAGCGCTCATCCTGTGTGACTGTGTGGGTATCTGTTGAAACACATGGGTGTGGCAGACTGAAGCTCTGCTCTGCAATCATGAAATCAGAGACACACACAGTCGATCTGCCTTCCTGCCTCTCATATGTTTCATCCCTTCATCTCCCCTCATACATATTTCCCTCTGAATATTGAGATGCGTTCACTGTATCGACACGTTGGCACAGAGTGAACCTTCTGATCAAACAGATAGAGTAAATCCCTTGTGTGTACGCTCGGATGTGATTTGGCAGCCTGGTTACTCTTGGCTTGTGTTGTTTGACCAAGCGGACATGTTGAAGACTTTTCACCCTCAAACCTACTATTTAAAATTTATTGTGGCTCTTGTTCAGCTTCTCAAACAGCTCGCCAAATAAATATGCCCTCGTTTTTTTTTGCAGCTATTAACATACGAGCCCTGAAGGATTTATTCAACTTATCTCTCATTGCAGGGATTCACAGAGACGCTATGACACATAACAGCTTCTGACTGATGCTCAACCCAAATAATAAATGGGCTAAAATAAGCTCTTAGTTATCAAAGATATGTAATTGCTGCTTTACAATATTTCAGGCTTTTCTTTGCACTTAGACACAGCAAAGACTTTTATTATTTTGGAATCTGTTTTGTGTCTTTTTAATAATTAAAACTGAAGTAAATATTATCATTTTTATTATTATTTTCTCCAAAAAGAAGCACATTCTTCAGGGGCTTAGGGTACTTGAACAGGTCACATAATGGCCCAGTAGTGCCCCCCACAAAATTTCAACAAAGCAGCTTCCAAAGCTGGTTTCACTGACATGTACGAAAATTGGTAGGCACATGTGACACCCCAAGATGTACAAAAATGCCTCTTGGAGCCATACTCTAAACCCAACAGGAAGCCCGACATTTTGAATTGTATGTGTAATTTTTGTGCATTTGTGGCCATTTCCAGGGGTGGTACTTTAACAAACTCCTCCTAGAGATTTAATCCGATGGACTTCAAATTTGGTGTGTCCCATCTAAAGATTTTGAAGATGAGAAGTTATTACAGGCTTGAGTTTTCGTCAATCTGTGTGACCGTGGTGAGGCGTCAAACTTCCATGTTTCGCCACCAAACAGGAAGTAGTTTGTAACTCCAGCATACATGGACCAGTCTGCCCCAAAGTCTCGTTCTGAACACATCTACATGTGTGATAGGTACAGCGTGATACTACTGGCAACAAGAAAAGGCATGTTGTTGACGAGATTCACCTCAGATTTAGCCAAAACAGCCATAAGACCTTGGTGATGGTTTAGCACCCCAGAGTTGCGCAGAGGTGCAAGGGCCCGTTTAAATTTTCTTTGTTTTCCTGTACCAGTAGTCACACTCACCATCCTCTTCCTCTCTCTGTGTCCCCTTGCAGACGGATGTAAATGCCTGTTACCTGCGATCAGCTCGGGCCGGGAACCTAGAGAAAGCTTTGGACTACCTGAAGAATGGAGTCGACATCAATATTTGTAACCAGGTGAGCTTGGAAGAAAAAAAATCACTTCAACACCACTGCTTCTGTAATTAAACTCACAATAGTAATTTGTTCTTTGCTCTGGTTGTCAAAGAACAAAGTTGGTAGAGATCTTAAAGTGATCAGACGTGAGCTAAATCCACTTTTCTACTGTCCAAATGTTGAGTTGTGTCCCCAAAAATATGGCTAAATGCACTGCTTCCCTGTCACACTGTTGCCCTCGGTGAAGTTCCAAACCAAGCTAAAAATGGAGTATTAATCACAGGAGTAGTTTGCATTGGTCCAGGGGAACTGGTCCAGCCACAGGGTCCAGATTTCTCCTTCGTCATTAGTTCAAGGTCCACACAGTTTAATGTATTCAGTGTCATACTTGCATTTGGCCATGTTGTTGAGATAGCTTGCTGTCTCTGTCACGTAGTCACTCACTCTACAGCAGGAAATAACGCTTCAAAATAAAAGCTCTGTGCTGTAAATTCACTGTACTTAAAAATAAAGTGTTTTTTACAAACTTGACACATTTGCGAGTCACAGAGACCCACTTTTGGGAACCACTGTACTAAACCTCCAAGTGGCTGGAGCAAAAAATGCATTTAGGGATTTAAATATTATCTGTTTTTATTTTATAATAACACAGACCATATTAGACACCACAGAGTAGGTCTGTCAATGAGTCTGCAAGGCTCATCTCTGGAGAAACATTCCTGGTACACATACACATCCAGGATATTATCTGGTTTACTGTCCTGTTTTGTAGTAATTCTCACAATATTCCATCACTCATGTTGCTTATTAGTCCGGATATACGGATTTATTCATAAATCCAGTCTGACACTCCATGAAAGTGCTGTTGTTAGAAGAAACAGACTTAAAAAGTGTTAAAACGGATGAAAGAAATGCTTCTCTGTTGATATGAGGGGCTATAATACAGAATGTAGCACCACTTTTGTGGGAGCTTATTGACGGTGAAGATGATGATGTCAGTGATGATTATTATGAGACTTGATATAGACTGTAAGAATATGCCTATGAAAATAAATTACAAACTTAGTGTTGAATCATTTAATTTTGTGCCATTTCGAGGCTTTTCCATTCCGATGCTCTAACGGTAAAATTGACCTATATTCCAACATTCATTCATTCTCCATAACCGCTTATCCTGTTAGGGGTCACGGGGGGCTGGAGCCTATCCCAGATGACACTGAGCGAGAGGCGGGGTACACCCTGGACAGGTCACCAGACAATCACAGGGCTGACACATAGAGACAGACAACCATTCACACTCACATTCACACCTACGGACAATTTAGAGTCACCACCAGTCTTGACACGGGTAGAACATGCAAGCTCTGCACAGAGGGGCTCCTCCATCTTGGGATTCAAACCGTACCAAACTGATTCGAGCCAGGAACCCTCCTGCTGTGAGATGACAATGCTAACCACTGCACCCCCGTGCCACCCCTATATTTCAACAGCGCTCCAAATTTAAAGAGTGCCCTCTGGCGCTCGGAGTGACTATTAATGAACACCCAATGCACCTGCTCGTAGCCACAAGTGTGAACAAAGCATCTGCTGTACACATTAATCATCAGACAACAATTTGGTGGCCCCCTGCAGTAACCCTGAGGACCCCCTGTTGAAGACCTAGGAGTTAACATTTATTGTAGCACCACAATCTAAACTATTGACATCCCCATCAGCCTCTGCTGCACTTGTATTTTTTGCTAATAAGCAGAGTTAGCATGCTAACGCCCTCAATGGTCGCCATCTTGGCTACGTAGCGGAAGGGGAGGGACCACTTTTCAAACCGGAAATAGCAGCCGAGGACTGTGCGACCTTGAACGTCGCTGCATTGTACAAATACATGTGTTTTTTGCACTAAGCACCACTATACTGTTGCCGGGTATAAGCCAGCAGTATGTTTATTGGGTTAATTTAGCAGAACAATAACGCGAATGCTAATGCAAGTTTGCTAACTAGCCAATTTGTGGTCGTCATTTCCGGTGAGTGCGGCTGTGTGTTTGGTTTGAGACAACACTACCCTGTCGAAATTGGCGCACTACGCCAGTGAGTACATAGTGCACATAGTATACTACATGGAAGTGTACTAACGGAAGTACGTGATTTGAGACACACCACTGCATAACATCAGAATGTTAGCATTGTCATTGTTAGCATGTTAGCATGCAGATGTTAGCTTTTAGCTCAAAGCACTACTGTGCCTTTTTTCCACTTAAATCTTTATTAAAACAAATTTTGTGACACTGACATGTCAGTAACAACAGAATGTTAAAATAATTTAAAAATAATAAGAGCTAACGAAACACACATTTTTACAGCCTCGAGGATTAGTGTATCTATTGATTATTATTCCATTCCAGTGTCGTCTTTTTGAGTCCAGTATAGAGTCGATTTTTCCCACTTTCTTTCTAGTTGTGCTTCCTGTAGTCTCAGTATGTGTGCTAATTTCTCCATGAAAAATATTTCTTCCACAATTGTCAGCCATCGATCCTTTGTTGGTGGTGTTTCTTTACCCCAGTTCCCAGTGATAGCTTTCTTGCTTGCTACTAGCAATACTTTGATCAAATATTTATCGCTAGCAGTAACATTTTCTTCAGAAAATTTACATAGATAAAGTACCAAACCTCATATCCTGGTATGTGCTTTAGGTGTTGACATACAATTTCCCAAAATACAGTTATTTTGTGACATTTCCAAAAAAAACGAGAGTGGTCTACATCAAAAAGCACCACCGTGCCTTAATTTGCCTCACACATCTTTCTTTTTCCTTTATCTGGACATCTTTTTACTGTGAGTCTTCTGTTGATAAAATCTGACTTATTGTACAGACAGATGGAGCATCACTGTATCTGAGCAGCCAGAGTGGACACTAACTTCATCTGCTGTTGACAGTGTTTTAAAGTATACTTCTTCTTGCCAACAGTTCCCATGAAAAGACCAAACCCCAACAACTAATGCATCCTACTAATGAGTAGCATCTGTGCGTTCAAAGCCTGAGCTGCCTCCTCTTATTCCATTGTCCAAATTTGAACCATTTATTTTGAGTTTATATATAAAAAGGTTTGGATCAAAGTTCTGATAACATCCAGTGTCACTCAGTAAACAACAAGCAGAACCCTGAGCTATTTAAATAAAGGTTATAATATGTAAACAGGGTTTAATGTGTTGATTTTAAAAGCTTCTTTCTCTTCTCTCCCTCCAGAACGGACTAAATGCTCTCCATCTGGCCTCCAAGGAGGGCCATGTGGAGGTGGTGGCTGAGCTCATCAAGCACGGCGCCAACGTGGACGCAGCGACTAAGGTGTGTGTGCCACCCAGGAGTCACACAAACACACACACACACATGCTGTAGTTTGCTTCGTCAGCTTCTTCCCAAAGTCACTTTGCTTAAGCAGCAGTGAGGGAGATGAGTGGCTGTGTGTTAGAAACAGAGCGGCTGAGTGAACTGATTTAGTGAAAGGAAACAGTCTCGTCTCATTGTCGTGTGTGTGTGTGTGTGTGTGTGTGTGTGTGTGTGTGTGACAGTGTCTCAGACATAAATGTTTGTAAATTATGTGACAGTGATAAAATTCCACACAGTAAATGCATCCATCAAGAGGAAAAGCAATTACACTCCTTCTTCTTCTGGAGCCGCTCTGCATAAAGAAACATACACATTATTACAGCAGAGGTTTTAATCCAATAACGTCATATTTAATTTTTAGGGCTGTAAAGCAATTAAAAAAGAACAATCTAATTAATTGTCAGTGTCAGTGTATAATTACTTTGATTTAAACAGCCAAAAAGTTGGTTACACACATGTCTACATGAAACTGTACTACAGTCTAGTAGCATGAGAGGAACAGGAGATACAGCAGTACAGATTGAGGAATGAGGGGAGGTGTGTATGTGGAGTTTCCAGTGACAGCAGCTGCTGTTTAGCTGCTTTAGCTGACACACACACGACAGGTGCGTCCATTAGAGGTTCAGTATGTGCGACTCATAACCACCCTCACATTTTATACATTCTCCTCTCTGCTTGTGTCACAAAATTATACTGTAACACAGTGTTTTATTCAGTATATACCTCTCACTGTTTCTCCTCTGCTGTACCTTTCTATAACCTCACAGTAAGAAGTGTTGATAATAATAATGTCTCAGTATTATGTAACAGAAAGTAAAACACTGACATGCTCTCTGATTTAGGGGTGTTTACTGGAAGAAATATAAGTAGGACTGTACCTGAATCAGAATTATGCCAGTCAAATCAGATTTGGCTGTTCAATACGTATATTCGATGATTCTTGTTTTTTAAATATAAAGTTTTGAATTTGAATGTGCTCTGCAGGACGTTCACTGTGACAGCACCATTCACATTATGTAGTTAACAAGCTAACTGCGCTAACAACTGATAGGAAATGTGCAACACCATTTTTTGTACTTTCCACTAGATATCAAACAAAAGCCAGAGGCTGTGTCATGTTAAGTATCTGGAATCTCATTTTCAAGTAAAAGTTTTGGAACGACAGCTCTGATTTGGGGGCTTTAGAGGCTGTAAACAGGAAGTGGCCATGGAGTCAGTTGGTTAGTCAGCCTATATTTGTTTACATTTGGTAAACAAACACCAATTGAAATATGCCAAATTAGCTATTAGCACTTCCTGTTTACAGTGTGCCCATTAATGTACAGACAGCTGTCTCTGGATTCATTTGATACAGAGGAAACTTAAAAACATGATGATTCTCAGGCAGGTTCTGAAGCTATAAGGAGCATCCAGTTTCTATGGTTTCTAAGCAACAATATAGACGTTAACAAACAGCAGAGATACTGATGTCTTTAAGGGAGATGAAGTCACACTGTGCCTATACATACATGTGTCATATCTGTGTTTTGTCATTTTGTTTCCCAAGCAGAAAGGAAACACAGCCCTCCACATAGCTTCCCTCGCTGGGCAGACAGAGGTGGTGAAGGAACTGGTCACTCACAACGCCAACGTCAACGCACAGTCTCAGGTAAGACACACACACACTCACGCACGGATTTTTGTAGTTCTATCTTTGTTAGGACCCTCATTGACATAATGCATTCTCTAGCCCCTTACGCTAAACTAAAGCCCAATCCCAATACCCCCCTTGTCCACCGCCCCTTGGCCCTCGAAATGAAGCAACGAGGGGAAGGGGAAGGGGTTGGGACACCACTCACTACATCACCGCGTCGGTTCCGTTCACGCATACTTAACTATTTTAAACAGGAAGCTGCGAGCCATCTACATTTCCAACCAGCATCTACAATGGAGTCTCCAGTTGAGTTCATCCTACCTATCACATTTGCTGTATTAATCATGCTTCGTTTGATGAACGAGAGACGACAGGGGACTTTTGCTAGCTAGCTAGCAAGCTAACCAGCTAACGTTACGAGGCAGCANAAATCCCTCGCTCCGAAGGGCTAGTTTCATACCCATGACCCCTCGTTATGCCCCCTACCCCTACACGCAAGCAGGAATTGGGACACCCCTACCCCTCGCTGGAACGCGCAAATGTAGGGGTAGGGCCAAGGTGTAGGGCTAAGGGGGGGTATTGGGACGGGCCCTAACTCTAACCCTGAACCCAAAAATGTCCTCACTCTGTTGCTAGAATACAGTTTTTTGGTTCTCGCTATGTAGCATGTACAAGTACACACACACACACAAAAACGCAGGTCTCTAACTGTGAAATTGTCAAATCATTTTTGTTGGAAATCCACGTTTGAGTGTGTGAGTTCATGCAGATGAATACGCATACAGCGATTATACACACCGTCCATCTGTGTGTGTGTGTGTGTGTGTGTGTGTGTGTGTGTGTGTGTGCTGTGTCAGCAGCTCTGCAGTGCTTCCTGGCCCACATTCATCGTCAGCACACACACTTTCACACACTTACTCACACATACACCCTGCTCTGGTCGCCACAGCAACCATAATAATGTCAAAGCTTTGGTCGGAGCTGTACAGATGAAGAAAATAAAGTTGATACTGATGAACTATGATGTTTTAGTTCTGTATTAAAACACATTAAATCATCATCTATCATTTTATTTTTGTTTTATCATAAATAATAATTTACATTACAGCACTTTAAGGAGAGCAGATCGCAGGGACAGATTATATAAAATTAACAAATAATTAAAAGCAAAACCTTTTTGAACATAATGTGCAGATGTTACTGTCTCTGTGTAGTGAGGAGTTTCTGTTTAATTGTCACTTTTAGCCGTGCAGAGTCAAACCATGCTGCGCCAATTTGCGTTTCCCTTTGTCAGTTTAAACATGCTACACTACAAACTATTTCTGTACCATTATGCCACCTTATAGACCAAATCACAGTGTTTGGTTACAATAACTTTGGGTAGAAAACCCTTGTGTCACATACACAAAATGAAATGGTGCAGAGTGAATTCTGCCTCAATTGGTTAGTTTTTAGCCACCTAACAAAGGACACACTTAAAAAGAAATCAATATCAGTTTAAGTGTGTGCTATATTTAGAATATCTTCACCGCTTTGCTGTCAGACAGCCTGTAACAATGGGGAATGGAAGCCGTTATCTCAAAGCCACCAGACTCCACTGACAACAACAGCAATTTTACTTCGTCAAACATGGGGGTTGTTGGACGACTGCTGCCGCCATCAGTTAGTGTGTGAGATAATCGTGATGGGCAAAGCAGTTCTTTAGATGTTACTGAATCACTAGAATCAGTTCATTAAAAAGATTAATTCAGAAGATTTGTTTAAAAGATTCGTTCACGGAATCGTTCAGTGCTTTGCGGGAAGAGCCCTGTGTTTGCCCTGCACTGGTGAGTCTCATTATTGGCCAGCCAAACATTTTAAGTTTGTTTATCTGGAAACTAAGTCTGTTAATGAGGAGGTGTGTGGCCTCCTCCTGGCTACATTAGCCGTTAGCTTGGAGAAAACGGTCCCTATGAAAGTGTATCGTTGAGAAGAAGTGATTTGAATCACTCAGGGATTGGGGTTACGTCGTTCACCGAGTGATTCGTTCACCGAATGATTCGTCATGTGCTAGGCAGTCCCTCCTTGCACCCTGGCTGCCTCGTGACTCGCGAGTGATTCATTGTTCGCACCGACCGAATCGGCACTTCCACTCCCAGCCTGCACGCTCGCTGCTGAGCTCAACTGAACTGAGAAATGAACGAATCAGTTCCGGAAGTGATTCAGTTCAGTACGTTCACTCAACAGATTCGTTCTTTTGACTGATTCGTTCGCGAACGACACAACACTATGAGATAAAGTACAGAAAATATTCCAAATATATATCTAAACTGAAGTTGATGTTTTAGGTAGGAGGCTAACACACATTTTGCTTCAGCTTTGCCAACGGCAGTACGTTGTTTAGCCTCCACGCTTGTAGATTGGTTTGTTGAAGACGTTAGTGTACGATGAGTTTTATTTTCATGAGGACTTAACCAGGAGATTGTCTTGTTTTCCTCTGTTCATTATTTTGCATCTACATAATTTAATGTTAACGACGTTCAGATATTGCTTACATATTTTATTTTGCTCTTTGCGCTAAATTTGGAACTATTTAATATCGCGCACCTTCTGTGTAGGTAGTGAGAGTTGTGATTAAATTTGGCGGAGTGATATATATAAAAGATGTGAGATGCCGCTATTGTTGTCGATTTGCAGTTGTCCTACGTTCTTTTCCGGACATTAAAGTGGATCTAGTTACACAGAGAAGCTGTTCCCGTGCTCTTACCTCACACACAGCACTTAATTTAGTAACTAGTAAGTTTATAAGTAAGACATGATAGAGAAACCTTACATTAGCAAAGCAACCAAGTGCGTAAAATAGGCAGAGCAGAAACATCGGATAGGTCGGACCACCATGTTTTTATCTTTTAATGTTACAGTTATGGCTGAAAATGATATTAAAGTTTGCACATTTTACAGATCTTTGCACTTGAAATCAACTGCCAGTCGTCCACCCAGAAGTGATTGTTGTTTTTAGTGCGACGTCATGGTGATTTGGTGTATTAAATTTGCAATTAATTCATAAATATAGAATCTGAACTTGCTGCAATGCAGTGTTTAGTGATGTGTAAAGTGTTGCTGCTAAAAACAGACAGAAGAGTATGTGGGTGTGTAATCTGCAGTTTTTATTCTTCAAAGTTAGCTTTATTTCTTGTGTCCTTCGTCATCACTGCGACTTTGCTGTTTAACTGAAATGTGCTCTGAGAGAATCTGTTGGTGCATCGACACCAGAATAAACACAAAGAGGAGGAGAGGAGGAGGAGGAGGAGGGTGAGCTTTTTTTTTCTCCACGCTGAAGTGATTTTGGGATCCTCGTGTTGCCATGGAGACGTATCTTCTTGTTCTGGTGTCACACACAGACACACACACACACACACACACACACACATACACGCTCCTCTTCAACTGGAGCCTCAGGTCAGCTTTTATCTTTGCTGTTATCAGGTGTGAGGAATGTTGGGAGGTGACAGTATGTACTCTATGATAGCTCTGCTGGAAGAACACACTCAGGTGCAGCTGTAGAGGTCGTATGAGAGCAAACCGTCAGTCATAGTCCTGAATATAACAACTATAAATCATGATGAAGCAGATTTCTTTTAACTGAATTATGAAACATTTATAGATTAGAAACCCTGCTCCCTGATGAGGATGTGTTTTTGGCTGAGCCAGTAAATTAAATATCTGACAAATGAAGGTACTTTATCACATTAATGCAAAACATCCAGTAAATCCAATATCGTCATAAAGCAGTCCTGCTTATTGATTTTTAACACTGTTGCAAGCAGAGATATTAATGAGATAGATCATTATTATTATTATTTTACTGCACAGGTAACATATTGTCATAATAATGTGTTAGACAGGAGCCAGTATGTAATTGGAAATTCACCTGAGACGCTGTGGGCTAATGGGCATGTAGCTACTTCCATGTTTCAGATGATACGTCATGTTTGTAGTCGACCAATGAAGATGAGTTTACATATCACCTTGGGTTCGTCCTTCACCTTCTCAAAATGATCCCACACTTTGGATTTCCTGCCCGACATGTTATTAACTAGCCTGTGGAATAACCGCAGGTACCAGCCCTGGAAATTAACCTGACGAGGTCACTTCCTGTGTCTGTCCTTTCAAATTAAATTCCCACATGGTCCAGTCATATAGGTTTGGATTTATTTTGAGAAGGCGCAGCTCCTAACAGAGTTTCATGTTTTTGTTTTTGTTTTTCTGCGACTAAGCGACCAATGAAATGTTGCCGACCTTTCTGGTTGACTTGATAAACAAACAAAAAATGAAGCATATACCTTATCTTGTATTGTGACTTCCATATCTCAGATTTCCAAGTAAACTATTTCATAATTGCCGTACAGTTTTGTCCCATAATTATGAGATATGGAAGTCATAATTACGAGATAAGGCCTCCAGTTGTGTTCGTCTGTGTCTTTGTTTTTCTTTTCTTTGCTGAATGCAATGCACTTTCATTCATTCTGACTTCTTGTCCACACAGCAGAAGATTCAACAGTTTTATCTAATGTTTAGACTCCCAGAGTTCGACAGACACTATTGGTGTAATGGCCCTTTAACGACAGACGTCATGCTCTTGATTCTAAATCAGTGTTATCCTTCCTGTTTTCCAGAATGGCTTCACTCCGCTCTACATGGCGGCGCAGGAGAACCACATGGACGTGGTGCAGTTCCTACTGGACCATGGCTCCAGTCAGAGCATCGCCACCGAGGTAACTGAACAGATGATACACAGCACATACACACTTGTTCACACACACGAGCCCAGAACAGCTTCTAATAGCCCCTCCTCATTCAGCCTCCCAGTAATTACACGGCAGCTTCTGTGGTGCAAATGGTAAATAGGTGGCTGCCACCAGTGACTCATTCAGGAGACAAAGGCTGAACAACATGAAGTCTTTGTGTGCCGAGCTGTAAGAAATAAGTACAGAGAGGTTATTAACAGGAGAGCGTGACGACGGATTCATTCAGAGTGACCTTGACTGTCTCCAGAGGGAGGAACCAGTGACGTTAGCAGTCTGATATCTGTGTGTGTGAGAGTGTGTGTGTGAGAGTGTGTGTGAGAGAGTGCTACACTGTGAGTGTGTCAGTACCATCCATCATCTGCTGTAGTACCGGCAGACGGCCAACTGCCACTAAAGTGTGACAAACACGTCCTCATTTTGGCCAAATCTCTCCATCTGAGGCATATTTATGAGGCCAGTGCTTAAAATATTAACCACTCTTCTTCTCTTATTATTATCTCTATTATCTCTTCTCTCATTATCTTTGTATGGTTTTAAATGTTTGATTATAGCGCCAATAAAATACCTGAGTTACAGTCCAGATACCAGAACAGTACTATTTCTAGCATGGAGTAGTGTAAGAGGTAGTCAGATATTTTACTGTAGTTAAGTGGAAATATTCATTAACTTCCGTAACCGCTTATCCTCTTGAGGGTCATGGCGGGCTGAAGCCTATCCCAGCTGACATTGGGCAAGAGGCAGGGTACACCCTGGACAGGTCACCAGACTATCACAGGGCTGACACATACAGACAGACAACCATTCACACTCACATTCACACCTACGGACAATTTAGATTCACCAATTAACCTGCATGTCTTTGGACTGTGGGAGGAAGCTGGAGCACCTGGAGGAAACCCACACTGAAGGGCTCCGTCCTGGGATCAAACCAGGAACCCTCTTGCTCGCCTTGGCCTCCAGTGCAAACACACCCTTGAGACCAACGTCAGCGGCCGTCCCCACAAGAGGGCTACCTGGTTGATCCTGCAAGTAGCATATGTTCATCTCAAAGATTAAGCCGTGCAAGTCTAAGTACACACAGCCGGTCCAGTGAAGGTGCAAATGGCTCATTAAATCAGTTATGGTTCCTTTGATCGCTCCAACGTTACTTGGATAACTGTGGCAATTCTAGGGCTAATACACGCCAACGAGCGCTGACCTCTGGGGATGCGTGCATTTATCAGACCCAAAACCCATGGGGGCTGCCCTCTATAACCTTTAGCCGATTGCTGGCCCTTGTGGCAGCGACGTCTCATTCGAATGTCTGCCCTATCAACATTCGATGGTACTTTCTGTGCCTAGGGGAGCGCGAGGAACCTCCTTACATGGCGTAAACTGTAACACTAGCCCCTTTTACACTGCCAGATTTTCGGCGAATGTTGGGCTGTTTTGCCGGCAAGCTGCAAGCGTTTAGACACACAGAGCCGGATTGGCGAGTTGATCCGAGGTGCCCAATTTTCCGCCTCGTAGGGTAGTCATATTGGCGGAACCTTTTAGTTTAAACAGAACGAGGCGGCCTTCCACAACGGGAGGGGCTGTTGAAGACTTGTGGGAGGAGCTGTTGATGACGCCGCACGTGCGACCCACTGGCGGTGGATAAACAGGAAACAGCTGATAGCAGGAATTAGCGAGCAGCTAGTAGCAAGAGGGAAACACAAACCTGACAGACACTGTAAAGATGAGCAACTGGGGAGACAAGGAATTGCGCGCCCTCCTTGTCCTCGCAAACGAAGAGGCCATTAACCGTCAGATGACGGGGACGGTGAAGAACGGGCTGACTTACGAGAGAATCACCGCAGCTGGTCAGTCCTTTCACGTCACTGTTTACGTCACACACTGAGCTACACGTTTTGTTACTTGCTCACGCCCCCTATTGCCCTGAAAAAGGCACATTCTATATGAACAAAAGTAGGAAGGCGGCATTTTGCTGCACTCCCCGATTTTGTTTTTATACTGCCAATGCTGAAAAAAGACTGATTGGGCTTTCCTGCAAATTTGCACAATTCCTGTTTAAAAAGAGCTACAGACCTTTTACGTGGTGACACAGGGTCAATCCTCTCATGCTTCTGGCCAGTTGACTGCAAAACTGCCAAACAGTAACCCACGAAATTTCACAGAGACTGGACGTGTTTCAGCGTGTTTTCGGCTGACCTAAGTAAATTTCTTTGTCACAATTGTTTTTTGATCACTGAGATGTGTCTGTAAGTCCCTGAATCCAATCATATATCATCTTAATAACTGTCTTGTTGCCTAAAACATAGCACCATTTGAGCTATGTAACCAACTCCCAGCAAGTGTTAGCTAGGTACGATACAATTTCCACACAGCAGGGGTCGTCATAAAGCAGTGTTACAAATGTTCAGTTTGAACTAATGTCTTTAATTAAATGAGACATACTTTCTATTTTTAATTTGTCAGGTATCTTAATGACGCACAATTTAACAGTCTTGTCAATATTCATACATTCAGTGCTCATATTTGACATGTGGATCTAGATTACCCAGTCTTTGTACAACTATCGGTCCAACCACTGAATATCGACGATAGACGAACACGTGGATGGATACCTTTCCTTCCCCTGATGTAGATGGAGAAATAGGTATCTACATATACACTTCCATCAATCAGTCACAGATGAAAAGAGAAAAATAGGCAATATCCACACATACTGTGTATCCATCTATGTGTTAGACCTTCCAAACTGTCCACTGGTGGGTAGATGAGAGATGTGCAGATGTTTGGATATCAAAACACCTGGGCACTGTGGTTTGTTTAGCAAACTTACTCAAACAGGAAGACATAGTGCATTGGTTGGGGACTACTTTCAGTGGTGGATTAATACACATTTGGTGCTGTCCTGAGTATTTACAGCAGGAGGATGATGTATGCCTGACTGACTCAAAATGAACTGCTGTATTGGTGCTCCTGCCGTCCTCATCTTTCCTTTCATCTCTCCTCCTGTCTCCTTCTCCCCATCCTCCATCATTTGTCCCTTTGTCTGCCTCCTTCTCCTCCTCACCACATCTCTCCTTCTCTCCTCCTCCGCCTCCTCCCCACAGTCTCCTCCAGCGGGAGACATGAGTGAATTATTCATGTAGGGAAATATATATCCATGTTTGAAGCAACTCACAGTGTTTAATAATTCATGTTTAACCATTTCAGCGTAGCAGCGGGCAGGACGGTTCAGAAAACCCTTTGTTTTTTAAATCTTTTGTCTGAATTTGATCAGTTTTTTATTTTAGGTATTTTATTTTTGAACATAAGTAAAAACTACAGAAATGTTCAACTTGTCGTGTTCTATAGTTTTGATTTGTGTGATTTTAAGTTAATATTTTCAGCTAATTTTGTTTCAGTGATGCAAAATTCTGCTGCGTCACTGCAAGTTTCCAGGCTCGCAGATCGAGATCAAACCCTTTCAGTGCCTTTGTGTTCGCTGCTGCTCTTGTTGTCGTCTCTTGAATTATTTTTAGGACGTTAAACTGACTTTTTTCCTGAATCCGTAATGAAGCCGATGAAACAGGAGGGTAGTGCTCTGGGATGGCTTATGACTTTTGAATTTCTTTACAAGGCTAAATTTATGCATTTGAACATGCTTGTGTGCCTGTGGGTGTGCTGCGGAGATGCTCGTGGATCTGATTATGAGTGTGTGTTAGCGTGCGCGTGTTAGCGTGTGTGTGTACGTGTGGTTGTTTGTGTTCTCGCCTGTACAGTTTTGTGATCTCTGAGGGGAGCTTCTGCTTTGATGTGTGGGTGTAGTGATGCTGAGTTGGTTTTATCCAGACAGCCGGCATCCTGTGTAAACACACACACACATACGTCTGTGCACACACATACACACACACACACACACACACACACACAAATTACCCCCGTGTTGTTTTACTTGTGAGAAATCTTTGCTTTTCTTTGATGATTCATAGATTCAGCTGCTGGTAGCCTCTGCTGTGTGTCATTTATTACACGGCCTGTGTGAGTGTGTGCAGTTAGTTTCATCTTGTTGTCTTTGTTAGCGAACATTAGCAGCTAAATTTCCTTTCGATCCGTCCGTGAGCGAGACTCTGAACTCCTCCTCAGGCACTTAAACTCTTTAGAGCATTAGCTAAAATGCCTGAATTGATAAGTGGTTATTAGATTACCCTGCACCTGTTAAAGGAGCTGTATGAGACATCCAGAGAAATCTATGAGTCAGAGTCTGACTCAGGTTGTCTGCACACGGCTCTCAACATGGAGGTGACTTACGCTACCTTGTCAAAAAAATGCTAACGTGGCCTGAATTAATATCAGAGTCTTGCTACCCTATTGAAAAATGATTAGAAGCGGGGTTAAGTGTACTGTACGGCTGTGATCAAACTACAAGTGACACAGCAACAGCGTGACCAACTACATTATCGCCGAGTCACCACTGAAGTGTTGCTCAAGCACTCGTCTGCTACCTGCAACAAAGCACCTCCACTGAACGCCATCTAAAGTTGTATTTGGAAATAAAATATCAGCTTATGATCAGTGTCTTAGCCCCATTTTAATTTCACATTTCGCTGCTCTATTGTATTCCCATTTGCTCTGCAATACATAGAAAGCTAGCATACTGTCAGCTAACTACAGCTAAAAACAGACCACGTTATTGGTTGATGCCTCACTCCATCATTGGAGTGCTGAAAAAAGTTGAGGTTAGCGAAAATGAAATGAAAATAAATGGTTAAATAATAATTACTCAAATGTCTTGCCACGACAGTTTACTCTCTTGTTTATTTATTTAGCTGTTAGCTATCTGCTAGCAGCTAACATTAAGTATTCACGTGTTCCTTTTGTATTTTGTTCACAGGATGGTTTCACTCCACTGGCGGTGGCTTTGCAGCAGGGACACGACCAGGTGGTTTCCCTCCTGCTGGAAAACGATACCAAGGGGAAGGTCCGCCTGCCTGCACTGCACATCGCCGCACGGAAAGACGACACCAAGGCCGCCGCGCTCCTCCTCCAGAATGACCACAACGCCGACGTGGAGTCTAAGGTACGCTGTCTGTTCAATAAGCAGGACTACGATTCCCAACATGACCTACTAACTGACACAGAGAATTTTTTTTTTTTGTCTAATTAAGATACGATCCACCTTAATCCGGGCCCCATTATGCTGTGTGTATATTATGGGCATGGCTTCTGGTTATTTATTCACTGAGCTGGTGTCTGCGAGTTGGCAACGTGCTGCAGGTGTATTTGATTTCCTTAGAGATTTTAGATTTTGGATAAATAAATGAAGTTTGAATAAATGAAACATGTTAATTAATAAGCTTTAGGGGCCATGCTACCTGTTTCCCCCTATTTCCAGTCTTTATGCTAAGCTAAATCAGCTTAGCTTCATATTAAGTGTACAGACTCTACGCAGAGCCTACGTCGTGGCCTACACACATACCCTACGTCACGTGAGCATTTATACTTGTGGGGTGGTGTGTCTGTGTCACTCTGCAGTTACACCTCCAAAACACTAGTCGGCAGCGGGGTTTCTGTGAAGTGCTGTAAAGTTTAGTTGATTCAAAACACACATTAAACGCACATTAAACATGGCCTAATAGAGACAACTTCAAACACAAGTACACAAACAGCTTCACT
>NC_065518.1:7013226-7022416 GCF_006386435.1 Epinephelus moara | reverse complement strand
CAGGGACAACAGCAACATTTAACAAAGGTAACGTTACAAAATTCGGCTCCATTACAACTCACAAGGTTCACTGACAAAACAACTGTTTTATACTAAACATGTTTTCCAAACAAATACAACATGCTAACGTTATTAGCACAAGTCTATGGCATTTTACATTGTATAAATTAGCCTAGTGGCTGGCGAACATTTCCTCTACTCATATGAAGCCAGGGACAACAGCAACATGTAACAAAGGTAACGTTACAAAATTCGGCTCCATTACAACTCACAAGGTTCACTGACAAAACAACTGTCTTATATTAAACATGTTTTCCGAACAAATACAACATGCTAACGTTATTAGCACGACCCTATGGCATTTTACATTATATAAATTAGCCTAGCGATGAGCGGAGATTTCCTCTGCTCATATGAAGCCAGGATAAATCACACACAAGACTTAAAATGCTATTTTTGTGGAGGCTTTTTAATTTATTGTTTCTTATTTGTGCAATTAAAGTAAATATAAGCATTGTTTCCACTGAGGGAAATGGTTTCAGCTTACTAACATAGACAGGAGGGTTGTGTCGCTGTGACATTTCAGGGAAGGCTATGGAACTTTCAACCTACATCCTGCATCGTCTATTTCCTCAAAAATCTCTAAGAAAAAGAAGTACACATGCAGCATATTGCTAACTGTAACTAAACACCGGTTCAGTCAACGAAAAATTTTAAGTTGTCTCCATTATTAACTCATGGCATCATGGGGCTAGGAATATGTTTTGTTTTAGGTGTATTTTTATTCTGAATGTTATGATGCTTTTTGTTGGTTCCTATCAAAAAAGCAAAAAGTCCTGAACGTATTTTATGCAGGACAAACTTTCAACAAGCGGTTATATACCTGATAAAAGTCTCCAAACGTGTCACACCCTCAGTGCCACACAGGGAAAGAGAAGTGTAGTTTTTCGCTTTGGTAGCTGAAAATAAAATGCAGATATATTTACCACCACAGTGCAGAAGAAGAAACAGACTATAAGGGAGAGTCTCAGTCCATCATCCAGTTGTGTGTACCTCTGTTTGCCTTTTAGTTCCTGTCATTATCTCCGGCCATGTTCTCATATATCCATCCTACAGCTTGGTGCAACTGTGGTGTTGGTGTTGTTGTGGTGCACTAACCACCCCATTCTCTCCTCCTCCTCCTCCTCCTCCTCCCTCTATACGTTCCTTTTTGTTACCCTTCCACTTCCCCCCTTTTCCCTTCTAGATGATGGTGAATAGAACAACAGAGGTACATCTTGTCTTCTCTTCTTCTTCTCTCCTTCCTCTCCTGTCATCGCTCACTCATGGTCACCATTGCAAAGCCAAAGCCTTCTGTCTGCTAGCATGAGCGCTAAATGCTGGCATGAATGCTTTTGCTCACCTGTGTGCCTGTTTTTTAAACCCGCATCGCATTTTGACTTTTTGCTTTGTGTGCGTCCAGTGGCTTGCTGCTTTTAGGCAGAGATGAAATAAAAACCAGTAGAATTACTCTAAGTGTACCCCAGAAGCCATTTTGGGGGTGAGATTACCTGAAGCCAACTCTCACATAGAAAATTCAGCATAATGTACATTTCCACAGCAGCAACAGAGTCGTGTTATACTCGCCATTTTGATGTTCTGGTTTCTGTTTTTTTAACGTAAATTCCAGTTTCATCCATTAATTCCAGCTTTTCTACTTTTCTGTTTTTCCTGAGCCATATTAAAGAGATAGTTTGACGTTTCTGAAGTGGGGTACTTCAGTGTTTTACCCCAGTAGATGGTGGTCACCACGCTCCCATTTTGAAGAAGCAGAGAGGAGTACTGCCACAGAAGCTGAGCAATGTACTGCTGTGGATGGGGGCAGCAACAAAATATATTTCAGTCACTTAAAAAAAATCAATAACAGTTTAAGCGTATGCTATGTTTAGAATATTTTCACTGCTTTACCTTGCCATCAGACAGCACGTTCCGACGGAGGAGGCATTAACGGCTTTAGTTCCCCATCTATGTTCTTGTCAAAGCCACCAGACTCCATTGAGAAAAACAGTAATTTCACCTTGCAGAACACAGGAGCTGCTGGTCCACCACTGCTATGTTCATTAAGTTGTGTTACCATGTGACTTTGGTGAATCTGAATGAACCCTTTTAAACACCAGAGTTGCACATAACACAAACAAACTAACTGATAGATGCCGTGGTAGACCAGCAGCTCCTGTGTTCGGCAATGTTAAATCACTGTTTTTGTTTTCTGATCTATCCCTTTAAGCTGCTTTAATTGAAACATAAGACTTGCTGAACATTTTTCATAGCAGGAGGGCTGAGTTGCATTATGGTAGTTTAACATCAATCAAGAAAATGTCAAAGTGAAAGGACTGGAGTTAACAGGTGAATGAAAACAAGAGACACATGACTCAATATGAATCAGCGCTGTGGAAATTTTACATAATACTGTTAATCAAGATGACAGATAAACATGGAGGGAGTTTTGAGTTTGCATTAAGTGGGAAGCAGGTGAAATAAACCTGTTCTTTGTAAAGGAACAAGGCCTGGTGTTCTCTCAATTTACCATATGCACATGGTAGTTAATCGTATCCAGAGAAAAAGCTGCTGCAGCAAAAAAAAACTCATTTGCATTTGAATCGACTGAAAAATTGAAACAGAAAACACTTTTTGTCGATGTGTTTGTCACATTAAAAGATGGCAGTGACCTCCTTGCTGCTACTGCTGTTGTGTTCACAGACGACCTGAGGGTATAACACAATGACTATTTACTGATTCAATGTAAAAAGTATTCTGTGTACATTTTCTAAAGACTTGACTTCCTGCTGCCCACTGCTGGATCTACCTACCAACTTTCTAGTCAAGCTGTGTATAATGTGGACGTACTTAGTCTTTACACGATATTTTAAACATAATTATCTTCATGGCCCCATGAAGATGTAGGCCTACTGCTTAGCTTGAAAGGAGTAGTTTCACATTTTAGGAAATGCTCTTATTCGCTGTCGTGTCGAGAGTTAGATGAACAGATGGACACCACTCTCATGTCTGTATGGTTCATATGAAGCTAAATGCAGCAGTCAGTTAGCTTAGCATAGCATAAAGCCTGGAAACAGAGTGGAATAGTTAGCCTGGCTCTGTCCAAAAGGTAACAAAATCTGTTTACCAGCGCCTCTAAAGCTCACCAATTAACAGCTCTTCTTAACGTACAGTGAGCGAGCAAACTCTGGCATGAAAAATTGGGCATTAACTACGAGTGCCAACATCATTCAGGAAGCCTGTGGAGCCCTGATCAAGCCTACGAGCAGTTTGCTGTTGCTCTGAAAATAGGTTGGAGGTGCCAGAAGCTATGCTAGACCAAGGGCGAGCGGCTTTTCAAACAAGTGACACGTCACTTAGCGTGTTCGCTAACACAATGGGAAACACTGAAACAATCTGATGGTCGCTAGCTCACGCATTCATTAGCATTTGGTTAGGAAGAGGTGGTACACAACATAACTTGTTTGTTTAATCCAAACGTAAAGCATGAAACAACCTCCTGGAGGTCCCTAACTAGCTGTTTCCCCCTGTTTCTAGACCTTACGTTAGACTAAGCTAACTAGCTGTTCCTCCCTGTGTCTAGACTTTATGCTAGGCTAAGCTAACTAGCTGTTATTCCCTGTTTCTAGACTTTATCCTAGGCTAAGCTAACTAGCTGTTCCCCCCTGTTTCTAGACTTTATGCTAGGCTAAGCTAACTAGCTGTTATCCCCTGTTTCTAGACTTTATCCTAGGCTAAACTAACTAGATGTTCCCCCCTGTTCCTAGACTGTATGCTAGGCTAAGCTAACTAGATGTTCCCCCCTGTTTCTAGACTTTATGCTAGGCTAAGCTAACTAGATGTTCCCCCCTGTTTCTAGACTGTATGCTAGGCTAAGCTAACTAGCTGTTCCCCCCTGTTTCTAGACTTTATGATAGGCTAAGCTAACTAGCTGTTCCCCCCTGTTTCTAGACTGTATGCTAGGCTAAGCTAACTAGCTGTTCCCCCCTGTTTCTAGACTTTATGCTAGGC
Source organism: Epinephelus moara (assembly GCF_006386435.1). NCBI lineage: Eukaryota > Metazoa > Chordata > Actinopteri > Perciformes > Serranidae > Epinephelus > Epinephelus moara. The sequence continues at coordinate 7,018,369 of NC_065518.1, read as the reverse complement.
TAAGCTAACTAGCTGTTCCCCCCTGTTTCTAGACTGTATGCTAGGCTAAGCTAACTAGATGTTCCCCCCTGTTTCTAGACTGTATGCTAGGCTAAGCTAACTAGATGTCCCCCCCTGTTTCTAGACTGTATGCTAGGCTAAGCTAACTAGCTGCCCCCCCGTTTCTAGACTTTATGCTAGGCTAAGCTAACTAGCTGTTTCCCACTGTTTCTAGACTTTATGCTAGGCTACGCTAACTAGCTGTTCCCCCCTGTTTCTAGACTTTATGCTAGGCTAAGCTAACTAGCTGTTTCCCACTGTTTCTAGACTTTATGCTAGGCTAAGCTAACTAGCTGTTCCCCCCTGTTTCTAGACTTTATGCTAGGCTAAGCTAACTAGGTGTTTCCCCTGTTTCTAGAATTTATCTCAGCGGAAGAACTAACATTTTGTAAAAGTGGGTTTTGAATGATCAAAAAATGATTTCCTGTTTGTGGTTTGGCCAGAAAACGACTGGCATGTGTTGCTCCTGAGTGCCATATCATCTAACGGTCACCCTCTAAGTTTTTGTCCTCATTTACTGTAGATGGTTCAGTACATGTCTTTGGCAGTTGTATTAATAATTGTTACAGAAAATACGAGTACAGGTTTTTATCCTTTTCCTCCATGACATCCCCTTCTCCACCCACAGTATCACCTTTCTGTGAAATGATCCCGCTGCAGTTAAAACAATATTTGAGAAGAAGTGCTTTTGTTCCTCACATTGCTTGAGTGATTGCTTGTGATGCACATGGTCATGACGTTTGAACTTACTTCAGTGTTGTATATGCTGTACATGTCTAACCTAAATGAACGCTGGCTGTGCATGTGACCATCTGAGGCTCTCATTCAGCTGTCATAGAGATAGTAGTGTCATCAGCTGAGCTTTAGCATGCCAATAGATTTTATTTAATTGCATTTATTTAACAAACATGAGTCTGACATTGTGCTGACTCTCCTTTGAGATAATTACTGTCACTGTGCCCAGAGAGCAGTTTAATCAGCATTAAATAGAGCAGCTCCTTGATTTTACTTTTGATGACATGATGAATAACATGTTGATGGATCTTGTTTGGTGTTTTGAAAAAGTAATAGAACAAGAAATTTAACTAATTTTCTATAGACTGAACTGTCAAAAATTGTCTGAGTAAATGAGGTTTTTTGGATACAATTTTTCAGAAGCTTTGTGCTAAATTTGAGTTTTTATATTGATCCAAGCTGGTTACTGTGATCTCTCAAAGGCCCTGTTTATATCTGATATGAGTACCTACTTCCACCTACACAGGGGACATTTCCGTGTGGACACATTGTGTGCACACTGCTAAAAGACTGGTCTGAGTGATCAGATCTTAAGACACATTCAGAATGCATCGAGTGCATTCACATGTGTAGTAAGGGCTGACGACTTATGATCCCATCACCCAGGAAGCATTTTAATACCGGGTGTAAACAGGGCCAGTGTTACATAACGTTGCATAAACATTACTTTTGTTAAAGCCTTTGAACAGTTTCTTAAAAGCAGACTTTAGTTCGTCCCATTAAAGGTCCAGTGTGATGATTTAGGGGGATATATCGGCAGAAATGGAACATATTATGATTAGTATGTTTTCTTTAGTGTATGATCACCTGGAAATAAGAATCATTGTGTTTTAGTTACCTTAGAATGAGCCGTTCATATCTACATAGGGACCAGGTCCTCGTCTACAGAGTCCACCATGTTGCACCGCCATGTTTCTACAGTAGCCCAGAATGGACAAACCACACACTGGCTCTAGATAGTGCTGGAAAAACACAGATTTTTAATGTGAAACTGCTTTATTGACTGTTTTTACTGGTTTAAATGAAGTGACCTCTGCGGATAATTCATCTCTCAGTAAAACCTCCTGAACAATGAACACTGAAGGAGTTTTAACCGGGAGATGTTTCAGCTTTTTGCAGTTTGCATTCCTCACCACTAGATGTCACTACATCCCTCTAAATCCTACACACTGCTCCTTTAAATCTAGATTGCCCTTAACCAATGCAGATGCATGCTCACCTGCATGTCTTGCCTCTGTATTTCCTGTCAGATGAACATCAGAGAAGAGTCTGTTTTTTTATGGAATTGAAACTTAAATGGACATTTAATTTAAAATTAACCGTTGCATGGTTTTCATTTGACAGGAGCTTAATGTGCTCACGTTTGCTTGTATTTATAATTCCCTGAACTCCTGACTTCAACAACGTCACTGTAACTGTTACACAAGAAAGATAAGAATATATATTTTATCATAAAAAGAAAAATCCAGCATTTAAAGCATGTTTGACTTCCGCTCAGCCCTCGTCTGCTTCTGGCTAACCTGCTGTTTATTACCCCATCATGCTTTGCTCGTGGCTCGCTGAGAGAGACGTGTATCTTTGTTTCCTCCATCTTCTAACTGATCCCGTCTCTCTGTGTGTCTCTCGTCCTCTCAGAGTGGTTTCACTCCCCTGCATATTGCGGCTCACTACGGCAACATCAACGTAGCAACACTCCTGCTGAACAGAGGGGCAGCTGTGGACTTCAAGGCGAGGGTGGGTACTTCGCTTCAAAGATGGCACACACACACTTGCACAGACCTTTTGAAGTGAGTGCTGCAGACACTCGCTCATATGAGAGGGCGGGACGTTATGTGTGTGTGTGTGTGTGTGTGTGTGTGTGTGCAGGAATCCAGTACTGACGCATGTAATCCTACAGCTGTGCTCGTCAGTCTGCAGGAGGCCACATATACATGTTGTCTGTGTGTTATATGATCCAACACACTGAAGGAATGGATGCTGGGTTCATGGAGACTGGGTGTGTCTCAAATATTCAATGTTCGTCAATACTTGAAAACTAAATTCTAATGAGATTTACCTTTGAATGCATTTTTTTGTTGTATTTTGTGGTCGATTCACTAAGCAGGTTAACCCTAACACTAAAAACTGCTTTAGTTAAAGTAGAGGTCAAGGGATTTATCGGTTTGCCTGATAATTGGTGCTGATAGGACATTTTACAAACTATAGCTATTGAGAGAACTTGCCTCCAATAGTGGCGGGTGACTGCGTAGCTTTCACCAGTGACACGTGAAGGTAACTCACATCAGAGCAAAAGAGAGGAGAGTTGTGTTAAATGGAGCAACGAGGAGTTGATAAGTGGGGACAACTCTTGGAACAGCTGATCAAAGCACTCTAGTGCTATTAGCAGTAGAGTGAAAGTTCATGAATCTGGGACGCAAATTTGCGAATCCTAGGACAGTGACAAAGAGACCCGCCCTACGCTCCCTATGATTGGCTAGCGCTTGTTTCCTTTGTTGGTTGCACTGGTTAAATTTAGGCCAGTGGTTCCCAACTGGTGGGTCACGGGTTCATTCTGAATAGATGGTAAGTGACTCGCAAATGTATCAACTTTGTAAAGACCACACTTTATTTTGAAGTGCAGAGAATTTCCAGCACAGAGCTTTTATTTTGAAGTGCTGTTTCCTGCTGTAGAGTGAGTGACTAACAGACAGCTGCATGACAGAGACAGTAAACCCGGCTGTTTTAGGAAGTTACTGAACTTTTTTAGAAGAAATAAACTCTTGGACGTCCACTAGCTCACGTACAAAGGCTGTGTCATTGTGTCAGCGGCTGCAGATTCGATTCCAACCCAAGGGCCTTTTGCTGCATGTCACCCCCCTTTTTCCTAAGAAATAAAAGCAAAATGCCCTAAAAAGTATCTAACAAAATGGCTGAGTGTCTGAGACAGGGCTGGGAAGCAGGAAAGGTCATTTCATTTGTTCAAGTAGACTGTAAAGGAATGAAACTGGAATAACCACCAACCAGTTACTGCACATAACTGCAGATGATATGTTCTGGTGACATTACTTCAAAGACATGAAAGCCATTCAGATGATTTAACGATGAAATAGCTATCAGACCATGTTAAATGCTCTGTTCTCCACAGTGCACAGTGTCCCATTAAAACCTCCTCTTGTTTAGCCTCATAGAGGGACTATGAAAACTTGAAACTAAGAAAGCAAGAAAACGATTAAAGCATGTAACTGTGCAGCTGCAGCTGTTGGAGTGGTTATTTTCCCCTAGAGGGGGATATTTATCCATTTTCCTCCTACACTGTCAGATAAAGCCTTTTCCCTCTAGCTGCAAATTACAGACAAGTCAGATGTATTAAATGCTGCAGGCACAGACAGGCTGTCTGAATGTGTTGGACAGCTTCAGTTTCAGTGGAAATGTATTCACAGATTGTGTAATTGTAGCTATTTGTATGCACAATTTCATTACCTGATAATATGTGCACTGAGTTAGGATGTGCTGTGTTTTGTTCCCCTTTTCTTTAAATAACAACTTAAACTGGGCTTATGAGGGTCTGAGTCGTCTTTTCTTTGTGGCTGAATGATGAAATGGTGCTTTTCTTTCTCCGCAGAATGACATCACACCGCTGCACGTAGCATCCAAACGTGGGAACAGCAACATGGTGCGACTGCTGCTGGAGAGAGGAGCCAAGATAGATGCACGGACCAAGGTAAGCACGCAGATCAGAGAGCAGCCCTGGCATTTGCAACAGACCGGCTCTGTTTTCACAAGAAGACACAATACCCCACACGCACCCCACTGAAATCTTAACATAAAGAGTGAGAGATAAAACCAAACAGAGTGAATAGAATGCAGAAATACAAAGCAGAATACTTTCACCTAGCAAGAACAGCTCATTCTGTGTTGTTCAATGAGCGTAGCTGTGAGGCTGTCTGAACTCAAGTCTGATTCAAATGCATCTAGGAGGTGGCAGTAGCTCAGTCCATAGGGACCTGGGTTGGGAACTGGAGGGTCACCGGTCCAAGTCCACATCCACGTAGCTGGAGAGGTGCCAGTTTACTAGCATGTATGTGTATTTCGGGCCTGTGTGTATATGACAACAGAGTGAGAAAAATGGATTTGAGGAATGATAAAGTACTAGTCCATACCCATTGGTAGCTTTGTCACCTTCTACCTATGCCAGTCCTCGATGCCTATGTGCAGTTTCACATAGATTGACCACGTCAGTGAGTAGAAAAACGTGGGACAGACAGAATGACACACTGACAGTTTCCGTGATTATGTACAGCATACCATACCATGACTTAGTCATACCATG
>NC_065518.1:6977156-7012886 GCF_006386435.1 Epinephelus moara | reverse complement strand
CATTCAAAGTTTGCAATTTCAGTCGGTTGCTATAGCGCCCCCCTTTGGCCAATTGATGTAATATTGCTTCATTCACATCCTCCCATGACCCTCTACCACTGTGCCAAATTTCACATGGATTGACCAAGTCAGTGAGGAGAAAAACGTGGAACAGACACACAGACAGAGTTTTCTTCATATAGTAAGGTATCTTCTTCTTCTTCTCATTCAGTCGCAGTAGAAGGCGGTGTGATCAGTAACCTACAGTAACAGAGAGTGACAAAAGTTGGGGATTCACAAGCACTCGGAATGTTCGGCTAGCTGACCTTACATACCAGACACTTAAAAGAGTTGTTCAAAAAGATTTGTTCGTTAATTTTTGCCCATCACTACGCAGAAATTTGCAACACAGAACACCCACTCAGCACTGTCGCTAGCTACACCTGAACCCTGGGTGGTGGCTGTCTTTAAGAGTAAATCTGCTATTATTGCTAATTTTTCACCCTCAACCAGCTGAGCTTTCTTCGGTCTGATTCACGATCCATTTCCTTTTAGCCTTGCAATGCTGTTAAATTTCATACCTGCTCAGTTTCTGGTTTCCGCCATCGCTTGTCTTTTCCAATCGCGGGGATCATGGTGGAAAATTGAGCTTCATGCATGCAGTAAGTTTTTGAGTTAAAAATCGTTAAAGAAGAAATCATTATAATGTTTTTATGAATGCATTGATGATGGATGGGGGGATGATTCTGAGTGGCCCGTAGTCGTACAGGCCTTCTGGTATTTGCGTATTTTCCAGATGGCCAATCTGTCACTGTAAACATGCACACAGAAACCAACATTTTTTAATTGATGTAAATATTATTGTGCTGTACTTTTGTAAAGTTGGGTTGCAAAAGACAGATTGAATAAAGAATATTCCCGACTATAAATTTAAAACCTCCAATCTGCTTCATGCGTGCATCTGAGCAAAAGAACTCTCCAAAACACCAAGCTGAAGCCTGGTCCATTTATCTTCTGATACAGGCACATACAGTACCTGTAATATATCATCATCTCTAAGGTGTCAAACGCAGCTCCTTTTGTCCACCACTTTTTAGGTCAGGAATTTTCTCCACCTGTAGACGGACATTTAATCTTTCAAATGAAATTATCAATATCACTAAAATCACCCCACAGCTGTACTAACCTGGGATTCATTGCACTGCTGAGGGACAGTGCTGTTGATAGTTTGAGGTTCACTGTACCTGCTCTGTTTGTTCCCAGGACGGTCTGACTCCTCTGCACTGTGGAGCGAGGAGCGGACATGAGCAGGTGGTGGAGATGCTGCTGGACAGAGGAGCTCCAATACTGTCAAAGACAAAGGTACACCTCCAACCTTTATTCTCTTTATATTCTCGCACTTCTTCTCACTGCCGTATCTGCTCTAACAAACAAACAGTGAACATGAGTCCATTGTTCTGCTCATGTCTGCCCATCACAGCTTCTATTAACTTCCTTCCTCCCTCCAGAACGGTTTGTCTCCGCTCCACATGGCGACGCAGGGCGACCATCTCAACTGCGTCCAGCTGCTTCTGCACCACGAGGTGCCTGTGGACGATGTGACCAACGACTACCTGACGGCGCTGCACGTGGCTGCACACTGTGGGCACTACAAGGTGGCGAAGGTGATCGTGGACAAGAAGGCCAACCCCAACGCCAAGGCACTGGTGAGGATGAAAGCATGGAGGAGAAACAGCTGGTCCTTTGTAGCTGCAGACGTAGACTCAGCAATCTGTTATAATGTGTGGAAAGAAAGAGGAGGGAGGTTAAAATCAAACAGTTACTTAGTCTGATCGAGAGACGCAGAAAGTTTAAGGAAAATGAGACATGAGGCAAAGAGAGAAGGAAATAAGGTGGCGTAAGGATAGACACGTACAGTGAGGTAACAGCTGCTGATGAGGTGAAGTCTCACCCACCCTGTCAAACTTTTTGCTGGATATTTGCTGGATAAGGTTTATGGAGACTGATGGTTAGACTTTTGTAGTCTGTAAGGACTTCTTATTGTCCATTTCGTCCTTTTTTGAGAGGTGAAAAGAAAATCACAGTTTTATACAGCAGTGTGGCGTGAGAAGAGCCTCATTCTAAGTATTTCCTGTTTAATTAAACAGATTGTATTTCTTTCTCACCATGAATTAGCCTGGATTTGGTCTGGAGCGTCTAAAGCCCTGTTTCCACCAAATACTTTGGGCATGGTACCTTTGGAACCAAAAGTAACCCTTCAGACATGGTACCTAGACCCTACACAGTACCCTTAAATGTGGGCGGGGTTGTTGTCACTCACTGCTTCGTCAAGCACTCGCTTTATTTCCTCATTCCTGGTGACACAGATGGAAGTCTGCACCTTGTTTATCGTCCACAGAACGAGGCTGCACGCCGACATTTTCAGAACAAAATGAAACAGGCTGCAGTGAGAGTCTCTCTCCATGGGATATTTAAAAATAGCAGGTTTGTGCATTTAGTCCTTCTCAGGCAAGCTCAGGGGTTTAGTGTTGCTGGAGCCCACAGGAACGACGCTCCACCAAGTGAGGATTAGAATATATGCAGTTCACATAACCAGGTCAAAATTAATATATATAAAAGCTTGAAGATCCACTCATTACTTAGAGAGACAGTAAAAACTAAAGTGTTGGTCAGAGTTGTCACAGTGAAATTTAAGGTGTGTTGATGGATTCATGTCGTCAACTCATACACTGAGTAACATTACAAGTTAACATTCCACCTTAAAAGTTGGTGGCAGTCGGCCCAGTGAATTAACTTTGTAAAACATCCTTTATAGTTTACTAATAAAACTCTCCACAGTATGAACAGTGGTTACATGAGCCTCAAAACCAGACACAACTCAGCCCTGAGCAGAGTGACCGTCCTCTACTGACCAATCAGACTGCAGTGTTCACAGCTCCACCTTTTAGTACCAGATCTGTGTGCTAGGTACCCCAACAGAGGGGGGACCAAACATGGGGACAGTACGGAACGGTTCCATTGGTACCATCCACAACTTTTCACAGTGGGAATTTAAAAAAAAAACGCACTGAACTGAACCGTACTGCTTGGTGGAAACAGGGCTTCAGTTCATGTTTGATTTCCCAAGGGGTGCTGTCAACGGCCGTACATGGATAGACCTACAACCAATCAGAGCAAGGAAAGCTGACACAGCGCCGAGCAACAGACAAATGTAAACAGACTACGGTGTGCAGAGATGAGCTATGATAGAGTACCGTCAATATATCTGTGAAGTGTTCAGTGTGTTTTGCCATCAGAATTTGAAAACAGAAAGTTCCACATCAGCTGCAGCCATCTCTCTTCACTAAGCTAGGTTTATGTTGTCATTTACCAGACATGAGGGCGCACAAGCCAAAAATGACTTCATCACTCTTGTTGCGTTAGGCGCAAAGCTCCACAAGTTGTAAGTCATCGTTTTAAACGCATGGATGTATGAAAGTTGCTCAGTGGTGCACGACGCCAGAAAAGCTTCCAAGTATATAATTACCCAGATCCCTTGCATCGCTGGGCCCACAGAGCAGGCACACTAGAGACTGCCGCCTGCCGAGCAGCTACTTCCGGTTCAGCGTTCTGCTAACTTAAATGGAGATAATAGACTTTTAAAATGTTATCGGACCAAATAGATCAAATCTAGATAATTTCGTGGGGGGTGTGAGGCTCAAAAGAAAAAGTATCAACTACTTGGTACCATGTCTGAAGGGTTACTTTTGGTTCCAAAGGTGCCATACTGAAAGTGTTTGTTGGAAACAGGGCTTATGAGGACAGAGTACAGAAGACTATTCAATCTCTCTGTGTGTGTCCTCACGTTGTGCTCATGTAGCTTTGTAGAAATGTTTCCAGGTCCGACCTTGTAAGATTGACTTTAACAGAAAAGTTTAAAGGGACTTTACAGAGGAGAGTAATTGAAAAGCATTTATATTTTCTCCAGAGTTGAAGTGTAGAATAGATGAATTTGAGCTGAAGCTGCAGCGTTGCAAAGAGTTGTGTCCGTCGTGTGGAGGTGTTGCAGTCAGGTCCTGATGATTTAACCTCCCAACCCACCAAATATGTCTTCCTTCCTTTCAAGTCTTTCATCTCCTCTCTTCCTCTTCTCTTTCCTTTCTCCTTCACCTCCCTCGTTATTTCTACACCGTGTTTGTTGACGACAAAAAGAGAGAAAGTAGGGATTTTAATGGAGAGGAGAGGACACAGGAAGGAAATGAATGAAGGAAGCAGACAAGGAGACTTAACTTTAAACCTGGGCCAGTGTCTCGGTGTAAGACAACCATCTCTGTTCTGTAATGGGAGAAGTCTGGGTGTGGTTAGAGCAGTGGGACTTTATAGCCAGAGAGAATGAGAAGGGAAAAAAAGGACACGGAGAGGAAAATGAAGTCATAGGATCGAGCCAGAAACCTCAAAGTGGAGCGAGTCAGAGACGCAGGGAGGGAGGGAGGGAGGGGGCAGAGTGGACGTGTTGGCGAGGGAAGAGTGAGTTGTAAAGAAAAGTATCTATTTCAGTACAGCATACTTTTTTCTTTACAGCTCAGAGTCGAGTCAATTATTTCCACACATGCTTGTCTGGTTTGCATGCAGCGGGTGAGAGGAGAAAAAGTGAAAGAAAGAAAGAGGGGAAAGTAAAGAAGGTCCCGCTCTGCACTGTGTTTTCCATTCGCTGCTCCAGACTTATCTTCTGCCAGCTCAGCACAGACCTGCAGAGACACACAGGGAAGTTTGGGGACTATTTTTACTCCTGAAAATGTTTTTGTTTTGATTGTTTGTGTTTGTTAGAATGGTTTCACTCCCCTGCACATCGCCTGCAAGAAAAACAGAGTCAAGGTGATGGAGCTGCTTCTGAAGCATGGAGCGTCGATACAGGCGGTCACTGAGGTAGGTGTAGAGAGTGTGTGTGTGTGTGTGTGTAATGAGATTTTACAGCAATAAAAAAAATAAAGATAATGAAAATAAATGCAGAGTTTTATAATAATTCACCCGCAGTGAGAAAAGTCACCGAGTATACTCAGTAACTGTACTTACATGCTGTTTCAACAAACTTGTACTTCACTTGTGTGTTTAAATCGCCTGCTACTTAAACTCTGCCACATTTCAGAGGAAAATTCAGCTATTCTAGCACACGCTGCACGTATTTTTCATCCACCATGGGTTCCTTAAAGTTTTATTTTCTTCATAAAGAATCTGACATTCCTGTGAGATGATTTAAATTCTTTAAATAGACCGGACGTGTCTTGAATGAGATAACGTTTTTCAAGCGCAGCAATCTCATGTTCTGTCTTCTGTTAAAACAGCAGCGGGCAACTTGCAGCTCCGGAGTCACATGCGGCTCTTTAGACCCTCTCCAGTGGCTCCCTGTGGCGGTTATTTTTTTAACACTCAGATTTTCTTTTGTCAGTGTTGTAGGCCTAAAGTGATTACTGCATTCTACAGTTGTAAAAATGTGTAGCCTGTACATTGAATTAAAAATGTTCTAAGGTTTTATCAACTAAAATGTGCGTCATACATCTACTGTGGTTCGCCTGGAGTCCCTCTAGGATAGGCTAGCTATAGTCTCTATATACAGACTCTACATTCAGTGAATGTAGAGTCTGTAGGCAAACCCCGGAGATCTTGCCTCCGGAAGAAGAGCGGAAGAGCCCTGGTTTCTGGTTGTAGTTCTGTTTGTAGTCCATGTAATACTGATCAATCACGTTTGAGCAGTTGTTGCCAGGTTAAACGGTCCGTGCGGTGAACTAACAAGGCGGAACATAATTGCCGTCACTGCAAACTCTGAATCCATCGCAATGGTTCAGCATTTTTTACTTATATATGAACGGAAGTCGGAAATGGAAATTCGCCTCCTCAAACTGGAATGCCAAAAAATCGGGGGTCTGCCCCCAGAGGCTATATCGCCGCCTGCCGGAAGTCAGACGCTGAATACAGCCGATGGGTTCAGAGAATAGGCTAGCTATGGAAACTAGAGATGTACCGATACCACTTTTTCCTTCCCGATACCAATTCCGATCCCTGAACCTTATGTATCTGCCGATACCGAGTACCAATCCGATACCAGCGCATAAAATAAAAATGGATGGGATATGAATTGTTGTATGTCTCAACTCCTAAAACTCTATGTAAAATATTAGGAAATAAATACATAATAGTAGAATGAATGCCATAAAACTTTTTTTTTATCATTATTATTATCCAGTGTTGACACAGATCAAGACACAGGTTAAAGTGCAGCCACACAATTTGGTAAAAAAGAGGCTACAGTCGAATGCTTTTTAAACTCTGCTCCGTTTCCGTTTCGTTTGCCTGTAGCGTGCGTATGCGTAATGACGTGAGGCATTACATGGTATTGGATTGGTCATAGGCTGTACTCGCTGATACCCGACACCACATTTTAGGCAGTATCGGAGGCATTTCCAATACTGGTATCGGTATAACTCTAATGGAAACCAAATCCAAAAATGGAAAAGTCTTGTAAGAAAATAGATGATTTAATAATATGTGGAAAGATTAATATGCTTTCACCACCAATGCTGTAAAGTTGAAGATAATTACAAAAATCCCACTGCAGAGTCGCCATCTTGTAGTAAATCATATTAATGACTGTTCATTTAGACTTACTAGTAATATTGATGGGCTAATTTAGACTTAATACACTTTAATCAAATATGTTTTGCAGCTCCAGACAGATTTTTTCTTATTGTTTGCCCAATAATAGCTCTTTTAATAGTAAAGGTTGCCGACCCCTGCTTTAAAAGAATGCTCAACCTGCAGATTGACCATTTGTGTATCAGTTACTCACCATGTGTTACCTTGAGTGTTTCTCGCACACCTCCACGGTGAACGAAGAATCCAAAAAAAGGCAAACAGTCTTCATCAATTGAAGTCAAAGGGGTCAGCAAAACTCTGTCAAAACATTCATTTGAATGCAAACTCTCACACAACTCTTGCAGTAAAAATCCAAGTCTCATGTATTCGCTCGTTTGTAGTATATGCTAATAATGTGGTCATATGAAGTTAAAATCAGCTACACCAGCTTTAATTGTAAATATCTGCTTCTGTGTTAATGCATTGTCGATAATACTGTTAGTCAGAATGCAGGACTTTTACTCACGACTGAGTATTGTCACACTGCTATTGATTCTCACACTAGGGCTGCCCCCTCGACTAGGAATTTTCCTAGTCGACCAATAGTCGTCATTCAGGGCCATTAGTCGACTAGTCTCCTGCATGTTTCTGATATGAATGTAATTATTAAATGATGTATTTTGGTGGTTTGAGTTGAAGGTGTGAGAAAGAATAGTATCAGTAACATTGTTAACACTGTGCTACATTACAGAGAAATACAAAACCGTACTAATGAACCTTCATTAATATAGGCCTATATTTTATCTACAAGTGCACGTCACACACTGAGCGAGCCGCCTGTTAATGACGCTGTGGGCTAATGGGCATGTAGCTACTTCCATGTTTCAGATGATACGTCATGTTTGTAGTCGACCAATGAAGATGAGTTTACATATCACCTTGGGTTCGTCCTTCACCTTCTCAAAATGATCCCACACTTTGGATTTCCTGCCCGACATGTTATTAACTAGCCTGTGGAATAACCGCAGGTACCAGCCCTGGAAATTAACCTGACTCCTGTCTGACTGCTGAGCGTGGTCACTTCCTGTGTCTGTCCTTTCAAATTAAAGTCCCACATGGTCCAGTCATATAGGTTTTGATTTATTTTGACAAGGCGCAGCTCCTCATAGAGTTCCATGTTTGTTTATAAGCAATAGGTTTGTGATTTTACACAGTTATTATTATTATTAATTAATGAATATCCCCTCTCCTCTGTGTGTCTCTTCCCCGTACAGTCCGGTCTGACTCCGATCCATGTTGCAGCATTTATGGGACACGACAACATCGTGCACCAGCTGATCAGCCACGGGGCTTCCCCCAACACGAGCAATGTGGTGAGTTCTGTCTCCTCTTTGTTTCGGTCTCCCTCGAGTCCTTCTTGTCCCCCCCTAAAGGACATTTTCAGTCTCTCTCCTGTAAAGCACAGCGTGTGAAAGTAGATAAGAACAATAAATGTATTCAAGTGCTGCACTTATATCTGAGCCCCTGTGCAGCACTTTGTGTCTGAATGGTGCTTAGAAATAAACTTGCCCTGACTTAAATTCATCAGGAGGCCATAAACATGAGTCCAAATCATATTTTGATACCTAAATGAGGATGATGTGTTACAGAAGATTTCACAGACAGAGACAGACTGATACAGTCAAACACAGAGAGTGCTGCCATCGGAGCAGACAGCAGAGAAAACCTCTGTCGCCCAGGAAGGAGAGGAAGTCTATTAATGCCATGTGTACGTACGGAGAGGACTCATAAACACTCCTCTATAGGAGCTACGAGCTCTTACTCTTAGATTAAAGGAGGAAGAGGAGGAAAAGAGACAGAGAGGGGAAGGTGGAGGACGAGTTGAAAGAGAAAGAAGTGAGGAGCAAACAGAGAGGGGAAACAGAGCTGCACGTTCAACTCTTCAACCCCAACTATTTGGTCGCCCACGCCGTGTCTGTGGCCAGGTTACCGTAGAAACGGAGCATTATGGGACGTCATTATGGTGAGATGGGTGTGGAGAGGAAGGGGGTCTCCTTCTCTCTCTCCATCTCTGTGTCCCATTAAAACAGAAAGAGAGTTTACATGAGGAGGGAGGGCAGAGAGGAAACAAAACTTTGGATCAACTATCAACCCCTTGTTCTGTGTGTGTGTGTGTGTGTGTGTGTGTGTGTGTGTTGCAGAGAGGGGAGACGGCGCTCCACATGGCAGCGAGAGCCGGACAGTCAAACGTGGTCCGATATCTGATCCAGAACGGAGCACGAGTCGATGCCAAGGCCAAGGTAGACCACATGACTTCAGGGAATTATCATCTGTCTAAACAGTGTTTGAATGTAACTAAGTACATTTACTCAAGGACAAGCACTACTTTGCTGAACGTGTTCCAGAGCTGCAACGATAAATTAGTACATCATGAGAACCATATGAAATTGTTCACTGCATGTTTCAGAAATGCTGCTGAAACGTGTCGCACTCACTAAATAAAAGAAGTATTTTTTGAAAACAGTATTCTTAAGGAAAGAAAATCTGGGGAAAATGTGCCTGATGATTAAAAAACAACATTTTCATTGGGTGAATGCAATTACATAAAATAATAATAAATATAATAATAAGTGTAACTGGCTTGTATTACTGGTGCTGACTAGTTAGGGACAGTACACATTTAATTTAATTTAATTTAATTTAATTTTATTTAATTTTATTTAATTTTATTTTATTTTATTTTGTTCTATTTTATTTTTATTCTATTATATTATTTTATTTTTTATTATATTATTTTATTTTATTTTATTTCTTATTATATTATTTTATTTTTTATTATGTTATTTTATTTCTTATCATATTATTTTATTTTTGTGTAGTTTAGTTTAGCTCGGCCATTTTCCAAATTATAAAACTCAAATGCTCTGGTAGATAGACAATGAATAAACATTAAGTTAATGCTTTCTTTTTTTAGCACTGAAAAAAAAAAAAAAAAGATACAAAAAAAGGTGTAGGCTGAAGCCTTACCTTATTACACCTACCCACTTAACAGTAGTATTGCTACTTTTACTTAAGTTAAAGATCTGGAGCCAGTTGCTTAAAACACCTTAAGTTTTCTCCATAAGTATGACACTTGATACTTAATTTCCCTGAAGCCGAGGGACTTACTGAAGGGTGTTGCACAGAATCCCTTAATTTCCTGAGTAAAGTAGAAATGTTAAGGCATTTAAAAAGAGTTCACAGTGGTAAAATACTAGTGTCCATAATAACCATTTGTCTGCTTTCGCTTGAGCTTGTGATACCTGAAGTCTTTTGTGCAACGGTGTAACTAACTTTAAGGGATTCCTTAAGTATAAGACCAAGATAGGAAGAAAACCTTAAATACTTAAGTGAACACTTTAAGGAAACCTGAAGGAAAAGATGTGTTTTGTGCAACTGATTTCATTCTAAGAAAGCCTTAACATGGACTTTAAGGAAAATCTTAACTTAAGGTATTTTGTGTAACCAGCCCATGAGTACTTCTTCCACCTCTGCTTCTAAACACATTGAGCCCATTTTGAGCCACAACAGCAAAGCCTCTACTCAACATATCAGATATACTTATCAGCAATTTTTATTTCAAGTTGTGTAAATATTTTAAATTGATTTACTTTTATTATCCGATTCGACACTTAAGTCCAGTGACATTTCCTCCTCAGCTGCTGTGTCGTCTTTATCAGTTTAAATTGCTTGTTTGTTTGGGAGTGTTCTAAGATTTCCTCTGTCTGAGTGGATGTGGTTACAGAGATCAGATCATTACTTAGAGTTTAGAGCTGGATTTTAACTTGTCAGTGTCACTGCAGTGTAGCCTTGCTTCTTCTTACTTCCTGTTTTGCTCAGTGTCGGGTATTTCACCTTCACCTATGATGTCACTGCCTGTTGTAGGTTTTGTTTTGCGTTTTTCTTTTCGTAGAAACTAATAAAAATTTAAAAAATGTTTGTTTGTTTGTTGTCACCAGGACGACCAGACTCCGCTGCACATCTCAAGCCGTCTCGGAAAGCAGGACATCGTCCAGCAGCTGCTGGCAAACGGAGCGTGCCCGGACGCCACGACCAGCTCTGGATACACACCTTTACACCTGGCTGCCAGGGAGGGACACCGAGACGTGGCCTCGGCGCTGCTGGAGCACGGAGCCAGTCTGGGCATCATCACCAAGGTAAACCTGACGTGTGGAGACGGATACTTATCAGACATTCACTGCTACACACACTGAACCTACTGCTCCAAAAACACATTAAAGAAACTTAGACTGAGGAAGTCAGTTACAGTTGAGAGTCTGTGAGTGAGCTGGGTCAGGATAACTTCTCGAGTCTGGGAACTGTTCCTGGAGAGATTTTCTTTGTGTGTCTCATTTCCTCACTCACATCCATTTAAACTGCAGCAGAGCGTTTGATGGGCACGGCGTCGACACTGAGGAAAGTCCCTCAACTCTAAATATAGTCAAACAGAGGAGATGTTTCCAGGTGACTTTCAGCCATGACTTCATACTCGCAACAACAACAAAGCAACAGTTTCTGCTTGTGAAACTTTTGTACTAAATCTCTGAAGATCCTTTGTTGGGTTCCACCAATGAATTTACAAACAATTAGGACAAAGACTCAAATTTCAGTCTCGTGTGTGTGAATATATGCGGCAAAAAAGCGAAGTCATTTCTTTTCAGAACAGCTTTCGCACCAATCACATTGTGCAGCACAACAATAACATGGAGGCTCCGTAGTCCGAACCAAGATGGCAAACTTTACTACTTCTCTCAACCTTGACAAAAGCAGTGCTTACCAGATCCACTCCTTCCATCTTACCTTTCACAATAAAAGCCCTACATAAATGCTGTGTATCTGTCAGACGCTGCTCTGGGTCAATAGGATCCTGGTAGTTGTTGCAAATTCTCATCACTGCTGGTATGAATAGTTTAGATGCAAAATATTCTCAAGCAGTCATGTCGCTTTTCCTGTGTTGTTAATTCGTCATTCCCCTGGTGTGTAAAGGCCACACACAGTTGTGTGTGTTGGTGGACGGCTGCTAATGACTCAGTAAAGTGAACAACTCTGATAGTGTGTCTCAAATCACATACTCACGTTAGTACACTTCCATGTAGTATATGCACTATGTACTTATTGCCGTAGTGCGCTAATTTCGACAGGGTAGTATAGTCTCAAACCAAACACAGCCGTTAGCTAGATAGCAAACTAGCATTAGCATTAGCATTTGCGTTATCGTTCACGGTACCAAATCATTACAGACTGCTAAATTAACCCAATAAACATACTGCTGGCTTATACCCAACAACAGTATAGTGCTGCTTAGTGGGCCATTTCCAGTTTGAGAAGTGGTCCCTCCCCTTCCGCTACGTAGCCAAGATGGTGACCATTGAAGGCAAGAAGTGTCCATAGTTCCACACTCAACTTCTTGACCGTTTTGAGTGCACCATCCGGGTACTCATAGTGCACTGCATTTTTCCATACTTCTCAGTGTGAACGCACTTATGCACTCAAAATATTAGCACGAGTCTTAGCAGGTATCATGTTTATACCTTAGCTACCATCTTAGTTTAGCATGTTAGCATGCTAACATTTGTCATCCTCCAGTTTAGTTTTGCAGGTATTTGGTCATAAACTGAAGTTTTTGACAAACCGTCCAGTCCACCCAACTATTGGAAGAATCACCAAAGTCACCAGAGCTCATCATCTAGGAGCCACAAATGTCTGCATGAGTTAAATCCATCCAGTCACTGTGGAGATATGTCACAGAATAAGTGAAAACTTTAACCTGCTGGTGATGTTAGAGGAATCGTCAGGGGATCACCGAGGTTACCAGGACTCATGAATGTCTTCAGGAAATTTCGTGCCGATTCGTCCAATAGTTGTTGAGATATTTTCAGTCTGGACCAAAGTGTCTGACGTCCCCAGAGCCATGTCGTTAGCATGCTTATCCTACCTATAAGTAGATATAACTCAACCCGTCTGTAATGACTGTAATACCCGCAATCAAATTATAGATTGTATTTCGATAAAATCTTTCCGTGTCACCTGAAAGTTGCCACATGACACAAAATGATCCTGACACACTAATGTACTGTAGAATGTGATCACATTTAATATGGGTGATCACCTCAAAGTGTTTCAGCATCTTGTCAGCTATGTGCGTCGTACGTCGACGGCCTGGTGCCTTCTCCTAAAATTTGCTTAATCTCAATAGCGATGGCTACGCTTGAGTCTCCTTTGTGAGGCTAGCTATTGATTCCAAATCGGAAAAAGGAAAATGTCTCAGATCATTAATAGCCACTGCAGAGAAGTTACTGATATCTGTCTGATATTAAACAAGCAGTTGTAGTGAGAGGCCACTGCTTTTCAAGGTGACTGGAAGGGTGTTCGCCAGACCTGCATTGATCACCAGTACAGGTCAGTGAAGGTCATAGACGACTTAACTCCACATCTCAGGATTGATGAAGCACAAATGTGGGCGACAGTCCAAACATTACAGTGAGGTTGAATATAATCAAGTTTCAGTAAATCAAGACAAGCATGATTATAGATCACTCGCCCATCCTTCACCTCCACATTCACATTGTTCAGGGACCTTGAACCAGGGAGCCAGTCTGGATCCTGTCGAGTCCTGTAACTCTGACAACACACACACGTTTACACTGAAACAGAGCTGGTCGATGTGCCTCTGTTGCCTCATAGCTGAAGAATCTGATGTAACACATGCAACACACATCCCACTCACACCCCGAGCCCCTTTTTTAATTTCATCATTTTTAAGCACCAAATAATGAGTTCCCCATGTTGTGTTGTGTCATGACATAACCCTGCAAATGACCCAATTACAGCCGATTAAACACATATGGTTTTGTGGAGCAGACATGTGTAGAGATTAAGTCATGAGAGAGCCGTAAGAAACCATTAACGGGAGGGAATTTAACAACCGGAGTACAAGTCGGATTAGATTCTGTAATAAATTTTTTTGTCCTGTCGCTGTGTGTCTCTGCAGAAGGGCTTCACTCCTCTGCACGTGGCTGCAAAGTACGGGAAGATCGAGGTCGCCAACCTGCTGCTGCAGAAGAACGCTCCGGCCGACGCTGCGGGGAAGGTAACGTTGGTGTCCGAGAGACTGATGGTTGAAGAGAGACACAGCACAGTTAATAATCTTATCTGCAACACACACACACAGACATGTCAAAGTATTCTCCTCATCACCACACTGCACTGTCTCTACGTCACCATCTAACAATCCTTGTGTGTGCACCCAGAGTGGACTAACTCCACTGCATGTGGCGGCGCACTATGATAACCAGAAGGTGGCGCTGCTCTTGCTCAACCAGGGAGCTTCTCCGCATGCAGCTGCGAAGGTAAGAGTCCATCACAGTGAGTTAGACCGAATGTTCCTTAATGCACTGATGCACCAGAACCTCTCTCCCACTCTCTCTGGCTCTGGGTGAAAGCAGGCTGACCTAGTTTCAGTCACCCACATGCAATTACACCGTGTACTATAGCTGAGCGAAGCTGATTGGCCGCTTGGATCCACTCTAACAGCATCTACCCAGAAAGAGCTGCCACTGGAATTAGCCAGGCCCCAGTAACTAGTCTGTGTTTTCAGGCAGTGACAGTGAATCTCCTGCCACCAAAGCTTTACTGGGTCCAGTCAGATGTCTCAGAGGACTAATCCATATCTTTAAATGGTCTCTCAGGTTGTAGAAAGGCCTCTTTACACATAGATGTTACTCTGTATGAAGGTTTGTTGTGCACACGGAGAATAAAATGCTGTGCAACTGTTCAACCAGACTGACAACTGAAAGAGCAAAAACACCTCTGAGTAACAGCTGAATAAGAACAGAAGAAATCATTAGTCGTTGGTAAAAGAAACAGGAAGCGTCTCATCAAAGTGTCTGCACATTTAAAAATAAACAATCTTCTGTTTCTTTGTCCCCAGAACGGTTATACTCCGCTCCACATCGCAGCTAAGAAGAACCAGATGGAGATCACCACCACGTTACTGGAGTACGGCGCCACCACCAACACGGTGACACGTCAGGGGATCACGCCTCTGCATCTGGCGGCACAGGAAGGCAACGTGGACATAGTGACGCTGCTGCTGGCTCGAGACGCTCAGATAAACACGGGCAATAAGGTACGACGTCTGTACGGGTGCGTGGGTTTTAGAAGCAGACATGGGAGTAATATTTATGGTGGTTTTTCTGTGCGTTCTATAAACTTGTTTTTAATGGCTCGGACCTTGCTTCAAAACCTCAAAGAATATAAAAAAAATAATTTGAGATTTAAAAAATTCTGCATTTTTTACAAACAGCAAGACCTCCTTGATTTTTTGTTCAATAGCAAAAAAATAATATTTGAGAGTAAAAAAAAAGTTTTTGAGAGTTTTTTTTTCTGGGAAATCATTTTTTAAATCTCAAATTATTTTTTTTATATTCTATGACAAAATACTTTCTCTCAAAACTTCTTTTAGTCTCAAATATTATTATTTTTTGCTATCAGTGTGAAAACTTTTTCTCTCAAATATTTTTTTTCTCTCAAACATTTTTTTCTCTCATATCATTTATTTTCTCGCATGTAATAAAGACACAAATCTAACTCCAGACTTCGGCAAGTTGTGGAAAACAATTTGTTTCTGTACGATCGGAATGTAGGCTATACAAACAACAGATGGTTGGAGTAGCGTACACTCGGTTGAACACAGCGTCAAAATATTTAAACAAATCGACTTACCCGAACAAAATCGATCAGAACTAGAAGACGTCGTAGGCGCCTCCTGTTTTCAGCATTTCTTCTCCGTTGATTCATCAGACGGAGAAGAATAAACATAGCACACACCACAACACAAGCACTGGAGCCGGCATTTTCATTGCGTCGCTACTACACGTGACGTATGCCTGCACATCGGTCACGCCAATTTGCAGGAAGTGGTGTCTGATATCTTAGGGAAAGATCTCTACCCTAATATTTCTCACTTCCCTCATCAAGGGTTATCTCGCAAATGAGGGCACTCAATACCAAGTGGAAGATTTAAGGGGTAGAAATGGGATTGGGCCTAACTTTGGTTGACTGTTAGGGGGCAGCCCTAGTACTTACTGATGTCGTAGAACAAAACGTGGAAGTCTCATAACCGTGTGTTAACCACAGACCTTACTTCAGTCATCGAACCAAAAAAACCCCAATGATTTCTGAGACGAGAGAACCAGGAGTGCTAAAATGCTAACTCATTTCAGGGTTTTATGACTCAGTCCTGCAGCAGTTTATTGGTCACCACAATGCACAGACTTCTGGATTAGAGTGTACTGTATTCAACACCTTTTCATCACTCCATCTGTCTCAGTCTGTATATCTAACTGTCTGTCTGTGTGTCCTCAGTCTGGTCTGACTCCGCTCCACCTGGCTGCTCAGGAGGATAAAGTCAACGTTGCTGAGGTGTTAGTCAATCAGGGAGCAACTATAGACCCAGAGACCAAGGTAACGCTGCAAGTGTCTTCTTGTCCTTTTGCTCAAGTGATTAAATATAAAAATATTCACTGCTTCTTAAATTTGAGGATTTGCTGATTTTCCCTGATTTACACTGCTGTCATTAGAATATCTTTGGGTTTTGGACTTTTGGTTGAACAAGACATGTCATCTGAGGATGTCGCTGAGAAGTATTGTAGTATAATACATTATAGTAATGGATTACATTTCCCTTGGGGGATCATTAAAGTATTTCTGATTCTGATTCCAAAATGATTTTCTGTACCATCAGCTGGGATACACTCCTCTCCATGTGGCCTGTCACTATGGCAATGTGAAGATGGTCAATTTCCTGCTGAAAAACCAGGCGAGGGTCAACGCCAAGACCAAGGTAACCATTCAGTGTGTGTGTGTGTGTGTTTATTCCTTTAACTGTGAGCAGAAGAGATTTGAGCTGTGTCATATTCTCAGACAGACTGTGTACGACTGTGGGAGCAGATTAAATGTATTTAACTCTCACCTTTTTATTTCCCTCCTCTGCAGAACGGTTACACTCCTCTCCATCAGGCTGCGCAGCAGGGACACACACACATCATCAACTTGCTGCTACATCACGGAGCATCGCCTAACGAACTCACAGCTGTCAGTACACACACACACACTCGGATATTTTCAGTTTGTAGCTTGTAATCTGTTCTCTTTTTCCAAATTCTACCAAAAGTACCAAATACTTTGTACTCGTCTAAACACAGTGAATAAGGCATCAAAAAGCTTCGATGATCATGGTTTTAGTCGACACTCTAGTCCTTGTCAAGTTGATCAAAAGAAGAGCAGTAGTTCTGATTACCTCGTACTGTTTCCATCCAGTCACTCACCTCTGTTTTGTTGTGTTTTTTTGTCCAGAATGGGAACAGCGCTCTGTCCATCGCCAGGAGGCTCGGCTACATCTCTGTAGTTGACACACTCAAAGTGGTGACAGAGGAAACTCTGACGACTCAGGTATGCATGTGCTTCTGAGAGTTTGTATTTGAACATATCATGCGTGGGCCTGGTTCACTGAAATTTATTTAGATCTTTTGTGATTTAAAACACTGGCTTTAGAAATTTTTCTTATTTTATTTTCTAGTAATGTTAACTTCCATCCGAATTCTTTTTATATACAACACACTGAAAAATGTCCACATGAACTTTCCATAAATTCTCAAATAGCAGCTGAGGTCGTGATTTAAAACAGTATTTTTTTTGTTTTAGAGATTGGGTCTTTGTGCCTACTTTTGGCACAAATGTCCAGGTGCTGTCAGGTTGAAGATGTTTGTGAAGCATCCACATGTTAGAATTTGTAGTTTCTGTACAGCAACACCGTATTTAAAGGATCGTCTACAGTCATAGCTACACATGAGTTCGTACAGACATGGATGTAAGCTGTAACTGCAACGTTCAGGCTCATGGAAGTATACAAACATGAGGCGGTAATTCTTGTTTTGTTCTTATTTTGCTGTGTTAGGGATGTTTCTTAGCGGGGCACTAAGGTGAGGTTGGTCCTTTTAAAATATTAGTGACCAGGTGCCAAACTATAAGCAGCACACACCCAAGAGGAAAGTATTAAAACTGCAGACAAAGCACTGAAAAAACGCACATATAGCGAGGCAAAACGCCAAACTCTTAAAGCTCATTTCAAAATGAGAGTTAATCAGGGGATGGCTTTCACCATCCATCCATCCATCTATCCATCCATCCATCCATCCATCCATTCATCCATCCATCCATCCATCCATCCATTTTCATCCGCTTATCTAAAGCTGGGTCGTGGGGGCGGCAGGCCAAGCAAAGCACCCCAGATGTCCCTCTCCCCAGCAACACTTTCCAGCTCCTCCTGGGGGCCCCAAGGTGTTCCCAGGCCAGATGAGATATGTAATCCCTCCGGCGTGTTCTGGGTCTGCCCCGGAGCCTCCTACCAGTGGGACGTACCTGGAACACCTCCAGCGGGTGGCGCCCAGGAGGATCCTGATCAGATGCTGAACCACCTCAACTGACCCCTTTCAACATGAAGGAGCAGCGGCTCTACTCCGAGCTCCCTCTGGATGTCTGAGCTCCTCACCCTATCTCTAAGGCTGAGCCCAGCCACCCCACGGAGGAAACTCATTTTGGCCGCTTGTATCCACGACCTCATTCTTTCGGTCACTACCCAGAGCTCATGACTATAGGTGAGAGCTGGGACATAGATGGACCGGTAAATCGAAAGCTTCGCCTTCTGGCTCAGCTCTCTCTTCACCATGATGGTCTGGTGCAGCGCCCGCATCACTGTAGATGCCGCACCGACCCGTCGATCCATCTCAAACATTCTACCTTCACTCATGAACAAGACCCCGAGGTACTTGAACTCCCTCACTTGAGGCAGTAACATCTCCCAACCCAGAGGGGGCAATCCACCAGTTTCGCCAGAGAACCATGGCCTCAGACTTGGAGGTGCTGACTCTCTCCCAGCTGCTTCACACTCGGCTGCAAACCGCCCCAGTGCCTGCTGGAGGTCATGGTGTGATGAAGCAAACAGAGCCACATCATCTGCGTAAAGCAGAGACACAATTCTGAGGTCCCCAAACCCGACCGTTTCCTCCCCTTCTTAGTCATTAGGTCAAGGTCCACACTGTTTAATATTCTTAGCGTCACACTTGTGTTTGGCCATGTCGCTGAGCTAGTTTGTCAAGCTGTTAGTCACTCACTCTACAGCAGGAAACAGCCCTTAAAAATAAAAGCTCTGTGTTGGAAAGTCACTGCTGAATGGACCTGCGACCCCACTTTTGGACCACGACCAACCAGTTAGGAACCACTGGTGTACGTTAAAGTTTTTTAAGTTTATATATAACTTGTTTTTTATCATATGTCTCCCTGTTTTCAGATCTGCTTATTCTGTCAATGCCTAGTTGTTAGAAATGCTCTCACTAATTACTTGCACTCAGTTCTAGTTTGCCTTTCTAAATTAAGCTGGTGTCGAGGAGACTACCTGCAGTATTGCTTCACAATAAAAGCCTCCCAGTGGCTCAAAGGGCACAGACCCTCTCCTTCCTGGTAGGTTTTAATACGAAACATCTGTGTTGGATTGTAATTTCACGGTAGCTTAAAACAGATTTTAAAAAAATAAACGTCAAAGTGGAAGCAATTGGAAGTAATGAATGAAAGCAGTGTTTAACAGAGAAACTGTAAAGTTCTACTGACTGGATAATTATTGTGGAAATTTGCCATGTGAGCCATTAAAGTCCAGATGATTCCACTCCTCCATCTTTGTTTCTGTTCATGCTGGTCATTATGTGAACAATTGCTTTCTAGCGTTCTGTGATCATTGACTGATTCGGTGGTGTTTCTGTGTGACAGACGGTGATAGAGAAGCACAAGATGAACGTCCCAGAGACCATGAACGAGGTGCTGGACATGTCCGACGACGAAGGTAAAGATTCACTTCACATCTTATTGATGTTAAAATCAGTTTAACTTTAAATCCATCAGATTGTTCTCCTCACACAACCTGTCCTCGTCACTAAATCCTGGAGAGACGTCTGTAAAATCTCAGGTTGAGTCATATTTGGCTTTTGGGGCTGGAATAGCATGAGATCCCTGTGCTCCTGTGGTTGCCAAATTTCCCCACTGTTGTCATGGAAACAGTTATTTTGTTGTTGCTGCTGAGCTTTTTTATTTCCCGTCATTAACTTATTTCATCATTTGACATTTTAGCTTCAATCATGATTTAAGCCTTTCTTTCCAAAGTGACACATCCAGCCTCCGAACGATTATTCATTCATCAGTTATTAATTCTTTCTTTGCCTTTAATTTTGTTATAAATATGATTTTTCCATATTTTTGGTTCCCTTTTTTTCTCTAACCCTCTCCTCCATCCCAATCACACAGTCTGTAAAGCCAATGTCCCCGAAATGATCACAGAGGACTATATATCTGATGTGGAAGAAGGTATTTTTCATCTTTCTTCATTTTTTTTGTTCTTTAAATCTTTACTTCTTTCACACCTCTTTCTGCATGTCGTCCTCTGTTCTTAACATTTCCAATCTGTGGCTTCTCTTTGTCTTTGGTGTCAAGATTTATATGTTCTTTGTGTCATTTAAAATAGTGAAATATCATGATGGTTTGGGCGATATCACTGGTATTGTATCTCAACTCAGTTGTCAGGGTAAACGTTGGCACTGCATGTTTCTGCAAACCATGGATTCGTCACAATTGTACATTATTATGAGGCGGATATGTTGAAAGGTTATGTTTTAACAGTGCTGTGGTTAACGTGGTGAGGTTTAGGCACAGCCTTCTGGCTGCTGTGAAACTGCGCCTATGTAGAGCAACAAAAAAGTTTATCTTTACAACCACGAAGGGACGGCAGAGGAGATACCTGCACACCAACACACTGGGCTGGACAGCCACAAAAAAGCTTCACAGGCTGAGATCAATGCATGGTTATGGTTTGAAAAAGATCACATTTAGGTTTAGAATACTCGCCTTTAGAGGCTAAAAAGCTGCAGGAAACGCGGCCATATCTCTGTAAAAAACAGCTGCATTTTGTGGCACAATTCTGGCAGGAAACACAGTGATGTCTCGGTAAAAACACAACCACTTTTGGTTTTACTGTCCCAGCTGAAAACGTAGTGATGTCTCGGTAAAATACAACCGCTTTTAATGACACAATCCCAGCAGGAAACACAGTGAGGTCTCAGTTTAAAAAAGCCGCTTTTCGTGGCACAATGCTGGGAGGAAACACAGCAGTGTTTCAGTAAAATAACAACCACTTTTGGTGGCACTATCCTGGCTGTAGATGCCGAGGTATCTCTTGAAAAAACAACCACTTTTTGGCACCATCCCCACTGGAAATGCAGCGATGTTATGGTATAAAGCAAGTGCTTTTCGTGGCACTATCCTGGCCGGAAATGTAGTGATGTCTCGGTAAAAAACAACCACTTTTCCCAACACTATCCCGGCAGTAAATTCAGCAAGGTCTCAGTACAAACCAACCATTCTCAATTACACTATCCCAGCTGGATATTTAGCGAGGTTTCTTTAAAAATCAAACACTTTTCGTGGCACAATCTTGCCAGGAACCACCTTTTTTTTTGGGCACTATCCACAGTGAAAACACAAGGAGGGCTTGCTAAAAACAACCGGTTTTGTTGTTTGTAATTCTCACCTAGAGGTCACACCATCCACCTTCCCAGTGACAGAGTCAGCTCATATATTGTGTCCATTTTGAAATGCTGATATGACACATATGAAACATGCAGTGGTTTTCTGAAACATACAAAGCCAACATTTTCTTATCTGGCGACTGGGCTGTATTTTCTACGAGGCTATCAAGCTTTTAAATCACAGTTTTTCTGATTAATTTTTTCAAGCGAAGTCCCAAACCGTCGCACTGTACACATGTGACACATCATGCTGTACTTCAGCACTTTCAGTTGCTGCTTCCCGCTCCCACTCTCTCATGCTGTGTCCCTGTAAAGCATCCAGTATTTCCATGCACCGAAATTCAGGGAATATGCCCTTTTTTCTCTCCTGGTTGCCATGCCAACTGTCTGCATATGGCGTTGTGGCGTGTGTGACAGATTTCTTTTCACACAGTGAAGTAGACGGCTCACACACACACACTTGATCCTTTGTCTTCAGAGGGCTTGTCAGTGACGCTTCCATTGTAGTTTCACACATTCGGGCCAAAGCAAACATGGTGTCAGCTGCTGTGTGTGTGTGTGTGTGTGTGTATCTCTTTTCTCTCAGTCTCTAGTGAGGCTAAAAAGCAGCTGAACTTGAACTTTTCAGTCACTCACTCTGTCTAATGAGACTGGGGGGAGGAAAGAAACCAGAAACTGATATATTGAGGTCTTTTCAATCAATAGCTTGTTTCATTTCCGCCCTGCAGCATTTTTGCTAAAGTCTGCGTTGATGGTAAAGAATGGTTGCTTTCAGTTTCAGGCAGTCACATGTTTAATGCACATTCCAGTTTTTATAGCTGCTAAATGTCAGCAGCCTGCAGAAATATACATTTCCTCAACAGCAGTTTACCTCTCCACAGCGGCTAAAGAAATACTGCACCACAAAATAATTATTTAGGTATCAATCAGTCATCTGGTGTTACACTGAATTTGTGAGGAAAACTGTTGCATCCCTCTACAGTGAACGAAGAATCCAAAAACTGTATTAAAACATCTGTTTACAAACTCTCACACAAGTCATGCAGTATTATCCACATCTCATTAATCACTGTTTTTGCTACAACATTAAAAACATTAAAAATTAAAACACTTCTGCATAAATAGTCTCAGGACTGAAATACATGGGGCACAGACGCTGCACGACGTGTCTGTCACCCTCACCCGGGCGACCCAGCCGGGGGTGATCAGTCCCCGACTTGTGTCCAAGTGGCCCACTACTCCATGGATCCCCTCTCCGGATCCACAGCCATCGTGAGGCTCTTTCAGCGGTCTCGAGGATGTTTTTGACGGTTCTTTTGCACAGCTGACCTTTTACTCCAAGGAGTTTGAGGGTTCGACGCAATGACTGGCCAGCGAATCCGCGGCACCCAACCTCGATTGGTTCGACACGGGCTTTCCAGCTTTTGTGGACTCCTTTTACCGTAAAACTTCAATTAGTAGCCCGGGCTATTATTTGCTTAAATAACTGAACTCAACAGGCTTATATTTGGGACAGGCCTTTAATTCCTTTCACACAAAACTGTTGCTCAGCAAAAATGTGTTATAAAACAATCACAACTTGGATTAAATCAAAAACTCTTTTGATTCTTTTGATCTGAGGACCCTTACGGACTAAAGGAGTGGACACATATTCTGACTTAATGACAGCTTCTGAGGAAGGTTTTTCATCATGCTGGTAAATCCAAATGCATTACGGTCTTCTGTGGTGCTCATGATTCCAGTAAAATGAACTGCACGACTCATTTGTGGAGAATCTAACGCCAGATTTCCACTTGATGCGTGTCCGTTGCGGAACGGCAGCGCTGGTTATCCGCTGCGTGCTCCGCCGTCCGTCAATACCCACCGGCTGCGTTTGTTGTGCGGAGCGGTGCAGCTCCGCCGGAAGACATCTCGGTGCACTGCCATGATTAACATCTCCTCGTCCATGGTGTCAATGGGGTGAAATGACGTCTGAAAACCTCTGACCTGTTGACTTCAGGCCTGCCTCTGCTCGTTATGTAGTTTTCAAGGTGTAGTGCAGGGAAATATGATCCGCCGTGAACACTGTGTATTTTATTTTGAAAATTAACCGGATGTTTTATTTTGTTTCTGTGCACGACTTCCTGCCCCGCACGATCTGCTCTGTGCTAAACTGCTGCGTTGTGCTCCGGCATCCGGCAAAAATAGAAGTCCTGCGTATCTGTTGTGGAGGGCTCCGGACTGCCGCAGCTGAGATGGAGCCGGAACGCAGCACAGCCACAGCCGGTGGAAACACACACATTGAATAGAATTGAATCCTATCGGCTCCGCTGCCGTGCCGGAGTGGAGACGCAACCAACACGCATCTGGTGGAAATAGGCCGTAACCGAGCTAACAATATGCAGCATCTCCATATTGACAAAAGTTTAAACATTTATATATAACATTATCTAACGTTAGCTCAAGTTGGTAGTCAACAACCTGTTTAACACATCCAAAGAACTTCCATAAAAATCAACTGCTTGGCAACCAGACCAGGCCTCTATTAGAGATAGGCATTTATTTGTCACTAGTAAAAGGGAGTGGGTGTTAAATTAGAATTAAGCTTTTAATTGAAGTTTTACGGTATTTAAATTCATCGAGAATTTTCTCTGTTTTTGGATTCTTCGTTCACCGTGGGGACATGCAAGAGAAACAACATTTTCTTTGCTGATTCAACGTAACACGAGGCGAGTAACTGAGTAAGTGTTCCTTTAAGTAACTGAATGGACAGATATAATGAGATTACCAGGTGAACTATAGTCTCTACCGATCATAGACTTCTGCTCGCTGCCATTTAGATTTAACACAATATATAAATGCAGTATAATGTCACATACAGTAGATGTCTACATATACCGGCCTGTGTGGGTCTGACCCATGAGTTATGGCTCTGTACTTCAATATTTAGTCTTTCTCTGGAGATGTGACAGAAAAGACACTAATATTCCTGCGTGCATGATTAAGAAATATTGCAGTTGTTCCAAAGGGATGAAAAGGTGTATTTCTGCTTTATTTGAACAGAGGTGGATGTTGGAAACATCTCCATCAGCTATTCCTGTGAGTCCAGAGTACGGTGACGTTGCTGTAACTAACTCCAGTAACCCACAGTCTGACGTGTTGCAGCTACACTCATGAACTAAACTCATTCTGTATATTTCTGTGCACGTTTGCCTTCACAAAAGTTGTTGCTGTTTTGCGTGAGTCGAGTGTCCCATCTTTAACTTCGGGTCTAAAAATACATCAAGTGTAACTGTAGGCACGCACACACACGCTTTCACGAGCTCACATAGCAGCTGCGTAACAGACATGGTTAACGTCTCCAATAACACACACACACAGTCCATGATCTAAATCCGGACGGCCCACAAACCCTCTGCAGTTTGTTATAAACTGCTGAGAGTTTTTCCACAGTTGTAAAGTTAATTAATATGTGGTTAGCGTGGATATAAAATCTGAATCATAAGATAACTTAACTATGTATAAGGCAATAACATAGTGACCACATGCTGGCTCATTTTAGATGCCAAGTTTTCTGCATGTTCCAAAAACTGATGTCGCACTTCATCAAATGTTTCCAGTACCCAAAATCTGTCTTATGTTTTAATCTTCGTCCCTTTAATGCTGGTCCATAGCTTTGACTTTTTATATTCTAATTATAACACACTAGCTAGAGAAAATATTTAAAAATAAAACAAGAGCACTTATTAGAAATCAGAAATGCAGTGAGTGGAAAAAATCCAGATGCCAGTATATTGACTCAGACCGTCTGACACTGTGAGGGAGGAATTGTACAGGTTGATGGTGACAGGCAGGAACGACTCCCTGTGGCGCTCTGTGGTGCATCTTGGGGACGGAGTCTGTCACTAAATGTGCTGCTGTGTTTGACCAGCACATCGTGGAGTGGTTGGGAGACATTGTCCAAGATGACACGAATCTTAAGCCCCTTTTACACTGCCAGATTTTTGGCAAAATTCGGGCCGTTTTGCCGGCAAGCTGCGAGCGTTTAGACACACAGAGCCGGATTAGCGAGTTGATCTGAGGTGCCCAATTTTCCGCCTCATAGGGTAGACATATTGGCAGAACCTTTGTGGTATAAAAAGACCAAGGCGGCCTTCCACAACGGGAGGGGCTGTTGATGACTTGTGGGAGGAGCTGTTGATGACGCCACACGTGCGACCCACTGGCGGTGGATAAACAGGAAACAGCTGATAGCAGGAATTAGCGAGCAGCTAGTAGCAAGAGGGAAACGCAAACCTGACAGACACTGTAAAGATGAGCAACTGGGGAGACAAGGAATTGTGCGCCCTCCTTGCCCTCGCAAACGAAGAGGCCATTAACCGTCAGATGACGGGGACGGTGAAGAACGGGCCGACTTATGAGAGAATCGCCGAAGGACTGACCAGCCACGGCTTCCCTCCCACGTCACTGTTTACGTCACACACTGAGCTACATGTTTTGCTACTTGCTCATGCCCCCCATTGCCCCAAAAAAGGCACATTCTGTGTAAACAAAAGTAGGCAGGCGGCATTTTGCCGCCTGCCTACTTTTGTTTCTATACTGCCAATGCTGAAAAAAGACTGATTGGGCTTTCCTGCAAATTTGCACAACTCCTATTTAAAAAGAGCTTTAGACAGCATCCTCCTCTCTGACACTGCCACCAGAGAGTCCAGCTTCACCCCACGACGTTACTGACCTTCGAATCAGTTTGTTGACTCTGTTGGCATCTGCGACCCTCAACCTGCTGCCCCAGCACACAACAGCTAACAGGAGAGCACTGGCCGTCACAAACTCATATACATCCTCAGCATTGACCGACAGATGTTGAAGGACCTCCTCAGAAAATAGAGGCGGCTCTGGCCGGTCTTGTAGAGGGCTTCAGTGTTCGTAGACCAGTAGGTTTACGCTTTGACTTCATCAGACTAAGTTGAGACTTAATTTGTCATCAATATATTTTTTCAATCTGTTATGTAGGATAAAGCGTCGTTAATTTTTTTAATCAATTTTTCTGAGCTTTTGCACCACGAACAACGAGGATTATTAAACGACAACTTGGAGTTTCTGAAGAGCGTTTTTGTCCGAACTACTTACAGTTTTTGGTCCGAACCAATACAACAGACCAATACAACCTTGACAAATGCGGCACATATCAGTTCATATCCGTTCATACCTTTCACAATAAAAGCCCTACACATATACTCTGCGTAACTGTTCAACAAAAGGGACTCAAAGTCAGAGCTTTTCCCTGAAAGGAAACTCAACAGAATAGTTAACAGTCGCTCAGGCTACACAGCATCTTACCTCAGACAGACTGCTGGACGATACTTTAGGTCAACAAGATCCCAGTTGCCGCATATTTGCATCGCTGCCAAACTAAAGCAGTAAACAGTTTGGATGCGAAATATTTGCAGGTGCAAGTATTTTGCATTTTTATGTTGTTCACTCGTCACATCCCCCGGGTGTAAAGGCCTTAAAACATGACTTACTGTGGACTTGACCTGACCCTTGAATGCAAAAACATTCAGTGTTATGTTGTTTAAATGTTCCGCAGTCAGACCTGAAAGACTTGCACATTGACTTGTAAGTTTTCTTATGAGAATTTGAGCCTTGACTTGATTCTTGAGACCCAACAGTGCCCTTTGAAAAACAACATACAAATGCAATGTAGTGAAATGCAATGTGGCAGGCTCCAACACTACAGTTAAAACAACGTGCTTATGTCACAAGAGCAAACACGCAATGTGCAGTCTGGTGAATCACAGTGCTGCAAAGTTAATATAGAACTAGCCTGGGACAGTGCAGCCCTCAGCCAAGGCCAAATGCCCCGTCTCACCATGTTAATGAAAGTGTAAAATAATTTATGTATGTAATTCAGATCCGGTCCAAACTTCAATGAGTTCTTCCTCGGCCCATGCTGCACCATTTTACCAAGTTTCATGCAAATTGGCTCAGTAGTTTTTTTATAGTCCTGCAAACAAAGAAACATTGAAAACATGACCTCATGGGCAGAGGTAAAAAACAGCAGCATCCATCTTTATCAAATTAGTTACACATATCACTGCTGTATGATTGACCCTCTTACGTGTGTTCACCATGGAGGCATGCAAGTAAGAAATGTACAAATTCAGCATAACACAGGGCGAGAGATCGATATATAAGGTAAGGTAAAACTTAAATGTCCTGGGGGGCAATTTGAGATACAGACAGTAGTCACACACTGTCAGGGGTAAATCTTGGACGATTAGTGGTCACTGCTGGTTAAGAAAAGCAATAGCAGACGGGACAAAGGACAATCTGTGACGCTTAGTGCTGCATTTAGGGAGGCAAAACCTCCACCCTGATGGAAGCATCTGAAACCCAACATGGAGGGAATGTTGAGAGTCTGAGACAATAGACCGAACTTTAGAGGTGACCCTCTCTTCATACAGATGCTGGAGGTTATTGAATGTAACACCAGTGATCTTACAGCACAACTTGACCACTTTGTCCAACTTGTCATCGACAACTTCCTTAAAAGGAACAGGCGTTGGTTTGCCTTCTTACAGATGCTGTCAGTGTTCAAGATTCAAAATTCAACCTGTCATCTAAGGGTGTTTTCACATATAGTCCTTTTTAAATGAACCGAACTCAGTCCTCTTAAAGTGCATCAAAAACTGGACCAACACAAAAGGGGCTCAGTTCTTCTTGTGTCCACAGTCAGTACGTTTACATGCAGCTTGAGAAGATCGAATTATTGGCTTAGTGTGGCTGAAACCGGACTTTTAAATGCGTCAGCTTAGTCCGACTGAAATTGGACTATCCGTAGCTCGACTAACACACCCAGATAATTCGATTGAGAATCGAAGTATTGCTGCATGTATCCACTCAGTCCGACTGGAGTGGGACTCGGCATTCTGCACATGCACCACTTTTTCTTTCGCAGGCTTTCACCCAGAAGAAGAAGGAGATGACGTAGCAGCAGCAGTTCAGGAAACTTCATGCTCCGACAGCTAGCTTCCTCTTCGGGTCAACCAGAACTAGTTCAATATGCACTGTATTAAAAAGGATACAGTCAGACGTAGTTGGTCAGAAATTCGATTTTCCCTTCTGCATGTATACTCAGACAAGACGAGAAGTCCGACTTGACTTATTAGCCGAGCTATGAGCTTAGCTCGCCTACTGCATGCATGTAAACGTACTGATTGTCAGTTCATTAGAAAGAGGACTGCTGTAGACTGTTGCCGTTTGATGTATTCTACATTCCACATCTGGAGACGTGCAGTATCTTCCGTGGACCAAACTACTCCTGGTCCTGCGTCCTTGCAAGTGTTACAGGCCAACGTGGTTTCACCTGTTTTTTCAAGCATCCCAGTGCAATAGCATGTGATTTAGAGGGCTGAATACACGCCAAAGAGCAAAGCGAACCTGGAGCGCTTTGTGTTCACAAGACACAGGTTAAGTGAACCGCACTGCGGACTTGAAGCAGACTTGAAGTGAACCTCCCAAGGTGGTCTGAGTTTGGTTCACTTCAGAGGGTTCTGAGTTCTCTTTGAGTGTTCACATATGTGCAAAACATGTTGAGTCACAGCTCAGAGTCCACTTAAGCCTAGTTCACATTACACGATTTTCACCCTGATTTTGCGTTGCGGAGACTATCGTAATCTTTTGAGAGTTCATACCTGGTGACATGTGTTTCTGTCATCGGGAGTCTCGGCAACTTCATTACGACCTGTGTGTGCACACCAGAAGATTTCTCCACCGAGCCCTCGCCGACAGAGCCCCAGATACCGCGGTGACGTCACCAAACTGGATATTCAACCCAGTGTTGAATTAGATCTGCCTCCAGGGCCTGGGTCCAAACACAACGAGCTTCCCGTGATCCTGTGGACGCCGCCATTGTTGTCGTTGCTTGCCGGCTTGTCAGTGTTGCCAGATCTTGGGAGAGAAACAAGCAACCAGGGCTATGGAAACAAGCCCAAAAGAAGCGACTCCACGTTAGAAACAAGCCCAAAAAAACGAAACCCGACTACCAATATTTGTAAGTGACTTTACAAAAAAACAAGCCCAAAGTCGCGGCTAATAAGCGGACCTGGCAACCCTGCGGCTTGTCCTCCTCACATTTCTTCTGTCCTCCTGCGTGCTGACGTGGGACGTATCCTGCCTCTCATTGGCTGAGGCTCTTTGTCAGTCATGTCAGACTTCTCCAGTTTTCTAGCATGCCAGATATCCAGTCCCAGTCACAGACGAGGG
Organism: Epinephelus moara; assembly: GCF_006386435.1. Classification (NCBI taxonomy): domain Eukaryota; kingdom Metazoa; phylum Chordata; class Actinopteri; order Perciformes; family Serranidae; genus Epinephelus; species Epinephelus moara. Next base: position 6,983,382 of record NC_065518.1, on the reverse strand, counting down.
GGCGACTTGCCCGTAGGCTTGTTCACACATGAGGACTCGTCGTGGCAGACTATCTGCCGACTCACCTCCGACCGAAGGTGGCTCTCAAGATCCTTGAAAATTGTGTAATGTGAACTAGGCTTCAGAGGGCTGAAAAACACCCTTAGACAGTGCCCAGATACATTTTGTGGGTAAAGTATTCTTAATAGGATAGCTACACTAGTAAAGACAGACAAGCAGACAGATTCTGTTGTGTGAACCCATCTGGAGTCGTTTTGGGGAAATCCTTCGCAGAGCTGTGAATTCATGCGATCACTCTTCTGGAGGTGACAGCAGACGTTGTTAGTTAGACGTGTGAGTTGACACATGGAAGCGGCAGGAGGTTGAAAGATGCAGAGGATGAAGTAATGTGTGAAACACTGACAGCGAAGAATCTGTGCTATTTAGCAGATGGAGAGATAAACAAGCAGACAGACAGGCAGAGCGAGAAACAGACAGACAAGACGACACAAACAAAACATGAAGCAGAGCAGCGAGGATGATACTGTGCTCTATACATGCTGCATTGGTAGAGTTTAGATGTTAGACAACTTAGTCTGAGTCACACACCCACTTACTATTTCTGTCCTGCAGTGAGCTCTAGGTGTCTGTCCCACACACACACACACACACACACATGCACACACACACACACTGGATAATCCTAGAGCAGGGTGGGTAGGCGGGAGAAAGCCGATCTGTTTGTGAGAGCATCGGGCTGTGAAAGAGAGACAGGCAGTGTGTGGGTGTGTGTGTGTGTGTGTGTGTGTGTGTGTGCAGCACGGAGGGAGCGACAGAGAGTTGAAGGAAGTTGGAGAAAAGTTAGTTGAAGGTGTGAATCCTGCAAACTGGACTTTAGGCTGGATGAAGTGCTTTAAAGCAGGAGGTGAGTGGCGGCTCGGTCAGGAGGAGGTTTGGAGGCTGAAATGAGACGAGGGTCCCGGTGAATGGGCTGGAATGTGTCCAGATGGGGTCTGTAAAGTGCGAGGGGAGAAAGTTTGGAGGGGGGGAGGGGTGCTGTAGCAGCAGGGGATGAGGGGACAGGAGGGTGAGGCGGGGGTCTCCGGTGCTTTGTGGTCTGTGGAATGCCTTCCTTTTCTTTCCTCTGTTCGTCCCTCCGCCTGCATGCACTTGCTCCCCTCTCAGCCTTTTTAACTCCTCCTCTCCTGCCTTCGCTCTTTCAACCCTGCGGTCATCAGTTCATCATCTACAGTAACTCTGAGGGGAATAACATGCTGCTCACTGTTTTCCTGTAACGTATGTTTCAGCTTCTTTTTTATGGCTTTAATGATCTGTTTGTGTTTGCTGTGTGTGAAGTGTTTTTATTTACTGGAAACATCCTCTACATGAGCGTGTGGTCAGTCACTTTCTGTAGATGTAAACCACCAAACTAACTTGACGCATGTCGTTACTGACAGCAGCACTGTTTGTTGTTTGCAGGCTTTACTGTTGACATGTTTGTGTCATCTGGGCACTGGGACAAAAAGCCTTTAGTGGCAGCAGAGACGTTTGTTTGTGTATGTTTTGTTGGACCACAGCTGAACTGGAAAACAGCCTCTGGCCAGAGGCTGCATTGATCTGTCTGTCTAAAAGAGCTGCTCTGTTATGGTCTGCACGCAGATGGAGAGTAGGAAAACATTTTACATTTGTATTCATACTGGTGCAGCGCTGGTTTAAAACATGCCTGGTCAGAACGGACCGACTGCTGCTTCTGCTCGTACAAACAAGTTCAACACTTTCTTAGATTTATTATAATATTTACCTGAAAAATATTGAATTATGTTGCTAATCTAACTCAGTGTACCCTGAAATAGCTAATGAAATTTCCCAATTGGTTACAAATTCAGATTTTACTCACAAAATATAACAATTAAATTACTGTAAAACTACCGTAAATCAGTAGCCGGAGGTATTATCAGCTTGAATAACTGAAATCAGCAGGCTTATATTTGGGACAATTCCTTTCACACAAAACTGTTGCTCAGTAAACATGGGGACATACCATCAAATTGTTTATTTAAACCAGTATGAATATTACATGTAGAAAAATTAGGCTTCAGATAATATGTCAAATATTAATAATTCATTTGATCTAGCCCCGACAGACAGAGCATCAAAGAGAGAACAAGAGTTATGACACTTGTTTTACGACACCTCTTTATCCTGTTAAAACAATATTCACAACTTGAATTCATTTTGGTGAAAGATCTGTTTGATTCTTTTGATCTGAGGACCCTTTCAGAATAAAGGAATATGAATAACTTGCAGGGTAATCAAAGAATGGACACATAAATTGACTTAATGACCGTTTCAGAGGTAGAGATTGACCACATGTTCTTTCGTCATGGCGGTAAATCTGAATGAATTATTCTTTGGCGCTCATGGTTTTAGAAAATTAACTGAACGATTAAATTATGGAGAATCTAACCAAGCTAACAGCTAACTAATGTTACCTCAAGTGAGTAGCCAACAACCTGTTTTATACATCCAAAGAACTTCTCTAAAAATGAACTGCTTATTACCAGACCAGGCCTCTATTTGAGACAGGCCTTTATTTGTCAAATTGTGTAGCTACACTGGGCTAGTAAAAGGGACTGCGCGTTTAATTGAAGTTTTACGGTATGATGCATTATTATTCATTAAATTATCTAGTATTATATTAGAATTAAAAGCTCAACATTGAACAGAGGTTAAGTAAATTTAAGCACATTACTGATATGCCTCTCTTTTCCTCCTCACTTTAAAGGAATACTTCGCCGATTTTCAACCAGCTTTGTATCGTAACAGTGTGCATAGTACGTGTAAATGACCTGTGGTAAACTGCCCTCCGTTTAACTTGTACCTAGATCTCATTGATCGTCTCCAAGCGGAACTTCGCCAGTTGATGCACATGATGCAAACCTTGTTGCTCGAACTACAGGCTGCACTTCCGCATTTTTGTATCGCCAACACGGACACGAAGAGTATAGAAGTGGATCAGGAGACAGACCCGCCCCTCTTTCTCTCTCTCTCAAACGCAGACCAAACTCAAGCCAAACCTAAAACTAAGCAGCATATATCAAATATAAACTGAGATTCTGGCACTGTGTCCCCTATTTCCCAACTCAGACCTTTTCGGAAACATGTTTTAGCACCATTTAACTGTAATATGAGACGTGACCCACCAGCGTTCTGGCAGTTGTAGGATTTCTGCCTCTTGAGAAAAAGCAAAGCGAATGCCATAGAACTTTCTCAGTTTCCTCTGGTCATGTGGCACCAGTTTCAAAACAGTTTGCGTCTTTCTCCTGCATAGACAGCCCAGGTTTATGAAAACAACGTCAAATATTTCAAGTAAAAATTTGAATGTAGGACGAGACGCAGACGAGTTTTGCTTCAGGACAAAAAAAAGTACTTCCTCTACCACTGCCAATAATCAACCAACATTCCCAGTTAGAGAAAGAGTAAAAGTCAAGCACGATGGCGTCTGCCCGGGGCCCCCAAAATACTAAATCCACCCGTGAAAAACACACACCAGTCACGGCTACTTGAGGTCAGAAACACAGTTAAAAATACACTTAACAGATGTATTAATTTCTGTACTTCGATGTTACCACCGCAGTTATAGAGTAGAGCATGGATTAATCAGCAGAGGTTGGCCCTGTGTTGCCAACGGTAACGTTAATGGTGTTATACGTTAGTGAGGTTATGGAAAATGTACCCAATGGATGAAGGTGAAGACATGCTCGACTCAGTTCTCATCACCATGGTTAAAGTACAGTGTGGATTAAATTAGCGGTAGTATGGCAAACAAAAACACACCCAAGTCACGGCTACTCGTGGTCAGAAACACCCGTGTTTTAGCCACAAGAGCTGTTTGCTCGTTTATTCAAAGTTTATTAATATTGAACGTGTCGTATGTCCAAATTGCACCGCATTCGACACTGCACCTCTTCGGGTCCCCAGGAATACACCCGCCAAGTGTGAAGTAGATCAGATGAATGGTTCTTGAGATACTGGAAGGCTTCATAGTTAGATAATCACTGGTTTTAAACTGGTCACACACACCAGAGAGAAGCAGATATTCGTAAAAAGATGTAAAGACAATACATCACGTTCTTTCTGTGACCTTTCTTCATCCCTGTGTGTTTCCATCTGGCAGGTGACGATGCGATGACGGGGGACACAGACAAATATCTGGCCCCCCAGGACCTGCGGGAGCTGGGGGACGACTCGCTCCCTCAGGAGGGCTACATGGGCTTCAGCGTCGGTGCGCGGTCACAGAGGTAAGAGAGGCGCACCATGACACGTCAATATCATGATTGTTTATATGTTTGTTAAGGTAGCTGCTGTAGTGCTGACATTGTTGATGTGTAAAGGCCCGGTCACACCAATGTTTCAAACTGCAAAATTTCTGGTGAACTTTGACACTCAGATTCACACCTTGACAAATAGCAACCGTCCTGATAGTTGTAGCCAACAGAGAGTGATGCAGCGCAAAACAGGAAGTTGTCACCTGCTTTTTTAAATTAAAAAAAAAGAGGAAACCTTGACCAAAAAAAGCAAAGTGTAATCTTTGACAGGAAGCAGCAGCGTATATGGAGACTGTCAAAGCTTAATCATGTTGTTTCCAGCTTATAAGTGACATCGTAACAAAAATCTGTAAAATATTCTGTTAAAGTCTTTTGTTTTAAATCCAGGCTTCACGTTATTCTGACCCCCGACACACAGATTTTCCTCACACCACCAGGAGGTCATAGTTCGCTCTCTGTGGCTGTTGAACTTTTTCGCTCACACAAAAATATTGACACTTGTGCAAGCGGCTGCAGAGGGAGGGGTTATTGAATATCTGAGCAGTGACACACACGGACATTGAGCCACAGGAAATTAGAAACATGTTCGATTTCATGGCCCTGAGCCCTGGGTTACATCAACACACTCTGTTTGAGTGGGGCGGGATGTGTGTGTGTGTGTGTGTGAATTGATTTAACAAATTGTGCTGTAGGAGGGGGTTCACATCTCTTCCAGTTCAGTCAGTTTAGGAAGTGAATTATCTATGTTGTATTTATGTCATGTATGTCTGTTTTTCAGTTATAAAACTCTTTAACATGTTACTTCATTTTCCTTTTGAACATCACAAAAAGTAAAACATGCATATCCAATATAAAGTTGTGATGTGGGACAAGCTGCCCGGTCCAGAGGCAGTTAAAAGACCATTTTCATGTCTTATTTAAATGTTATTCTCAATATTACTATCGCTCGAAATACTACAATACCCATGTGCCTCAGCTGCTGTTGCTATGGCAAAGACAGTGGATGTGAATAGGAGACTCAGACAATTCAGATCATTTCATGCCTAGTGAATTCAGCAAGCACTGAGTTTCATTTAGGACTATGACTGGATGTTTCTTACAGAAAGGCTTCTTGGGAGTTGTAGTCAAGTTTTCACCTTAATAGCGGGATTTATACTTTTGCGTCGACACAGAGCCTACGCCGTAGCCTGACGTGCACCTCCCCAGAAATGTAACTACACGTCACGCCGACGCAGACCTCCTGTCTGTTTCTGTAAGCTGAAACCATTTCCCTCAGTGGAAACAAAGCTTTTATTTACTTTAATTTCACAGATAAGAAACAATAAATTGTGAAGACAATAAAGCCTCCACAAAAATACGTTTTTAGTCTTGTGTGTGATTTATCCTGGCTTCATATGAGCAGAGGAAATCTCTGCTAGCCACTAGGCTAATTTATACAATGTAAAATGCCATAGGCTTGTACTAATAGAGTGTGCCAGTAAACCCGGAACTCCATTAGCGCTTTTAGCACTTCTGGTTCTCTCGTCTAAAAGTCAATACGTTTTTTGAATGGGATTTTGGTAAAATGCCTCAAATAAGGTCTGTAGTTAACAAAAGCTTAAGCGAGTTTCAGGTTTTGTTCTACGACATAAAACACGTCAGTAAATACCCTACTTGTAGATTTTACGTGTCGTAAAAAAGGCGGTTGCTAACAAGTTGCTCAATACTACTACAAACCCTGTTGGGGACATGAAACGTCATCACCCCCGAACAGACGAGAGTGCTGGCAGTCCGCCATTACAGCTTCTTATTTAGCTTAAACAGTCCGATTTCCCCATTACACAATTTTTTTAAAATAAAGCGGCCGAAATCAGTTGAAAACTTAGTGGCGGTGACGTCAAGAGTCATGCGACCGTGGAGTAGTCATGTAGTCCGTTAAA
>NC_065518.1:6917985-6977043 GCF_006386435.1 Epinephelus moara | reverse complement strand
CATGTTGTATTTGTGGGGAAAATGTGTCCAGATAAAGACAAGTGTTTGTCTGTGAATGCTGCGAGTTATAGTGAAGCTGATTTGTGTACTTGTGTTTGAAATTGTCTCTATTGAGCCATGTTTAATGTGTGTTTAATGTGTGTTTTGAATTAACTAAACTTTATAGTACTGCCGCGGACTAGTGTTTTGGAGGTGTAACTGCAAATCCTCACAACAGCGTATGCCTCATGCGTAGGGTACGGCGTAGGCTCTGCATCAAGCTGACACAAGTATTAATCCACCTTAAGGCCGCACTAATCAACATTTTTAAGGCAAAAGACTGTCATGTGAAGGGGGTTGCTCATAATGATGAACCCACAAACCCGACTCAGCAGTTTTTTTTGCTCATTGTGTCAGTTTTCAAGTCAGTCAGTCAGACACACAGTCAGTCAGTTAGACAGTTAGACAGACAGACAGTCAGACAGTCAGCATCTGGCAGCATCATTCTTCCAGCCTGGCTTTTCTCCTCTCTGCATCTCTCTCTCCACTCCTCTGTTTGTTCATGATCTTTTATTCTCTCCTCATGTCCGTTCTTAATGTTAGTCCCAAAGTCAGGTAAGGCTGAAGGCATGAAGAGGCCTCCCCCACTGCCTCCCCCACCCCACCCATTCCACCCCCTCCCTCCCCCGACACCCCCAGACTCCAGTCGCTGCTCTGTGGTCCAGTGTGATACATATGTACTGTGTATGTTTGATTACTAACTGTGTTTTTTACCTTATGTTTTTAACACTAATGTGTGTCGACATCAGGCGCTGTGTCATGTACTGTGGTTCACATGTGTGTATGTGTGTGTGTGTGTGTGTGGTCTTACTCTCAGCTGAAAACAGTTCTGCTGTGTTTCCCTGCTTGTAAGAGACGAGCCTGTTGTGTTTGCTTCCGTGTTTGACTGTGATGGTGACTGTACCATTAACGCCTGGGTCTTTGTGGGTTAGCCACAAAGGTGGAGCTTTGCATCATTTTGGTTTCTGTGTGGAGAACTCCTTCATCGAGCTTCCAGGGACCTGAACTGATGTCATCTTCATCAGTTTAGAGTCACGTAATGGACAGTGCAGACTAATCTCACTGTTATTCCGCAGATAGGTGTGTACATGTCAGACAAACATGTACGTTTACGACCATTAAAACTGCTTTAATGGTAGGGCTGCGCAGTCAATTGAAATATTATCGAAATGGCAACATGGCCAAGTTAAATATGCACATCACAGGAGCTGCCTTTTTCTTTTTGAAAAAGGTCAAATGTGTCACAACATACTGTTATAAATGAAGCGTTGTGGCGCTACAGAGACGTCCCATCCCTCAAATCAGATGTAAGGTAACATTCTTGTTTGATACTGACCCCAACAAAATCAGAATGAGAGTCAGAAATACTTTATTGATCCCAGAGGGGAAATTGTGATCGTTACAGTCGCTCTGGTGTGAAGAAAAGAAGTAAGAATAAGAGTGTGAAGTAGAATAATATGTAATATGAAAATATAAACCAATAAAATAAATAAAAAATAAAATGTGCATTTTGCTACAGTGTTAAACATTAGTGCTGAAGATATTGAAAATATTAAAATATATATCGTCAGTGCGCTGTGGCTGTAAGTGTGAAAATGTAACTATAATATATACATCAATAGAATAAACAAGAATTAGAGTAAACATAAGAAATATGCACAGTTATGTGCTTTGTATGGTGAATAAATACATACATACAAGAGGTGTTGCTGAGGATAATGTGTATTGAAAAATAAAGCACATTTGAAAAGATATTTCATTAGATTTTTAAAATATTTTTAGTGAAAGATAAATCCATCCAAAAGATAATCCATTCCCACTAAAATTGGGATTCATATTGTAGTATGATTTTTTTTTGTTGGCAATTTCTTTTCTTTTTTTAACTTTACTTTACATATACTTTAAGAAATGACAACATATATTTATTTGAAAACAAGTTAATCAAACAGCAGGATTTGTTTCATGTTTTGCCAATTATCTTTTCAGAGGACCACCTTTTTTGCATATAACAGACGTACAACACAAACCTCTTTGCAGTCTCATAGATGTATTACAGCTGTGTAATAGCAACAATCCAGCGATACGATATTTATCACAATACAGATGATACAATTCAATATATTGCAATTTTTTTAAATCTGCATTTAGGAGTTAGTGACCAGTTATGACTCTCCATGTTTCACAGGTGTGTACAGTAGCGATATGTTCTGATGTTGGAGCGGAAGAGTCAAATGGCAGCACAGTTGTCTTGCAGTCTGGGGTTTAAACACAACACAAACTCCCATGAATCTTTGCAAGTAAATCATTAATTGAAAATTGATAGTATTTTTGAGATTCATTGTAGTCTCACAAAACATAGTATGGCAATACACAAGTGCATCGATATTTTCTTACACGCTTAAAAAACATATGTGTGTCCACTATCTTTTAGATCCCTACCATTACTTTCAATGGTCATATGTATTGTATCTTGGTTGCACCCATGGTTGCAGTTTATTTTTTTTAAATCCCATTATCTCCGGATCATTTGTGAGTGATTTAAAATGCCTGAATGAAAACAAATCAAACAAATTAAGTTGTTATATATATTTCCTTTCTATGTGTGCATCAACTGCGTCATCATTAAAAAAGAAACGTTTGTTAAAAGGGAAGTTATTTAGCTTTTTGTCTTTAATAACAAAATGAATGTAAATGCCACATTAAAATCATTTTAGTGATATCCAGGAGAGTGCAGTGTGGACCTGCCAAAACCAAATACAAAGCAGTGTCATTAGTTCATGAGGAGGTGTAAGGGAGCTTTTTCTTTTTTGAAATGGAAACAGGAAATGAAAAACAGTCAGCCGTGCAATCATAGTTTGGGGGTGGGGCCAAGCTTATTCAGTTCAGTTCAGTTTTATTTATAAAGCCCAATATCACAAATAACAATTTGCCTCAGAGGGCTTTACAGCATACGACATCCCTCTGTCCTTAGGGCCCTCACAGCGGATAAGGAAAAACTCCCCAAAAATCATAGATTTTAAATCTTCCATAACAATTGAATCTGTTTTCTTTTCTCAAAAATTAACAACGATAAAAGCTGGTTCATGATTTACATTCCAATGTGAAGCTTTGGCTTTAGTCTTGACCTTAAATGGAGAGGACAGATTTGAATGACATGATAAAATGATTTCTTGAACTCAAGATAATGAGACAGGATTATTACCTCATCACCTTTTTGGAGGAAATTATTTTATTACCCAAAGATAGCAAAATACTTTTGTAATAAAATATAAATTGCAATCGTGGCCTCTCTCAGCTTCCATAGATTTGTCATCTCAGCACAAGAGTTGTGTTTTTGCCTCTGAGCACAGGCTAATTGGTTCCTATCGGTTGACTTGTGTAGAGCAAACAGCGCTGTTGTAATTGTGGTCTGAGACGTTGCAGGCGAACATTCATCACATGTCATCGCTCAGGAATGCTCTTTATTTGCCTCATAAACGTCTCCATGAAAGCCCCATCATAAACAACATCACAGCGTGGCGTCACTGACAAACGTATTGGGACAGAAACGTAAACAATCGACTTTTTTTTTTGCGAGACGAAATTACAGCAGCTAATTATCTGCAAATTTATCAACATGACTCCCAGTACAAGCTTCCTGTCCTAGTACTGTGTCCATTGTCCATCATACAGTAACTACTGCTTCTCTCAGGCTGTGAGGGCATCTGAACTGTGTGCTGGCATGGTGTGAATAGCTCGGTCGCTGAGACTGAGGAGGCTAAAAAAGCTGTAACAGTCAGAAAAGGTGTAGATAATGTAGTGAGTGTACACCCCCATGATTTGTTTGCACTGTTCATCCATCATTTAAGAGATATTATTTGGATAATCAGCAGACACTGACGACTGCATCTGCATCCACAGTTTAGCTTGTTTTTTGTTGCCCCGACACATTAGTATCCTCCGCACACCGATCACTCCTCTCCAGCTCTGGTTTTTGTTTTGGAGACACTTGAATCCCCTCTTTAGGAGCGTTCTTTCTTTCCCTGTGGTTGTTGTTGTTGTCACTGGTGGCATACAGTCAGGTTCCTGGAAGCTGCATGCATTTAATGTGTTTATGTTTGTTTTTTCTGTTCACTTTCATACCCCCCCTTTACACCCCTCCCCCTCCCAACTCCTCCTCCTCTTCCTCCTCCTCACCTCCCCTCTCCATCATTGTGACTGTTGTCTTGGTAATCCGTGACTACTACGGCAACCACACCAAGCCTCCGTTCCTTCAGTTCTGATAGGTCCAACACGCTGAACCGGAGCTCGTTCACGCGGGACAGCATGATGATCGAAGAGATGCTGGCGCCCAATAAGGAAGTGGTGCGTACTCTTTTTGTTTTGCTGGCTTCTGTCTCTGTTTCTCACGTCTCTGTCAGTCAGTAATCCACAGGTCATTAACGCCACAGGAGGCACAGTTCTGTCTCCAAATGTGCCAAGCTGTCCTGGTGCTGTGCCAAAAGTCAGGCTGTCCACCAATCCTCTTACACCTGAGATGGTGTTGACATAAAGACGACCAATCCCGTTACATTTTACTGAAAGGGGAAATGAGATTAGGGGTTATTGCTGCGATCTAAGAGGGATTACCGTGATGGCCCACTTACTTTAAAGGTGCAGCGAGGTGGCACTTCAGGTAAAGTTGTTACTTTACCTAAGAAGCCAAAGACGACATGATCTGACTTTAGACGACTTTTACCTCCTCGTGAGTCAGAGTTTTAACGATGTAACAAAGATTATTTTAGCTCAGAACGTTTTTCACAATAGAAATGAATTTGTTCTCGTCGTCTTATCAGCTCATGATTCAAAATAGAAGGTTTTGCTGAATCTCAGGGTGCTTTCACACTTGCCCTGTTTGGTGCGGTTAAATCGAACTCTCGAAACGAAGCTTGTTTGCCCCTCAGTGCGGTTCATTCAGGCAGGTGTGAACACAGCAATAACACTCAGGTGCACACCAAAAGAACAGCAGCCTGTTAGCTAAGCTAGCACGCAGTCTCTCTGAAATCCACCGCAAAAGTAAAAAAATTTTAATGTACTTGAGGCAAAGTCCGGTCTGAAATAATACAGAGAGTTCCGCAGGCACATCGGGTATCATGGAGGCTGCTTTCAGACCTAGAGTTATCTCAGGGACTAATTCTGTCACAAAGTTGTATAATTGCCCAGAGTTGGTTCATGTTCTCACGGCAGCATTTACAAGCGGACCAAATAAAATGCCTTGTGTGAGAAAGCTGCTCTTGATTGGTCAGAATTTCCACGTGGGAAAAATCCAGGAAGTAAAGCAAACGTTGAAGAAGAGTACACTTGCAAGATAAATGTGACACTTTCTAATGTCACAATGGAGGGACAACTACGCAGGTTGATTTTAGCGCTGCTCATCGTGGACTATATTGCTGTCATTGTTCATTTTAGTCAAACCATACAGTTTGAAAACGAGGCGCGGCTCCAACTAGAAAACAATGTTTTGATGCATTGGATGTGCTGAATGTGCATATTAAGGCAGTACAGGAGGAGGTGCACATTAATAATCCTCCAGGACTGTAACATGCTCATGTTTACCTCTTCGAGAATGTCGGCTGGCCGGTTATAAATGAACTCCGGTGCAGTTCGTTTGTGGTGATAACATGTCCCGACTTGGATCTGAACCAACTGCAGTTACATGACACATTGTTTGGGTTAAACATGAGCATGTTACAGTCTATCTAGCTTTAAAAAACAAAAATGTATCCAGCATTAGAGGCACAAAACAAGATCAACTGTGTGTACAGATTGGGCTGCGTATTGTTAGAAAATGTGCAATGTCATTGCCAAAATTATACCATGGTTTTGCTGCTGATACTGAAACTAAACATTTTTTGGTTGTAAAGCGGGTGCTGCAGCTTTTTAAGTATTGCACTTATAGTGTCAAAATAGGTGCAGCAGAGGCTGAGATATTCTCATTTGTAGGCCCTTAAAGAGATCCAAGAAATCCAAAACTATTTCCAGAAACGCTGTATCCTACACTTCCCATACTGCATCTCAATAAGGTCTTTGTTGCCCATGAATCCAACTGTAGACAGCTCCTCCAGAGTCACATAAGTCAGTTTTAGGGGAACTGTGACTGGTAAATGAAGCTTCATATGTAAAATAGGTGGCATGCCCCTTTTAAGCTCGACCATGAAAGCTTCTAAGAAATGAAGACATTAAAACATTCTCAGTTTGAAAGCAATGAGACAAAGAACTTTGAACCTTTGTGAGTAGGAGCCTGAAAACGCTGTAATATGCATGTTATTTTTTGCCTTCGAATTTAACAGACAGTGCGACTACACACAGTAATGTGCAGAGTGTAACATGATGATCTGATCTGTGAATGTAGCAGCTGCTGAATAACAGCTCGTCTCCTCTCACGCTGCTGCAGATGCTCTGTAAGGAAAGGTCTTTCATTGTAGAGCATCACAATAAGGTAGATATTCAAGTTGTCATGTGCATGTCAGAATATGTCTTTCAGATGCTATCATCATTTGTTATATGTAGTGTAATATTTTTTTTCTGTTTGGTAATGTCATCAGTTATGTTCAGTTGGTGCCATGCACCAATTATTTTAGAGCATGTGTACAGTTTATTCATCTGTTTGTATTCATTGTTATTAAGTGAGCTGACATGACCACCACATCAACTGGATTCCTTCTTTATTAATTGTGGGTTTAGTAAGATTTTATTTCACAACACTGCATGGACAGTGTCAGTATTTTAATTGTATTGCTCTCATGAACTCACTAAACTTTGTAAGACGAGTCTTTAAAATGATTCCTAACTTTAACAGTTACCCATAAAGCCAATTTTAAACACACCAGTGTTATTTTAAATGTTGTCACGTGTGATGGTTGTTTGATTTTTCTGTTAAGAATACAGAATTATTCTCGTGTAAGCAAACTGTGGCTATTAACATATCAGAGCCTCTCTAGAGTAGAAATATTGCATCTACATCATTGAATGTATGACCATGTGATCCTCCAACAGACGCCAGACCTTAGTATGATCAAACAGTGATCGCATCTATTTACTGTTTACAAGCATTCTGTTTTAGGGTATCTGATGTTGGTTTCTGTCTGTTACCATCCTTAAACAGAACGAGTAGTGATCAGATCATCATCCCAGAGGAGGTGTAACTTCAGCTGCCTCTGTCATCGTTCACTGCTGGACCTTAATGGGACAGTTCAGTCCCCAAATCAAAAATACATATTTTAACTCTTTCCTCTGATTGTTTTGGTGTGAGTTGTCGAGTGTTGGAGATATCGGCCGTAGAGATGTCCAACTTCTCTCCACTGTAATGGAATAAGATGGCACTCGGCTTGTGGTGCTCAAAGTGCCAAACAGATACTTCAGTTAGAGAAAACTTTATTTACATTTGCAGTATTATATTTGGCACTATGGCTCTGTTCTGGGGCCTCTCTGTCTTTCCTAGGCCAACACAGAAAGCCTAAGGCAAAGAGAGCACACCTCCCTGCCCTTCCACACGCAAACGAGGAAAGCCTGAGGCAGAGAGAGAGCAAACCACCCTGCCCTTCCATGCGCCTACATAGAAAGTCTAAGGCAAAGAGAGCAGCATCCCCTTAGTTAAGGACATCAGGATTGTCAGACTTTAGAGGGTTGTCTTGTTGGAGGTAATATCTCTAAAGGACACTGATGTTATGAGTTCAGACTCCACCAGTACAGGCTGTATTCTCTTCATTTTCCTTTTTTCCTTGGTTATTCAGATGCATGGCTTCATGACAAAAGCTGTGATCTAATTGTTCTCACATTATCATTTCTCTTCTTCCTCCTTGTGTGTATACAAGATGCACTCACTCACACACACTCATTGATTCAATGACCTTTTTGTCTTCCCGGCAGCATTTGGCCGTGGCTAAGGACTTTGACAACGACTCTCTGAGGAGGTACAGCTGGACTGCAGACGCACTGGATAATGTCAACCTAGTCTCTTCACCAATACACTCCGGGTAAGCACTTCCTAAAAGGATGAGCAGAGTGAGGGAAGAAGGATACAAGACATGTGCTCGTCTTTGTCTCCACCTATCTGTTATGTATTCTCTGTCTGTCTTCCTTTCTCATTTTCTTTCCCCCTCGAGAAAACTGCTCTGACCTGCAGCGGTTTCTCTTCACCCTCTCTGACTGTCTGTTCTTGATTGTAAGGCTAATGTTAGCTGAAGTTACACTTCCTTCATTTCCGTGAGTGTAAAATTACACAGTGCCAGACCTGTAAAAGGATATACTCAGAAACTGATGAGACATGGCTCTAGTTTCTCTCTGTTTAACAGTCCAAAAATCTGACCAACCAGTGCTGACCTGATGCTGCAGGTTGGTAAATCATTGGAAACAACAGAGTCACAACGAAATGCGGAAATGAAGGAGCTGTAATTTAAAGCAAAAGTTTGACATTGTGGGAAATACGCTAATTTGCTCTCTGGCTAAGAGTTAATTGAGATGATTGATTTCTCTCTCATGTCTGTCCGGTAAATAAAATTAAGACAAAAAAATGAAGCTACAGTCAGAAGATGGTTAGCTTAGCTTAGCTTAGCTTAGCTTACCTTATCACAAAGACTTAAAGCGGGGAAACAGCTAGCCTCACTCTTTCCAGCCACACCTCTAAAACTCTCAAAATAACCTGTTACAAAAATGAATGTGTAAAAACAACAATTCCAGTCTTGGTTCCAGTCTAAGCTAACGTGCTCCTAGCTGCATGGGTGTTGGAGGGTGAGTAATTCGGCACCACCTATTGACAAAGGGTGGAACAACACAGTCTGTAAATAGTTGGCTGTTTTACTACAACTCGTGGGCTATCTGAACATTTTTAAGCATATAAGCTGCCAGACAGTTTAATTCATTTCCCAGACCTGACGTGACCATGTCATCACGTCAGGTGAGGTCACAGCACAAGGGTTGGGATCAAGTTAACTAGCGGTAGCAGGAGCGAATCAATAGTGCGGACAGGCTGGGAAAGACCTGAGCATTGCCAGGATTGTTTCTGAGCTGCTTTTTAGATCCATAAAATCAGCCTTGGACTCAAGGGACTTCCACTGCGGGGTTGTCACCATCAGGATGGAGTTGTATGGCCGACAATGACGAAGCAGATGTACGATTTGCCCAGGGGACATGAGAGGCCTCAGGGAAGAGACAACTGGATGTCTAACACCATTTAAAATGAAACATTAGAATTTTTGACACATGCAGTCCTGACACAAATTGTGTCTGAGGCAAGGGAGAGCAGATTCTTTCGACTAACGGCTGATGAAACCACCAATGTAAGTAGGGTTGTCACCTTCAGTGTGGAAAAATAGCGGCCCCATGCCTGGGGGACTCAAATCAAGTGGAGGGTCTTTGATTCGAGTGGTAAAGCCAGCACAAGTATAGGTAACCAAACTGATTTAAGGGTGTTTCTGCATCATTTTACGTCTCACTGTAGAGATGTTTAAGATTAGATATGTAAAACTGAATCAGGTGCATGTGAGGCTTTTTAAATCCATAAGCTAAGTAGTTAAAGACTCGGGTGTAAAGGAACCTTTTCATAACTTTATTAAGCAGTCAGTCAGCAGGTCAGTGAGCATGCTAATAATTGCCCTGTGTATCGGAGTCTCCGTAACCATGGCAATGACGATGCTGAGTGACAAACCTGTCATTCTTTAGTCTCTCCTGCAAAATCTCATTTCACTGCTATACCCCTTAAAACTCTTTTGGTTTGATATTTCTTGTGTCATTACTGTGTAGCACCCCTCAGTGAAAGATATGTTCCTGTGTGCATGCCTGTCTGCAGCCTTATATTTAACAGACAGGAATGAGAGGGGTATCAATCTCTTCATTTAACTCTCCACCAGAAAGTGAATAAGCGTATTTCCCAATATGTTGAACTGTTCCTTTAAAGGACTCCTTGGTAATCGTCTTCTCAGTGGTATTTCCAATGACAAAGCTCTGTTGTTGACCTGTCACTCCTGCGTTGCTTTGTCGTCCATCCTGCAGTTTTTCCTCTCCGCTCCCGCAGTACGACAGCAGGTGATTGACTGTGATTGGTTGCCCTCTTTTATCACCTCCACTACCTTGTTTGTCATTACTTCCTGTTTTCCAGTGACATCACACCCTCCCCTCATCTGTGTTTGCTCTCCTCACACATGAACTGTGTTGATACAGATTTGATGTAAAGTGGTTTGGATTTTTTTGTCCTCGTGTTTATTCCTTTTGTTTGGAGGAAATCTTTGTGAGTCTATTAACTGATCTGAGTGAGTTTGTGTTGCAGAGTGTAGAGACTGAAATGACATGGACCTAGTTTGAGCTGGATATGAATATTTTTACATTTTCCAATAGCAAGACAGTCCATCAGTGGAAATACACTGCCGTTCAAAAGTTTGGAATCACCTGTCATATTGATGTTTTTCTTTTTCTCTTCAATAATAACTATTTTAGCACAAAAACAGTATCATTCAGACATCAAATGTATTATTGACTTTTGAAATAGTTTTGGCCCCAAAAGAAGAAGAATTAAATGATTCAAACTTCCATGTAGTCGATGTCCCCACAGTGTTGCATGACAGGAGATTACACCGTTAGGAACTTGAATTTTAAATTTGTCTTCCAGTCCAGGAAAGCATCAGTGACCACGTTAGTCAAAAGAAAACTTTATTTCCATTTGCAGTATTATATTTTGGCCGTATGGCTCTGTTCTGGGGCCTCTCTGCTTTTCCTCAGGCCTACACAGACAGCCTTAAGGTGCTGCCCTTCCATGTGCCTACATGGAAAGCCGAAGACAGGGAGGAAGGCAGCAGCAAAGACCCCCTCGGGAACAGAACAGAGCAGCATCAGTGACAAACAGAAATGACATTGATAAGTCAGACACAGCATGAAAAGGAGGAGCTGGGGTGGAGGCAGTTTGCAAAGCAACTTGCAGAGGAAGCAGTAACAGTNTCTGGGGCCTCTCTGCTTTTCCTCAGGCCTACACAGACAGCCTTAAGGTGCTGCCCTTCCATGTGCCTACATAGAAAGCCGAAGGCAGGGAGGAAGGCAGCAGCAAAGAGTTTAAACTTTTAAATAGGGCGCCCTGAATGAGATTCACCAATTAGTTGCATAGAGAGGAATCATGTGATCTATCAGCTGACTCCCTTACATCAGTCAGCTGATCCATCAGTTGATTGGCTGTTTGAGATCAGCTGATGTAGCTGTGAGCTGAGCTTGACATTGTGTCCTGTCGGAACTAACGCTATGCTTAATTCCTCTCAGCCATCAAGCTTTTTTGGTAGAATACAAACTTTTGAACGGTACAGTAGATTAGCTTAAACAATAATCAGTAGCCAGGTAATTACAGTCCTGTTCAGGATTATTGCAACCACAGACAACATGTGTGTAGTTTTCAAAGGATTCTTTTATGCAAATTTACATTTATATTCACACCATTTTTTCCAAAAGCTACATATAAACTAACATGACATCTTGTTTACCGAATTGCATGGCGTGGCTCTGTGTGTGTGTGATTTCCTTCTTTAAATTAAAGTGAGTGACACTCAGGACTACAGTACCTTCTAATATGGATAAAACACAGGTTACATTGGAGGCTCCTGTGTCGGCATGTTGGCTCATTCATCCACACAAGAATATTTATTTCCTGGAAGTGGATATAGCAACATTGTGACATCGACTTGAGGATGTTTTCTAATTGTAACCAACATTTTCTGAAGCCATAGCCAACACAGAAAACTCTTAAATATCTGTTCTGTCTTTATCTCTCTTCTCTTTTGCTCACACTTACTTTGTGTGTGTTTTGAAGATCACAGCATGAGAAGGGACTTCACCTCAGCTAAAGCTCTTCTCTCTCCATCAATACTGCGGTTAAATTGATGTGTATTTTATTCCATTCCTTTTCTATATCCTCTCTCTCTCTGGTTCCCAACATGTTACTCTTTCTCTCACTTTTCTTCCACTTGTCTTTACGCTCACTGCTTCACTGTCTCCCACCACTCTTTGTCTCTTCCTCCTTTTTTCCTTTTCCTTCCTCTTTTCACTTTCCATCAGGTTCCTGGTCAGCTTTATGGTCGACGCCCGGGGCGGCTCCATGAGAGGAAGTCGTCACAATGGCATGCGCATCATCATCCCACCGAGAAAGTGCACAGCGCCCACCAGGATCACCTGTCGACTGGTCAAGAGACACAAACTGGCGTCGCCTCCTCCGATGGTGGAAGGAGAAGGCCTGGCCAGCCGACTGGTTGAGGTCGGTCCGGCCGGAGCTCAGTTCCTCGGGTGAGACTTGATTTTTTTGTTGCTATTTGCAGTTTTCAGTGTTGTTGCTATTTGCTTAATTGCTTATTCTTCTGCACTTTTTGTTGGGTGACTTGACATCTCCTTCCTTCTGCTTCTTGCCATCGCCATCTCCAGCCATCTGCGTTTATAGAGTGTGAATGAGTGTACGTGCATGTTTAGGTGGAATACCTGCTGTTTAATTTGCAGTTTAAGTGTAATTGTTGCAGTGTGCTCACCCTCAAGCATTAAGTCCAGCTTAAGCAAAGAGAAGGCAACATCACTAACAGTTGTAAACTGTGGAAAAGTGTAGATTGTGGAAACAAAGAAAGGCAAAGTAAATATGTGCACATGTTACAGTTTTATATACCATAAAACTCTTTAACAGGAAGTGTGTCAAAACCAACAGATATTATACATTTGGCTCAACTCAGAGGCAAGGCTTTTGATTTCCTGTTTAAAGAATGTAATTATGTATCCAAGGTGCTGTGTTGCCACGGTCTCATGTTCCCCAGGGTCCTATGTTCCAAAGGTCCTATGTTCCCTAGGGTCTTTAAGCACCCAAGGTCCTGTCTTCACTGTTGTCCAATGTTCCCAGGATCCTAAGTGCCCAAGGTCCTATGTTCCCAGGGTCCAATGTGCCAAAGGTCCTGTTTTCCCAGTTGTCCTATGTTCCCAGGGTCCTAGGTTCCCAAGGTCCAGTGTTTCCAGGCTTCTATGTCCCTAAGGTCCTATGTTCCCCAGGGTCCTAAGTGCCAAGGTTCTGTGTTTCCAAGGTCCAGTGTTCCCAGGGTCCTGTGTTGCCAGTTGTCCTATGTTACCAGGGTCCTAGGTTCCCAAGGTCCAGTGTTCCCAGGCTTCTATGTCCCTAAGGTCCTATATTCCCCAGGGTCCTAAGTGCCAAGGTCCTGTGTTCCCAAAGTCCTGTGTTCCCAAGGTCCTGTGTTCCCAGGCTTCTGTGATCCTAGGGTCCTGGGTTCCCAGGCTCCTAAGTGCCCAAGGTCTTGTGTTCCCAAAGTCCAGTGTTCCCAGTTGTCCTATGTTCCCAAGGTCCTGTGTTCCCAGGCTCCTAAGTGCCCAAGGTCTTGTGTTCCCAAAGTCCAGTGTTCCCAGTTGTCCTATGTTCCCAGGGTCCCATGATCCCCAGGGTCCTAAGTGACCGAGGTTCTGTTTCCCAGGGCCAAAAAAGAGCAGATTGTGCCTTTACTGCACAGCAGAGGAAGCTGATATTGTGAGGGATGTGGCAGAGCAGAGGAGAAGGTGATAATTGCTAACACCTGGGTGAGGAAAACTGAACTCAACTCACGAAGGCAGCATGGAGGAGAACAGAGAGGAGTGAGAGTGACCAAATGAACTTTACTTGAGATATGTAGAGATTAAACCCCACTACAGTCCCCAAGGTCCTGTGTTCCCAGGGTCCCATGTCCCCTAGTTCCTATTGTTTCCAGGGTTCTAAGTGTCGAAGGTCGTATATTCCCAGGGTCATATGTTTCCAGCACCCTATATTCCCAGGGTCCCATGTTCCCAAGATCCTATGTTTCCAGGGTCCTAAGTTCCCAATGTCCTATGTTCCTAAGGTCCTAAGTGTCAAAGGTCGTATATTCCCAGGGTCATATGTTTACAGCGCCCTATATTCCCAGGACCCCATGTTCCCAAGACCCTTTGTTTCCAGGGTCCTAAGTTCCCAATGTCCTATGTTCCTAAGGTCGTATATTCCCAGGGTCATATGTTCCCAGCGTCCAATATTCCCAGGACCACATCTTCCCTGTGTGTTGAAGGTCCTATGTACCCAAGGTCCTGTGTTCTCGGGGTCATTAACATAGGATTATGGCCAAGTCTCAAGCAATTTCATGACTCTGGGAGTCATGATTATAGTCCCCTAACCCAACCCTCGCCCAGGTCATATCAAGCAAATGCAGAACTAGGGAATGTCTATTCAGGTTCCCATTATCTGCCATATAGAGCTAGGGAACACAGGACCCTTTGTCATGTTTCCATTGTGTGCCAGATAAATTTGGAAACCTAGGAATGACCCAGATTATTTTATCCAGTTACAGTGTACATACTACAAAACAAAGTGCATTGACACGTCTTTATGTTTGATGAACATGGTTCTGAATTTTGTCAGAAAAGAGGATTTTCAGTGACTCTTTAGTCTTTATAAATGGTAATTATAATAGTAGCCGATATAACTTCCCTCTGATTGACGCATTGCTTGAGCGCAACATGCTTATTTGCATTACTTCATACTATAATACTGTATATTTAAAAAAGAGCAATCTATGATGTATAAGCTTGTTTTGGCTTTCCTTCAAACCACATGATCACAACTGAACGTGTGTGCGCTAGAAACTGATATTACATGTGAGTAGTTGCCATCTCTGATGTCACTGATGAGTACTGGAAAGAAGAAACAGGAGTCATATTACTGATACAGATCTAGAACTGAGTGGTGTGTTCCTCAACTGACTTTGCAAGTGTGTGTTTTGTGTGTGTACGTGGGTGCGTGTGTGTTTCATTATCTTGCGGACACAGTAAACTACATCTTCCCAGAAAGCTGCCAGCCCTTAATGAAGGCGAGAGCCTGGTTAGTCCAGTGCTACAGCTGGGACCCAGAGGAACTAGATTTGTTGGGTAGGAACCAAACATAGCATCCCCCCTCCCTGCTCCTCTCCCTCCTGTACCTCCCACCTCTCCCAAGGAAACTACATGACCAAGGCTGATTCATGCTGATGGATACTATTATTTTACCCATCTCTGTTAATTTGTCAGGATACAGCATTACTACTATATGGTTGCCATGTAGTTTTGGGAAGAAATCAATGACATAGTGAACTCTTTCAAGGAAGGACGACTAGTTACTTACTTGTATTTAAAGATAGTTGGATGATGGGTCCACCACCGCAGAGTGGATTTGTTTTAGCCTCAGTAAAAAAGTGGAGAGACGGAGGGACGTAGAGTTTAGCTTTTACATTTGAGATTTTAAAGTTCTTCCTAAAACTACACAATATAGCTTTAAATCCATTACGGTTACTTTCCAGCCACTTTCATTTAGGCACCATTATATTTTCTTTATTTCAGAAGCTTTCAGTGGGCTTCTGATGTCACTGAAAGTAAAGGTTTGGATTGGCTGTTTGGACTGGACTGCGCTTGTTGGGCATGAGCCTTTTCCTCCTCAAGCCGAGCATCATCCTGCTTCCCATGACCGCTGTTACTTTACTTCACCTTTTAAGATCAGTTTTATGTCATCCCACAATACTTTTGTGTGATTAATTTCCAGAGACATTGTACTAGTCCATGTTACATTAACTCCTGTCGACTCCAGGATGTCTTTGCAGAGTGAAAAGGTGATTATACCATGAAATATATGCAGTTACATCTCTCCTCTCTGAGTACTTCAAGTCAAATCAATGAGGTACATTTAACAAGGAAGGCAGTACTTCAATGTGCTTCAGATAAAGAGCAAAGACAATACACAAAGGTCACACAAGACAAAAATATATAAGAACAACTAAGATGAGACAGTATATAAAAACATGTAAGATGGGGTAGGCAGATCGATACCAAAATATCGATACTGTGGATACTACGGTTTTGTTTTGAAGATCCTAGCATCAATAGGATTGATACAAAAAAAGAGATAAGTTTCTCTATGTTGAACCTATTTGTATTTCAAGAGTACAATGCTTGTCGTAAACATATCTAGTGCCTGTACCATTTGCTGTTTGTTGTCTGCACTCAGACAGCATAGGCCTTGCACACGTGTAGCGCATTGCCGCGTGCATCCCAACTAGTTTAATCTGACATTTAATTTCAATGATGGATGAACGCATGAAGTAAAAAAAACACTAGAGAGAACTTGGTGCTGCAACAGAGGAGAAGGGAGGAGGGAAATGCCTCAGCATCCAGAGCCACGACACACAGACAAAGTTTGCTAGTCTTTTCAGAGAGGCAAGGAATATCCAGATATTTCAACCTGGATCTGACAACATGGAGCTGATTTTATTTGTGGAAATATTTTTGTAACAAATAAAGGTTTCTATTTTTCAATATAATGCTGCTTCTGGGGTGTATTTACCGTAACGGTGACTAAACCGGTTGCATGTAGATGGGGTGTACCACAGTAGAGAAATTAAAATCTTATGCTGTGTCTCAAAGCACATACTTTCGTCAGTACACTTCCATGTAGTATACTATGTGCACTGTGTACTCATTGGCGTAGTGTTGTCTCAAACAAAACACAGCCGTTGTGCACTCACCAGAAATGGTGACCGCAAATTAGCTCGTTAGCAAACTTGCATTAGCATTTCCGTTGTCGTTCATGGTACCAAATCATTACAGACTGCTAAATTAACCCAATAAACATACTGCTGGCTTATATCCAACAACAGTATAGTGGTGCTTCATGCAAAAAACATTTGTAAAATGTAGCAACGTTCACGGTCGCACAGTCCTTGGCCGCCATTTCCAGTTTGAAAAGTGGTCCCTCCCCTTCCGCTATGTAGCCAAGATGGCGACCATTGAGGGCGAGAGGTGTCCATAGTTCCACACTCAACTTCTTGACCGTTTTGAGTGCACCATGCGGGTACTCATAGTGCACTGCATTTTTCCATACTTCTCAGTGTGAACACACTTATGCACTCAAAGTATTAAGTGTAAGTACAGAAGTACGCGATTTGAGACACAGCATCAGTCAAATCCAATATTCAGCACTGGTTAATTTACATTCAGTAACTGTAATTGGTCATCATTAGCCGTTACTTTAGCAGACTGTTTACAGACTTCATAAATCATGACACACTGCTGCCTCCTACATGAAAGTACATAAGCAACTTTTAATAATAGAAATAGTATGAGTATGATAATAGTGATTCTGGCCCTGTATTACTTAGTATTGGATTAAAACCAAATTTTGTGATACTGCCCACCCCCATAAGAGATAAGGCTTCAGGTTTTGCTTTTTAAAATTGTAACTAACAATTGTTTAATTGTTAAACCACCTATAAAATAATAATATATGTGGTTTATTATGACTGGATGAGCAAAAAGTAGTAATTGGTGCCGTCTCCATGGCAACATAAGCAGCAGGCACAACTGTCGTCGGATTCTGACTCTTGATTGGTGCATAGGAGCACGTGATCCTTTTAAAACGGCAGAGCCCCGCCCACTTCCAACCGGCAAAACGAACACAGGAAATGAAAACGTAAATCCCTCTTTCCAAATAAAGATGAATAATTTATTTATTTATATATAATACACTACAATAATTTATTTAAAAAAAGAAATGAATGTATTTTCACGGACGTATCCGGCGGCTGTGTAGTGCTCTCAACCAACCGCCGGCCGGGTGGAGGTGACAGTTTGGGTTACTCACGGTCAACAGTCGCCCTCTTCGACAGATGAAGGTACTTTGTGTTAACGTGGAAGTTATTTAATGTCAAAGCACTTGTCTGAAAGTGGTTATAACACAAGCTTTGAGGAAAAATAATAATAAACCACTCGTGTCCGACCTCCTCGGTCTGGCCGTGATAGAGTAGCGTGAGCTAGCTTAATTTACGGCTAATGTTAGCTAAATAAAACTAGCAGAAAACATTAACGTTACTTTCTAGCTTATGTTTTGAGTAATCACACGCTGTGGTCTCTTGAATTGTAACCAGGTGGTTTGCAT
Organism: Epinephelus moara; assembly: GCF_006386435.1. NCBI lineage: Eukaryota > Metazoa > Chordata > Actinopteri > Perciformes > Serranidae > Epinephelus > Epinephelus moara. The sequence continues at coordinate 6,959,066 of NC_065518.1, read as the reverse complement.
TAACGTTATTTAATAAACAAAATGAAAACGATGCTGTAAAACGGGAATTTCGGGAGGGAAACAAAAACAAAACAATGAGAGCACCTAGCTAGCTAACCAAGCGAGCAAGAGAAACGCGAGGTGGCGACTCGCGGTCGGCCACGTATGTCATTACGCTCGGGTTTTAGCTGCTTGTGCTCGTCCTCAAGTGGGCTGGATGCGATCCAATCTCAGGTAGTTTAATCAGGGTTAACTTGTAATTTAGGAAAAGTAAAATTAATGTTAGCGAGCAGAGGCTTCTGACATGTCTTTCTAGAGCAGCTGATAACAGCACACAACAACAGAAGTCTCTGTTACTGGAAAGTGCTATGTAAAGAAATTGAGCATTATAGAGAAGATGTCCACCCATCTTTAACTGTCATTAAATTGACTTAATGTTGATTAAGTGTTGACGATTACTACGTCTATTTTAATGGAATGTTTTTAACATATAACCTGTAGGTATCCTGGTCATATTTGTTGGCAACAGTGCTTAAAAAGTGAAATCCTTTACAAACATTACAGTGTCAAACACAGGTGTACAGGTGAGGTGCCACCTACAACCTAGATTTCATCTAGAGCATTGGCAAATAATAGCAAATAGTGTGTTTGTAAGACTCAGATTGAGAAAATACTACTTTTAAGATCATTTTGTGACTGTATTTGTAGATGATTATTCAAGGGGATGATCAATAAATATAGTTCCTCTCTGTTTGTCCGTTTGTCCTCTCTATTCTGAGGAAAAATGGTCCTCAGACTAGAGTATGTTCATCCTCTTATGTTGCTATCATGCCTTGTTTGAATGAGGGCTGTGCAGCTTTCTCCCCTCACTCCTCATTCCATTTCACGTGTTTCCTGTCAAGTCATGCCACCGAGCTATGATATGCACTCTGAATGTTTCATCCCACTGCAGCACGGCCACAGCTAACATTAAGCAACACTGTCATCTGCAGAGCCCACAGTTCATTCATACTGTACCTGTACAGTATGTTTATGAGACCAGTGTCCTTCAATCCTTGATCATATTTCACTTTTTTTGTAGAATTTACTAACCGAATAAACGCCACCATTATTAGTGTTATTCCCATGCAGATGCATAAAGATAAACTGTATATGTCCTCCATCATTTTTATTTCAGATTTAATTTTTGCATTAAAGTAGCTCCAGTAGGAATTTTAAAGAAGTTACAGCTATCATTATAATCAGAAAGAGCTCAACCTTGACCCCTATTTTCTTAGTTTACCCGTCTTAAATGAATACGATAAGATTAATTAAACCATACCTCCCATGACATGTACCTTACCAGGCCTGTGATAGTAGAGATCCCTCACTTTGGCTCGATGCGGGGCCAGGAGAGAGAGCTGATCATGCTGCGCAGCGAGAACGGAGAAACCTGGAAGGAGCATCTGTACGACTACAAGACAGACGACCTCAATCAGCTCCTCAGTGGGATGGATGAAGGTAAAGCACACGTTCTTACTCTTTGTTCTTTAATTATTTTGTCAAACTTTGTCTTATTGTGGCATCCAGGCAAATTTGTATATTCAAACTAAAATGACACAAATATTTAGGTACCTTTTTTAATGAACATCTTAAATTTGATGTAAACACTGCGGATATTGTGAAGCGGGGGCTACAGAGAAATTCCTTTTCTGTCAGTCCCGTCATCCTCTGCCATCTTGATTAGGTTTTTATTGAGAGCCTCCTGTGTTAGCCATTTATCTGCTGGTTCACAGCCTCACACTGAAAGACAGAAACAGTCTAAATAGCATTGTTAAAATCTGCTCTAAGATCACAGGAGTGACACAAAGGGACTTGGTAGGTTTTTGCAATCAACAAATCTTTCAGAAAGCACGTATTTTAGCTTCTTCTGGATGTGTTCTTGCATGCAAATTTTCTCTGTTGCCGTCAGGGCATTGTTACGGTTTACCTGAACTGCTAATCAAAATCCTTTATTCCCTTTGCAGTTCGTCTTTCCAGTTCTCTGTTTATAGTATGTGTTCAAGGCAAGCTGTTCAAATAAAGTGGCCCTGGTTGGAATAATGAAGTTGTCTGAATCTGAATTGAAAAGCTCTTTGTGTAGAATTATACATCATTACAACATCTTATAAAGTCTTCTGATAGCCTCAGTTTTTGGTTGTAGAAAAATTAAACAGCCTTGCTGAAAATTGGCAGTCTCTCTGTACTGCTACGTGTTGCTTCCAGCCATTCATCCTCATTGTACCTGGGTGAGATCTGGAAGGTGGAGGGACGGTCATTGCAGGATCTTAAGTCCTGAGTGATGCATCACAATAGTGACTGAACAGATGCAACTTTTGTAACATCTACAACATTTAGATGCATGCATTAATATGAATCAGTGAACAGATGTTACCCCAGTAAACCATTAATGTTTAGGATTCTTTTCTCTCTCTTCTTTGTGTTTAGGACCAATAAGGCACATAAAATAAAAAATATGTATGTTTTTCTAAAGAATGCAAGTTATGACAAAAAAGTAGTTAAAGCAAGTAAAATTAAAAAAAAAAAATACCCAGTACTAGTACAAACTGAAAATAAATGATTTATAATTTATATGTGATGTCATTCATGTATTTTTCCCCTGTAGAGCTGGACAGTCCTGAGGAGCTGGAGAGAAAGAGAATCTGCCGCATCATCACCAAGGACTTCCCACAGTACTTTGCGGTCGTGTCTCGAATCAGGCAGGAGACCAATCAAATGGGACCAGAAGGCGGGACTCTGAACAGCCGGAGCGTCCCATTGGTTCAAGCTTCCTTCCCCGAGGGGGCGTTAACAAAGAAAATCAAAGTTGGACTGCAGGTGAGTTTAGACACGTCGATGTCTGTTGTTTTCATTTTCAACAGTGGCAGAAGCTAGAAACAATACTCAAAAATGTACATGTGAATACACACACCTACACACGCACACGTTAGACACACATCACTGATCCCTCCTCTCCCAGGCTCAGCCTGTGCCTGACGAGACTGTGAAGAAAATCCTCGGCAACCGAGCAACCTTCAGCCCCATCGTTACCGTGGAGCCCAGAAGAAGGAAGTTTCACAAGCCCATCACCATGACAATCCCAGTCCCGCCACTCTCAGGGGAGGGGCTCAGCAACGGCTACAAGGGAGACCCTACTCCATGTCTCCGCCTTCTCTGCAGCATCACAGGTGTGTGTGGTAGTCTAACCGTCTGTTTCTAAGAACACCAATTTGAGTTTAAGAACTTGAGAGTGACTTTTTTGAAAAGTGAGGATAGAGAAGACATGATGTCAGCGTGTATATGCACTACTTTGTGAACGATTTGTAGGACTGTGCGTCAGCTCTGTTTTAAAAGTGACGAGCTGCTTTGGATATTTCATATTTTAGCTGCTGTGTGGTGTCAGCACAGTGAGCCATGAATAATTTTAGAGAGCAGATGTAATTTTAATAATTTCTAGCTTAGTAATTTAACTTTTTTTTGTAAAAAGAAAAAAAAGCATGGCTGACACAAATTACTATTTAAAGTGTAGTACTTTAATAAAACATGTCTGGAGGGAACCTTTAATTTATTCAACTTATTTTATCTCAACTAAAAGAAAAGCTTGTCAGAAAAATATATGATTTCTTATGTCTCTCAAAATGTCACTACATTTTCCCTGTAAATTAAATCTATAAAAATGGATGTCAGTGACAGAAAATCTTCGTCTTCCACCAGGTGGAACATCCCCAGCACAGTGGGAAGACATCACCGGCACGACTCCTCTCACCTTCGTCAATGACTGTGTCTCCTTCACCACTAATGTCTCTGCCAGGTGAGACACACCACATGTGCACCTGTGACACTGTAGTTACCCTGAATCTGTTGTATCTCTGTGTCTGAGACGTTCATCGTGTAATCTGTCATCTGTGCAGGTTCTGGTTAGCAGACTGCCACCAGATCCCAGAGACGGTGGGTTTGGCCATGCAGCTGTACAGGGAGCTGATCTGTGTGCCCTACATGGCCAAGTTTGTGGTATTTGCTAAGATGAATGACCCAGTGGAGTCCAGACTGAGGTGCTTCTGTATGACGGACGACAAGGTGGATAAGACCCTGGAGCAGCAGGAGAACTTCGAGGAGGTGGCCAGGAGCAAAGACATAGAGGTACTTAATTATTGGTTGATCATTATCAATGCTGGTTCTGTCAGAGGACGAGGTTTAGGAAATTTGGGGCATGAATGTCAAAAATAAGGTCTTAAATATGTTATTATTGCTGTACTTTATTTTCATACAGTGATTTTTTTTTTTTACATAATGCACCTTTTTATTTTAGTATTGCCAATTTCTTTGGTTTGAAACAACTTAAAAGCAAGCGTTTTTCATCCTCCGTGCAAAAATTATTATAACAAAGCTATATTTAAGGTGGCACTGGTGAAAAGCTGGGCTGATACTGATACTTGAAATCACAACCATCTTACAGACCTCATAAATACTTTTGAAGAATGGTAATTCTGTTGCATGTGACTGTCGTTCTTACTTCTGTTATGTACGTCCTCAGGTTCTGGAGGGCAGGCCCATCTATGTGGATTGCTATGGAAACTTGGCGCCTCTGACTAAAGGTGGTCAGCAGTTAGTTCTTAACTTCTACGCCTTCAAGGAGAACCGTTTGCCCTTCTGTGTCAAGGTACTACATATAGTGCACAATGCACGGCACCTCTTTCTCAGGCTGGGATGTGGAGTTGGAAGATCTATAAATTATCATGATGAAAAACTGGTTGAACTTTACTAAAATTACACCAAAGATGTCTTAAACAAATGCAGAAGAGCACAAGACATAATGCTGCAGAAAAGCAGCAGCAGGGTTATTTTTGTTTCTGTTAAAATACCGTGTTAACCATAATTGTTTCAGCTCTATTCCTCTTAACTGCCCGCCCCTTCCCCCCTCTAGCTTTCCATGAAATGAACCCAGTCCACAGGGTATAACCTAGTTCCCTTTGTCACTGATAAATCACGTCATTGATCGACCCATTAACCTCCACTTCTTGATAATCAGTCCTCTTGTCACGCCTCTTTATCACAACACAACTAATTGGAACCGCAGTAGCAGAGCACCACGTGTATAAGATTATGTACAAATAGAGAGGTTCTGCTAGTCATTATTTAACAAATGCTCAATTAGCAAAAGACTTGTGTGGATTCTGTGGATGTGAAAACTAAGTCAAAGACGTGCAGTTTTAAGGGCAGTGTTTGTTGAATTATAGTATGTGATATTCATCTTAGAGCCGTACTAGATTTAGATTCAACTTAACTGTCATTGCACAGAACACTAGTACTGATAAAATCATGTATGAACACGTGGAGGAGTTACCAAAATATAAAGCTCAGTCAAGCCTGTTTCCACGTACCAATCTGGTACGGTTCAGTTTGGTACGCTTTTTTCCATTTCCACTGTGAAAAATTGTGGATGGTACCAATGGAACCGTTCTGTATCATCCCCATGTTTGGTCCCCCCTCTGTTGGGGTACCTAGCACACAGATCTGATACTAAAAGGTGGAGCTGTGAACACTGCAGTCTGATTGGTCAGTAGAGGACGGTCACTCTGCTCAGGGCTGAGTTGTGTCTGGTTTTGAGGCTCATGTAACCACTGTTCATACTGTGGAGAGTTTTATTAGTAAACTGTAACTATAAAATGAAAGGATGTTTTGCTGCCTCTCACAGCAGCTGGAGTCTGAGAAAAAATAACTTCATTCACTGGGTCGACTGCCGGCGACTTTTAAGGGGGAAGGCCTGAGGGCCGTGACACAGCATCAGTATATGACAACATGGGAATGAGAACAGGCTGGCTGTCAACAGCTGAACTATATGATTATTTTAAGGGAAAATTCTGTACAAAATTTACCACAAATGTTGCAGATAGATGTGTGGAAAACATTGAAGTACATCAGCAGTGACTACCACCTTTATAAAAGAACAAGGTACATAAAGAAGCACTGTTCTCCCTCCAGGTGAGAGATCCCAGCCAGGAGCCCTGCGGTCGTCTTACGTTCCTCAAAGAGTGTAAGACCATTAAAGGCCTTCCACAAACTGCTGTGTGCAACCTGAACATCACTCTTCCTGCGGTGAAAAAGGTAAGGTAGCGTGAACTCACCATTCTCTGTTGTCACCTCCATAACCATACTCACAGTCAGGGTACTTTTGGCCCCGGTAACACTGATAGATGAAAGACAGAGAAAGACTTGGCCAAACTGCCGCCACTGTGTCTTTTATCTGTTTAAAGCTTCTCTCTGTGTAAATCGGTTATCTATGCAGTGGATTCTTGTCATTGGCTGTTTCATTTTGTTCCTCTCTACCTTTTGATTTGGATGACATGCTTTTGGCTGAGGGCTTTTGTGCAAAAGGCTTTTTTTGATTATCAGGCTGGCTTTTTTGTGGCTTCAGTTCATTTGCTGTTTTTGCTGCTGAGTGTTGGCGCTTTATACTTTTTCTTTTTTTTTTGGTGTTTGTCAAGTCTGTGTTTTTATTTTGTTTGCTTAAGTGGCTTCTCTTCTGAGTTGGAGCTTCTCTCAATCACTCCTTTTTCACACCCTGATGTTTCTTTCCCCCCTGCTTTCCATTATGTTACTCCCCCTGTTTCTGCAATGCATCTTGGGAACCAGGAAATGGAGTCAGATGCCGAGGATGAGGTAAACCACACCCTCCCCACCATTTGCTGTCCTCTGCGCTAGATCTGTAGCGGCCCTGCTTCATCATAGCATTATTCTTTCCGCTTCTACAAGGACAATACGAGCTTTCCTTGTTCAAAGCAACCTTTAGCTGCTCAGTTTTGCATGATATATTGTAGATATGAAAAACAATTTGTTTAATGTCCAATCCTTATCCCTTCCACTTTACAGTATGTGATATAAGTGGCTTTGGAGTAGAGGTGTACTTAAATTGTCCTTAAGTTAAGATTTAATCTTTCGTAACATTACGTTAAAACTGATTATTTGCACTTTTAAGTACCTATCATTTAGAGTTTGTAGCCTCATCATGACTAACCTAAGCTAGTTTGGCTAGCTTAGCATAATAACACTTACTGTGAGTGGTAGTTTTAGTACAAAAATAGAAGTTGAAGTGCAGTGAATACTCTTAAAGGAGAGTTTGCTGCTGTGTTATGTAAGTGTTAAACATGGGCTTTGTTTTTATGTGAACACCAACTACTGCAGGTTGTTGGGTTTGCTTTAATTTGACATTATAAGGTCCAAATGTTGCTCATCTGGCAGCACCATACAATGTAGGGTGACCTAAAACTAATAGGTTTTTGTGTTGTTTGCTATTGTTGCAGACTGAAAAGCCAGAGCGACGTCATACCTTTGCATCCCTAGCCTTACGTAAGCGCTACAGCTATCTGGCCGAGCCTGCACTGAGTGAGTTTTGACATTTTCACTAACAAATGATGAGTATAATAATGCCAGTATTCGTGGATAAGTTAGTGTATTAACAATTTTAATCAACCTGTAAAATGCGTGATCGATATGTCGATAGATGTGACTTACTTAATGTAATAAATGCACATTTTCTCATCCTACATAACATGCACTGTCCACATGCCTGTTTACAACATGGTACATATTTTTGCATGGGTCAATGAGTGGTTTTTGTGCTGTGCTTGCCCACGTTGTGAGTTGTACTTCTTCTGGGTTTGTTTGGTTGATTTCCACTGCTGAGTTTTTACAAGTCCAAATGCAGCAACATCAAAATTTTTCTTTGACTTACCCACGCAATGTGAAAGGCATTTGGCAGGGAGGTCAAAGTGAAATTTTCTGTATTTTCCATTTGTCCCCTCTGAGTTTAAAGCTCTTTTTGGCTTTGTGATGACGGAGCAGCTTTTTGTGGGACAAACATGCATGTTAGGAGATCCTGAGTTTGGCTTTCTTTCAGGTGTTTGTTTTCAGTTTTTCACACACTGCTTGTCACCAGTTTTTATTGATCCTGCATGACAAAATGGGCCAAAACGCAAGTCTTGGAAAACACATTTTGTCATATTTTGTTTGTTACATAATAAAAGGAAAATGGAAACTACTGCAGCCCTTGGCTCTGTTGTCTAAATTGTCTTTGGGGAATCTGTCATTATGTAATTTTTTTTGGACCAAACAGATAAAAGGCACTTTACAAAGCAGATTGAAATTAGAGCCAGAATTCATACGCTGATTTTAGAACATCTGAAGTCCAAAGAGAGAAGTTGTTTTTGTGTTAATCCTGGTGCATTTGTCTTACCATTTTTCTGTTGTCAGTTGTTATTCTACGCCATCGTCTTTTGGAATTTTACTTTGCTGCTGTATGTGCTTGGTTCAGTTTATTCATTATGTTGTTGTTGCTGTTGTTGTTGCTGTTTGAGTCATGTCCCAATCCTGAATCACACAGGAACACAACTGTTTCTTTTCATAACTCCATCTTCAGTCAATACTCAAATATCAGCACTTCATAAAACTGCTGTTTTTCCTTCCTTGATACCAGGACTGCGTCACTGACCAACTCTTCCTCCTCTGATCTCTTCTTTTTTCATATTTTTTTCTTCCTTTTCCTTTCCCAACATAATTTTCTGTTACCTTTACTATTCCACATTCTTTTTATTATTTTTTCCATTCCTTCTTTGTCATTATTTCTACAAAATCATCTGAAGAAACAGCACTCGAACGAAGCACAGCAGCAAGAACACTGCCTGCTGGTTACCCTCACAAACCTGTCTTTCCAACCAGACCTTACCCACCATGGTCGACTGCTCCTATTACCGTCCCTGGCCAAACAAGGCTCGTCGGAGTGGGGGGTTCCCTCACCTCTACCGATTCACCGGCAGGCTCACCAGCTGCTTCTCCATTGAAAACTACTTGGCCCCTTTCCTCCCCATCACCTGCATGCCCCGCAACTATCAAAGCTACCTTGGGAGCTCCACCACCGCCACCACCTACTGTGTCATCCCCAGCTAAATCACTTAGCGACCTGACATCCTCATCCCCCATCAGGTCTTACAGGACTATGCCTTCACCCATTAAAACCGTTGTCCAGCTGGGCCAGTACCCCGTTCAAGGGTCTGCCAGCCTTGTGTCCTCTGGAAGCCCAGTTAAACCTGCCACAGATCCAGCATCTATCAAAAGCCTTGCTTCGGCATACACATCAAGGACTTCCCCTCTTCACTCAATACCCAACGGTTCTATACCAGAGAGGTTACCAGCTTCAGTCACTGCTCCAGCATCGCCAAAGACACCTTACAGCATGTACAATTCTAATCTGCCTTTTAAAACTACCCTTGGGTCCACAGTTGCGACAGATGCAGGTGCACCCAATCTTTCTCCTGTTAAGAGCATCTCCAGCCTGTCCTCTTTGAAAACCTCTGTAGATTCAACACTCTCATCCAGAGGAGGGAGGACATCTCTGTCATCTCTCTCCTCAACTGGGCAGACAACCATTGCTTCCTCAGAATTATCCATGATGAACGGATCTCTCTCGCCTGTTAAATATCCATCATCCTCCTCCACGCCATCCTCTCCTTCTTCTCGGCATCTCACAGAGAGAAGTAGCAGCCTTCAGGAGAGGATCCTGGCCACCACCCAGGCTGCAACCTCCAGTGTCAGCGCAGCCATAAATGAAGCTATAGACTCATATTCTGTGTCAGGCTATGGCACTCTTAGATCACTGTCCTCCTCGCGTAGATCTGCAGCTCCAAGCTCTGCTTATGGTTCTTTGAGATCTGGAGCTGCCTCCTCCAGCTCTGCAGTTTCTTCTAACACAGTGACTGTACCTGTGTACTCGTTAGTCAACGTCATTCCAGAGACCCCTGTCAAACCAGGGCCAGGGTCTCTCAAAATGGCACTGCCTGATTCTTCTCGTGCCTCGTCCTCGTCTTCTTCCTCTTTGTCTACCTGTGTTACCGCATCAAAAATAAAGTCCCAACTAAAATCCCCTCCGTTTATCACACCACCCATCATCCACCCAACTGGAACTTCCAACCAGGAGATACTAAAAGATGTAGCAGACATGAAAGAGGATCTGATCAGAATGACAGCTATCCTACAGACAGACACACAGACAGCAGTTAAAACTGTCCAAACATCACATACTGGCACTCCTAAAGAGAGCAAGTTAGAGGATGAGGAGCCTTTTGCTCTAGTGGAGAAAGTGAAAGAAGATTTAGTGAAAGTCAGTGAGATATTACAGAAAGATATCAAGAGTGAAGCTAAGGCCATTGCAGGTAGAGAGAGAGCCTCAGAGGATGAATGGGAGGAATTTTCCAAAGATGAGATCGAGGAGGCACAAAGAAGTGCCCTCTCAGATTATTACCCTCCCTTTGATGAAAACACGCTCCCGCTCAAGCAGCAGTCCATGTCAAGCAAAGACTTAGAATTGGCTAAAGTAGTAGATTTTCTAACAAATGACATTGGCGCGAGCTCTCTCTCCAGAATAGCCGAGTTGAAATGTAAGTACGAGGAGGAGGTAAAGAGGGAAGGGGAAGAGAAACAGAAACGTGTTCTTAAACCATCTATGTCAATACAAGAGCACAAACTCAAAATGCCTCCACCAGTCTCAGGCATGCTCAGGTCTCCCTCAGAGAAGGATCTAAGCAAACTTGCTGAATCATCATATCAGGGGACGGACACTATTTTGGAGTCACCCGAGGACCTGTCCCATGAGCAGGATAAGAGTCCGCTGTCAGACAGCGGGTTTGAGACCAGAAGTGAAAAGACGCCCTCTGCTCCTCAGAGTGCAGAGAGTACAGGACCTAAGCCTTTATTCACAGATTCACCCATCCCTCCCTGTGTTACAGAGACCAGGACCGAAGTGGTCCATATTAGGAGCTATGAGCAGCCTGATGATCTGTGTGAGCCTGCACTCATGGAGGAGGCTGCATCTGTTCTTCCCCCAGTAGAGCCAGAGGCAGCTTCAGTAAGTTCCACAAAAGCCATACAGATGAAAATGCCAGAAGAGGACTCAATGATTAACAAAAGTGTGTGTCTTAAAGAGGAAACTCATATAACTACTACTACTAGAATGGTCTATCACAAGCCCCAACTGACTGATGGCGCAGAGATTTTAGAGGAAGGTATGTCAGTAAGGGATATCATGAAAGCTTTCCAGTCAGGTAGGGACCCATCTAAAGAACTGGCAGGACTTTTTGAGCACAAAGCTAGCCAGGATTCTGTCAAAGGCGATGAGTTGACTCCTAGATTTCTTGACAGAGACATTAAATCCAAACCTAAAGTGGAAAGGATAATAGAGGTTCATATCGAAAAGGGCCACAGCACAGCAGAGCCGACTGAGGTTATTATCAGGGAAACCAAGAAACACCCTGAGCTTTATGTCTACAAAGGGGACCATGGAATTAAGGAGCTTACTGATTACGATGAGGCCCAACAGGAAGAGGAGGAACTTACTGCAGAAGAATCCCTACCCTCCTTCCTAGAAACATCTCGCGTTAACACCCCAGTGTCACAGGAGGAGGACAGTCGCCCAAGTTCTGCCCAGCTGATGGCGGATGATTCATATAAAGCCCTGAAACTACTGAGCCAACATTCCGTAGAATACTGTGATGATGAACTATCAGAAATCAGAGGCGAGTCGTATAGATTTGCTGAGAAAATGCTCCTGTCAGAGAAACTTGACACGTCATCGCAGTCTCACTCTGACACAGAGGATTCAGCTATAGCAACTGACAAGAACCGCCACCAAGTTTCTGAGGAGAGCGGTAGCCGCAGCACAGAAACTCAGCAGTATGGAAGCCCCAAAAGAGAGTTTGGTTCCAAGTCATCAAAAGATGGCTCCCCTATATCTGGTAAATTTGTGCACAGGGATGAACCATCTCAGTTTGATAAGGTGACAGTGCTTCATTACTCCACAGAGCAGGGCAGTCCCAAACATGCTGTTTGGATGCGATTTACAGAGGATAAACATGACAGGAGCAGGGATAAGCTTCTCTATGAGGATAGGGTGGATCAAACTGTAAAAGAAGCTGAAGAAAAACTCAGTGAGGTATCACAGTTCTTCCGTGACAAAACAGAAAAGCTCAATGATGAGTTGCAGTCCCCTGAGAAAAAGCCTGTAAGACGAGAGCCAAAGGAACCAAGGTCCTGGCCTAGCTCAGTCTGCAGTACCCCTGAGAAAACACAGCAGAAACCTAAATCAGAAGAGGTCTTCAGTAAAAGTAAACTCAGGGAGCCTTCTGTTGGTAAAATGTTTGGTAGCACCACTACGGCTGAAAAGAAAAGTTCTAGTTTACCAAGCAGTCCGCAGAAAAGCAGGCTCCCTCATATCAGTGAGGATAAAAGTAAACAACAAACTAAAACCAGTGAATCAGAACCCTCTTCTCCCTCTCATGTAAAATCAACATCCAAAGTCAGTGCAGTGAGGATGAAGTTTGAATCTGAGGCTCAAAAACAAAGTCAGTCTAGTCCAACCAAAATCCCCCCTCCAGTGCAGCCAAAACCTTCAATAAAGAAATTACAGGAAAGCAAACTTCCTGTTTATCAGTTTTTTGCAGGAGGAAAAACATCAAAAGTATCTGAAACATCAGAAGAAGTAAGCCCGAAAAAGGATGTTGAGAAGGACACAGACACCAGTAAACCTGCTTTATCACCTACATCTAAAAGCCCAAAATACACAGGAGACAAGTCGCCAAACAAAAATATCCCAGAGCCCTTGTTACAAAGACAAATAAGTGAAACTGAAACTCACAAAGCCACTACTACAGGGAAAGATGTCCCTTACACAGTTACTCAGGAAATAAAAGAAAGCAATAAAGATCAGAAAGTCCAGGCACCTGTTGCTAAAGAAACAACTAGACTAGTAGAGAAAGATAGTGATGCTAAAAAGAGCCAACAAGTGACAAAAAGTGAGTCTGCTTCCAAAGAAGTAATAGCTGAAGTATCAAGAAAAGAGACAGACGAACCCCTTAACAAAAACCTCAGAAAAAAGGCAGAATCCCAAATTCCTGTAAGAACGTCTTCTACTTTAGATAATGACCTCACAAAGAAACAGACAATAGCTAAACCCTCACAGATACCCACATTAGCAAAGAGCAAAATACAGACAAGTCTTGAGACAACTCCGGAAAAAACAGATTTGACTTTTGAAATTCTAGATAATGCACCCAAAGATTCAAACTCCAATAATCTTCCCAGCCCAAGAGACACACTGGAGAAAGTCATAACCCCTCCAGCTGCTGCAACAACCAAAGAGAACTTTAAGGGCATCAAAACATTACCTGTTTATGTCAGTGTCCAAGTGGGAAGGCAGGGAGAGAGGGAGGCCAAAGGGACACTGTATACAGTCAAACAGAAATCAAGCTCAGCACTCAGCCCCATAAGCCCTGATGATGACACATTAGAACAGGTTTCTTTCATCGATAGCTCAGGGAAAAGCCCCCTTACGCCAGAAACCCCCAGCTCTGAGGAGATCAGCTATGACCTCACGTCCAGGACCCCTGATGGCTTTATGGGATTCATGCCAGGGAAACCAAGCCCGATCATGGAGGTCTCTGAAGAATCAGAGGAAGATGACCAAAGCAAAGTTGTTTTCTCTTTTAAAGAGGTCCTGCCAGAACGCAAAACTAGTGTTGACACCACCAAAGCAGACCTGGCTAATGCTAATGAGCAACAAACAAAAAGTAATGATAACCAGCAGGAATTAACTTACAATTTGAACCAGGAAGAAACAATAGCCCTTGTCAGGCAGGATGAAACAACAGAGCTGGAGCAGCAAGAGGCCTCCAAAGACAAAGGTATCGCTTATATTGAGTTTCCTCCCCCTCCTCCTCTGGACTCTGCTTCAGAAATGTCAGACCCAGAAAGGAAAGGTTCCTGTGCCTCTTCAGAGACTGAGACTGAAATGATGGAAGTGAACTTACAGGAGGAACATGACAAGCATCTGCTAACGGAGCCAATTATACGTATACAACCCCCTTCCCCAGTGTCCCCGGGGGAAGATGACAGTCAGTCAAATGATGAAGATGATGAGTCAATGTTCCAACCAATTCCTTGTAAGAAATTCACTTCCAAAATTCCTGATGAGGGGGAGGAGGAGAAGAGGAGGGAGAAGGAAAAGGCATCGAAGCCCAAAAAACATGACAAAAATGGAAACAACAAAGAACCTAATGGTGGGACAAATGGCTCCAATGGTTCTAATGGCAAAGGAGAGGACTATGAATATGAACAAAATGGAAATGACCAGTCAATAACAGACTGTTCCATAGCCACAACGGCTGAATTTTCTCATGACACAGACGCGACAGAGATAGACTCCCTAGATGGATATGAACTTCAGGATGAGGATGATGGTCTGTGTGAGCAGGCAGATTTACGGCTGTATGGTCTTCCAGACAGCCGGAGAGACGTATGGGCGACAGACACATTTAGGTCTACTGACCGCTCTTTTCCTCAGACCAAACTGGAAGTTATTGAAGAGGAGAAAACCCCAGAGGAATGTCAAAAGGACACTCTCAAAAAAGATACACCCTCAAATGGTGGAATACCTGACGCTGTTAGTAAGGATGGGGACAAAAGTCAGGAACAAAACCAGTCAAAGAAAGAGGGATTTTCAGACACTTACTTTAGCTATAAATTAGAAGAGGAGTTTAATTCTCCTTTTAAGACTGTTGCCACTAAGGGGCTGGACTTTGACCCCTGGCCCAGTAAAGGTGGAGAAGAAGAAGTCGTTGACATGGGAGGGACACGGGGAAGCAATGGTGAGCCTAAGCCTTTTGGACTGGCAGTGGATGACCAATCTCAGGCCACAACACCAGACACTACCCCAGCCCGAACGCCAACGGACGATAGCACGCCGACGAGCGAGCCAAACCCATTCCCCTTCCATGAAGGGAAGATGTTTGAGATGACACGCAGTGGTGCGATTGACATGAGCAAGAGGGACATGGTGGAGGAGAGGCTCCAGTTTTTTCAGATTGGTGAGCATTACTTCTCGGCGGGCAGGTACAGGGTCAGGGACTTAGAGGTGGATGCCTCGTCACAACACATGGATCAGTTTAACACTCAGGATCCCACAGGTACCTTAACAGTCCCGCAAGTCTCCATTCAGACTACCACTGTCCAGCTAGAAATATCAAATGCAGCTGGCAGTTACACCACATGTAGAGACTCAACCTCCAACACTGAGCCTAAATTTTCCACTTTTAGAACAGGATTCAAGTTGTCATCTGATAAAACCTCTGATGCTTCAAATAGCAGTTCTAAATGTAAAATATCAGGCATCTTTGATCACTCGAATGACATAACCTCAGGAACAGCTGTAGATACTTCTTATTCTGTAACCTCAAGCTATACAGATTATTGTACTTTTGATACGTCAGGTATGACAGCTAACTCTTTGAATAATAGACCATCAGCCATCACAGATTATTATGCAGATCACAGAATTCTTTCAGGTAAATCCAACCAATTGGCTTGGACGTCCGAAAATCACACTTACTTCCAAAGCACAGATTCTTCTTCCACACCTTCACAACAAATCAGCGATCCCCAAACATGGAGCAGCAATACCAGTAGCAACATCCCTGACTCCCATTATGTTCACTCAGACGGCATGCAGGCTGGCAGTATTGTGTTCAACTTGTTGTCTTCTTCTGGACCTACTCAGCAGGAAGTCAGCAGGATAGAAGCATCCTTCAGCCAGCTAGAAGAGAACAGCAAGGAAGGCAGGATTCATACTAATGTAGCAATAACAAACACAGGAGCCAAAGAGATCAAAGGCAATATATGCAAGTCCAGGTTACCAGTGAGGGCGCCCAGCCGCAAACTATGCAGTCAAAGTCAGCCAATCGTGAAAGACAATGTTGATAAATTCCTAGTCAGGAAACGTGCAATGCATATTGTCAGGGAAAGATTAGATCCTTTTGCAAATGTATTTCCTAAATCTAGAATCCCAGTAATGAAAGCCATGAAATACTCTTGTTTCCAAGAGCAGAAGCAGGTTCAAGCTAAATCTGCGGTTAGTGATAGAAACATTAAAACTGCCAAGGGTAATAAACAGCTAACGAAAGGCAGAGTTAGTACTGAACATAGAACCAGTACAGCGAAAATCCCAATTAGAAGTAGCAAAAATGAGACAAGGAGAAAAAACAGTGCAGTGGTCTCAAAAAACGTTAAAACAAGGTCGGTCAATAGCCAGGCAGCCAAACGTTTGGACCAGACCATTCCCAAGGAGGCTGAAAGAAAGTTAGTGGGGAAAACACTGCCCACAGAGGACGAAGAGAGCTGCAGCCTCAGCACTACCAGGAACACTTCCTTGTCACAACCATCTAGAGCCTCTAGAAGTTCCTGCCCTTCACGCACCTCTACCTCCACCTCCACCAGCACCACCACATCAACACCATCTGCTAGAGATGTGAGAGCTGAGGTTGAGCAGGCCAGCAGTGAGAGGATGAGGAGGAGGAAGAGTAGGCGGACACTTGGAGGGGAGGAGCAAGAGCAGAAGGAGGAAGGGAGTCAGGTTGATCAACCAATCACGGCTCCTGTCACGGAGAACCAGACTAGTTTGTAAACTCTTTCTAAACACTTGATATACTTGATCTTTCTCTCTGAGATGCATGTAGCTGTTGTGGGTGCTTTGTGATGTGACTTTGTAAGTTTGTAAGTGTAGCCGTCACTACTTCTTCTTCTTCTTGTCATTCTTGTTTTCTGTGTCCTGTGCTGTCTGGTTTAGACAAAGAGGTAAAGGCTAAGACATGGAGAATCGATGGCAGAATCAGGAATACCCAAAATTTGTCCCTAGATCAAGTAGACGTAACTGAATTTCATGCAGTTTGGTGTTTAAGGTAAAGGGATGTCTATATATGTGCCAGGATAGTTGATTAATTACTTCATGGCTAGTGGGAGCTTTACTGTATTAATGTCTCTAGTGCACAGGAACTACAATTTCAATACCAGCAAACACTTTTTAGCTGTCAGTATTGGTTTGCAAGTAGGCCTAAGCACACTTGAGGGGCTTAGTTAAGACTGAGTATGCATTCCTTTCTATTACTGTGGCGGTCTTACAGGCTACCACACACATTCTCACTTTCGTTTCACACTACAGATCAAGTTAGCCTCACACTTCACCACATGTCACACCACTCACTTCCACCCTCGACATAATTACGACCTGAGATGTGAAAGATCGTTTGGGGAATTATGACCTTGTGTTGTTTTGGTCTGCTTGCCTGGTTTGTAGAAATTATTTGGTGGTACTTTTGCTCTTTGACAACACTGTGAAAACAATTCATCAGAGCTGAACTTGACAATCAGATAGTTGTCAGCTGCACAGGAGTTTGTCGGTGTAGTCAGTCAGTAAAAAACTTAGTGCAGCTGGATTACTTTTGATTTCAAGTTGAAGCCATGAATTGCTTTTATCAGTGGAAGGGAATGTTGCCTGATGGTAGATCGTTTGTTGTTAGTGATGTGCTACAAAATTCTTAAACTCTTCTCTACTAATACTACTGAACATCAAACGTTTTAGTGTGAAAATGTGATTTTTGGTTTTCCTTTTCTGGCCTCACAGATCCTCAGGCTTTCGGTTTTTGCGTCCTATTATCAGTTGTCTCACTGATTCTTCAATAGTGCTAGTCTTGAAGTAGCTACAGCAACAATTAGATGAGATTATTTTATATTTTATTTATGTTTACTTAGTTTTCTTTGTTAGGCAGAGTGTGTCAGTTTGTGTAGTAAAGATGGTATGGATATCTCCGCTATTGTAGTCCTCTTTATGTCCCATCTAAAGGGCATATCTGCATTTTCCAAGGCTTAGTAATTAAGAGAAAATTCATATAATATAGTCCTATAGAGAGTTTATTGTAAAACCGAAAGGAATAGTTAGGCATTTTGGGAAATATACATATTTGTCCTGGTGATAGACTGTATAAAATAATGGATGTAGCCACCGTGACGCAACCCACTGGTTTTTGGACTTCTGTTTTGAAGCCTCAAGTTTGGCATTTTGGCTGTTGCCATCTTGGATTTTTGAATCAAGAAGTAACCATTTGTGGACAAGAGTGTGGATATAACACTAGTTTGGTTAGCTTGGTGCATTTACATTCTTTGGTCAGTTGTGGTAATATTAATTTTTGCTAGTGAAAACGGGCATAAAACCATTAAAACAAAATGTACTTTACAGAAAAAGGAAGCATCTGACTTCTTAGAGACTTAGTTTTTAGGTACAACAGAATGCTAAACAAGACTTTTTAGATGACCAAAATGTAACAATTAACTCTCATGCAAAAGCTAAAATGGTGACAGCTACGGCTACGCCTATCAGAATCCAGGGTTACACCATGGTTAAGTTACCTAACCAACGTTGTTGCTGTGATAGTAACTTGTCAACAGATAGCACAGACTTGTCACTCAGAAGGGCCACGTCTTTAATTATGCATAACTTCACGCCTTCACGATACTTAAACGGATTGATTATGGATGAGATATTTAAATATTATCCCCACCCATGTTTATTTCTGTTGTTAAGTTGGATATTTTAACATGTAGTCTATGGGGATTGACATGCTTTTGGAACCAGCCCCAAGTGGCCATTAGAGGAACTGCAGTTTTTGGCACTTTCACATTGGCTTTATTTTTCAGCCCCAGAAGTTACCTCTCAGTCCTGGCTAAGAAAATTATCTGACACATAAACCCACATGAAACTACAATTTTTTTGTTTGTTTTTACACTGGTTTTTCAATGGATTAAACAAATGAATGTAACATGTTAATCAGTGAGCTTTAGCGATGCTGGTAGCCAGATTTCTTTTTACTTGTGGACAGAGCCAGGCTGGCTGTTGACCCCCATTTCCAATGAGAGGGGTATAGATCTCCTTATTTAATTCTCAGCAGGCAGAAGTGTAGCACATATCCCAAAATGTCAAACTATTGCTTTTAGCAAGCATCCATTATCCAAACTGAATCACTGAGGAGAGTCTGGCCAGAAAAAATGTGTTTTTTTGTTTTTTTCTTTTTTTCCAGAGGTAAGACATGGGACAGTGAGCTAAAGTTAGTCTTTGTGTTTGTTCAGTCGCCAACACTATGGGTAAATGAAAAAAGACAAAAACTCATTTTAATTAAATAGGTATTCATTAACTACCTATGTAGGAGGTCTTCTGGTTAAACCACATTACTATCGAAAGTCTGAAACAGACAAACTTTCAGTTCACAATCCCAATCTGATTCTTTTATCATTGATTTTGTAGGAGACATTTTGTATTTCTCTTACTGAGAACCACATGAAATTAATTTGGGGGTCGTTGTCATAATTTCATGTTAACTGTTTGTGTCCTGCCCTTCCCTGCCTCCTCGACACAGGCCCTCAGAGTCCCTGTGAGAGAACAGACCTCCGCATGGCAATAGTAGCCGACCACCTTGGACTCAGCTGGACTGGTAAGTCTACACACATCTCAGAATCAAGCATGAAGTGATGAAAGAGTACCGTCTTTATTATGTGCAGTGAGGAACACCTGAAATGTTCTTCCCAATCATCCTCTTTTGATAACAGTCAATATATTTACTGATGTGACACCTGCCATGCACAAAGAGGAGTCAGTATATGAATTTTAAAGAACTATATGTTTGAATGAAGGAGCTGGACTGAGCCCAGCTGTCAAACCATTAGTTTTACAGTGTTTGTTGCCCTCTGGTGGACATATAGTGTACAGATATCTTAACTGAGCAGCACTGCAGTGGCATTTATAGTTAAATACATCAACGTCACTACATGTGATATGACATGGGAGTAGGAAAATTTGTCAAAACTTGGATTGCTTTTATTTTTTTAATAGAAATTTTAAAGTGTTGAGACACATTATTTGTCGGAGGGTTAAAAGCTGTATAGAGCAATAATGTAAAACACTTGCATAACAGTGTATATATTATTTTATGTATCTCCATATTTGAGTATTTTAAGGAGCAACAGTAGGATGACGTTAGGTTTATGTTGTATTTGAGTGCCGATAAGGGTGTGGTCTCTGCAGTTAAGTCCAAGCCTGACCACCTGCACTGCAGCACTGTCCCACGCCTGCCTGTCTGTGTGTGTGTGAGTGGGCGTCACCGTGTGTGTGCGCAGTAATCATGTGTATATAGGCGTCCATCTGAAGTGCATATGAGTGTGATTGTTGTGTGCCTGCCTGCCTGTCCGGTGCAGAGACTGAGTGAGTGCTCAGCAGAGAGAAGGAATCTAATCCATATTTAATGTGTGTTCCTGTTGCAAAGCTGCAGTGAACAATCTGCTGAACATTATGTTCTCGTGGTTTGAAATTTATAGCCAGCATGCTTGTCTCTACAACCAGCACCTCACTGCTTCGTTAGCTGTTTGGCACAGTGTTATAATCGGTTAGTAACTGAGCATTGACACAAATCATGGGGATTTTTTTCAGGACCACAGTTTGATCAGATAACATGTCCTCACCCTCGTGTTTCATAAGCAGTCACGTTAAGCTTATAGCACAAGACCGATCAGTTGGAAGGTGAATTATCACTGCTGCAAACCTGAAATCTAATTTACGATGTCTTTTCCGGCAAATTATTGTTGCTGTTTTTCTGCATTTCTACCCATGAATCTGTCCCCTGTGGCAGCAACTTGTTTACACCACATCTGATGTGTCGGTCTGCAGCTTGTCATCAGATAACTGATTGTTTTCTAAAGTTTCTGCATTCGTGGAGGCATCTATGTGCTGTCACTCCCTTTTGTAGTGTTTGATTTTGGTTCTATCCGCAGAACCTGTCACTGATTGATAAATCACACTGCCTCATTGTCAGTGCAGACAGTTTTAAGAGAGGCTACTTCAATAGGAATGAGACTTTTACGCCCTGTGATGTGTAGCCTGGTTCAGACCAAAGATTTGCAACAAAACAAAATAATCTTAGAACATTGTGAGATAAAGCTGCAGCCATTGCTCCGTCCCAACTTGACTCGGGCCAGCTGATGTTGTCACCTGCAGCTTGGCTTGATTAGTAAGGCACATCACCTGTTTCAACAGCCAATCAGCTTGTAGCGAAATCTGCTGGTTAAGTTGGCTTAAATGCTGTCAGCATTATCTGAAAACAGCCCTTCATCCCCACAGAGCCTGACTTTTGCCGTTGGTCTCTGTCCTCACATTGTCTGTCAGTGTCGGACACACACTCAAAAAATACAAAGTACTTTGTTGTTTCTTGTACCTGGAAATCCAGACTTAGAAGTTCAGAGTCGTTTCGCCATTAAGATCATACACAGTCTTGTCTAGTTGCACTTGTATAAACTGGCAGGTTTTCAGAACACTGCAGACCAGTGCATTGCAAGCACTTGCATGGTTTTTGAGAAATTAGATATTGATATTGTGGCGGCAAAGTGATTCAGTGGTTAGCATTGTTGCCTCATAGCAAAAGGGTCCCTGGTTAGAACAAAGGGTGGGGGAGCCCTTCTATGTGGAGTTTGCATGTTCTCCCCGTGTCAGCGTGGGTTTCCTCCAGGTGCTCCAGCTTCCCCCCACAGTCCAAAGACATGCAGGTTAATTGGTGACTCTAAATTGTCCGTAGGTGTGAATGTGAGTGTGAATGGTTGTCTGTCTCTATGTGTCAGCCCTGTGATAGTCTGGTGACCTGTCCAGGGCGTTACCCCACCCCTCGCCCAATGGGATAGGGATAGGCTCCAGCCTCCCCACAACCCCCAACAAGATAAGCGGTTACCGAGCATGAATGAATATTGTTATGTAAATAATACAGCACATCTGAAATCAATTGTTTCTTTCCTTTTTTGCTTTGTCCCACTCTCCACCTCTCTACACATTTTGAGTGTCATTCATTTACCAAAAAAAGAGACAACATAAACAAAACACAAAGTTTAAGATGAATTTTAGTGAAAGCATTATTATTTTCAAAATTTCTATTGAGATTGCATTAAACTCGTTATAGTGATTCTTCATGCCACGATAATCGTGTAGTGAAAATCTCATGCCGTGCCCTAGTTTCAACATGTCTCGTTACATCTTTAGTCTTAACTAGGCTTTGGTGTCAAGGCCTGACCTGTTAAGCAACAAATGACTGCATCTTTTTACTGTTACTATGTTACTGTGTCTGACCTGTTTGTCTGTTTTGTGTGGATGAAGCCAAATCATCACTTAAACTGTGAACCAAATCTACCTTCGGGTACAAATAAAGTTACCTTACCTTACCTTTTTTCTTTCTCATGAAACGTGTTTCGTGGTGTGTGTTGCCGTTGCAGAGCTGGCCAGGGAGCTGGATTTCTCTGTGGAAGAGATCAACTTCATCAGAGTGGAGAACCCCAATTCCCTGACAGCACAGAGCTTCATGCTCCTAAAGAAATGGGTGCACAGGGACGGTAAAAATGCCACAAGTAAGCTGTGTTTGTCTTTGTGTGTGTGTGTGTGTGTGTGTGTGCGCATATACTGTCATGTATATGTGAGGGAGATAAATGAATACGGCTGCTGTAGGTCATACTCAGGTCTTATTCTCCCTGCTGACACACTCGTATATGAGAATACATATTTCAGTTGCTACTTTATGAAAACAGTAAATAAGCGTGACTGACAGAAGCTTTGTGGTGTTACAACATGACTGCAAATTAATTTCTCTGTGTCTCTCCTCTCCAGCGGATGCTTTAACTGCGGTGCTGACTAAGATCAATCGGTTGGATATTGTGACTTTGCTGGAAGGGCCCATATTTGACTACGGTAACATTTCAGGCACACGCTGCTTTGCCGATGATAACGCAGTATTCCCGGATCAGTCCGATGGTAAAGTGTAGCCCACCCTAGCTGAACTCTCAGTCTATCTCTCAGTCTGTCCCTTCACCCTTCTTCACCTCCTCTCTCAGCCAGATAGTCAGACTTACTGTGTAAACAAAGAACCAATCAGGCTTGACCAAACAATGGAAGTTAATTAGAATTGAACCAAAATGACTTGACGCTCCAGCAGGTTCATTGAGCTCATATCAGTTAATGAACCATCAGGTAGTGAGACCATTAGAGTCGTCCTTATTGAGCAGTCACCCCAGTCAGCTTGTTAGTTTTCCAGCACTGGGCAGTGCAATTAATTTGTAGCACTCAGTCATTGGAACGTTAATGGCAAGTGATAGATTTATGGGTGACGATTAATTATATATCTATAACAAATCTGTACCACTTTGGGTGCATGAGACTTTTTAGTATGTGTGACTGTTTTTGTAAACTGTTGAGAAGCATGATCCTGAAGCTGCTAGTGAACTGGTGTCTCCGTCCCATCTGATAAATGTATTCATATAATCCTGTTGATAGTGAATGAAGCACATTTGTCAGATGGGTCAGGGCACCGCTTCATGTTTTGGTTCAACAATAGTTATGTTTATGTGTATGTTACTATCTAAGTATGGTTACAACACATCTCCCTTTGTCTATTTTTGCCGTATGCTGTTAGAAAATACATGAAAACATAATTATAACAACCAGTTTATAATGATGGCATGCTGGCTTTAAGCAGCATGGCGAACCTTTCTCTCTCTCTAACTTTCTCTCTCTCCTCTGAAATGAAATTTAAATGTGGCAGCTCACAGTATTCTTTGATCATGACGGACACAATGAGGGACATTTCAGAACTATGATTGATAGGTGATTAGAAAACAACAACAGTGTCACATGATCCTTCATATGTATAAACACCTTTGTTATACCAGAAGTGAAATCTTTAATGAGAGGGGCGAAGATGACAAGAAGGGCTGGACCAGGGGTTGGCAACCTGTGGCTCTGGAGTCATATGTGGCTTTTTGGCCCCTCTCCACTGGCTTTGACCAGAAAGAAAATATGGAAATGACTAATGCTTATTTTTTTTTAACATTTTAATTTTCATTTATCAATGTTGTAAGCCTAAAGACACTCTCGCAGTCTCCAATTTTAAAATGTGATGCCTTTATACACGTTTCGTTTTCACACAACTAAAATGTGCGTAATAAATCTACTGCCTGGCACCTTTTCCTCCAAATTTGCCAAAACTAAATAGCAGTGGGTAGTCTTGAGTCTCCCTAGCTGGTTAGCTATTGAAGCCAAATCCAGAAAAGTTAATGTCTTCGAAATAATATAGAGAATTGAGCAGTGCATGGACAGATTTGTTTGCTTTTCATTGCCAGCTCTGCAAAGTTAAAGTACCAAATAATAGAGGGAATCGCCTTGTTGTTTACAAATACTTTCGGGTAGAAAACCAGCAGAGTTTAGCTATACATACACATATATATATATCACATTTTTCACGTCACTGTATCACCGTTTAGACTAATCTGATGTTTGTAAAGTCTATAAACACAATGATTGAACAAACGTTACTATTTCTGTGTGCACGTTTTGTAATTAATAACATGGTTCTCGTAGATTAGCTGGGCTAACCGTTAGCTNCCAAAACTGAATAAATACCACACACAGCAACACAAAACTGCTTTGCTAGCTCAATCATGTTGTAACTAAGATATCCGCTGGAAAAAAAAAAAAATTCACAGACCTTTTATTGAGTTACTGAGTTATTACAGACACCGCTAATGGCTAACAGCTAACGGTTAGCCCAGCTAATCTACGATAACCATGTTATTAATTACAAAACAAGCACACAGAAATAGTAATGTTTGTTCAGTCATTATGTTTATAGACTTTACAAACATCTGATAAGTCGAAACGTTGATATAGTGACGTGAAAAATGTGAGATCTACATATATATAGCTAAGCTCTGCTGGTTTTCTACCTGGAAGTATTTGTAAACAACAAGGCGATTCCCTCTATTATAAATAGTGCCCTGCACAGGAGCTGCCTTGTGGTAAAACGTAATAATAATTAATAATTAATATAGGCTAATTTAGACTTAATAGGCTGTTTTACCTTCATTATAAGACTAAAATGTGTTTTACGGCTCCACACAGATTTTTTAAAATTATTTTTAGTTTAAAAATGGCTCTTTTGATAGTAAAGGTTGCCGACGTCTGGGCTAGACTGTAGTTGCCTAACATAGGAAGTGATGTTTTGTTGAGCATATGCAGCAGGTGTGGTCATTGTCATTGGTTAAAAGTGCTCCACCAATTTAGCGTTGCGTTCTTGCAGCAGAACCAAGGATATCTTTCTTATTCCCTGCATTTTTCTTCATTGTTTAAACCCGGAGCCTACATTACCCACAATGCAACCTGATCACCCACAGTTTGTTCAAAGATTCTGACACATTTACATTTCTTCAGCTTTAATGAGGACCTACGTACACCCCTTGAAAATGACATCTACTCAGTGGTGGAAGGTTGAAGTGGTGGAGGACATTTACTCAAGTACAGCACATAAAGATACAGTATGCAACTTTTCCACATTACAGTATCATGTGTAGTTAGGTTGTGTTCTTACATTGTCCTGTCAAGCCAAGAGAAATATGTAATTTTATTCTAGGAAACTGTCCGTGTCATTTGGTCACCGTCCCCTGTCAGTGGTGTCATATCCTCAGACATGTTTCAGGGTTGTGGTTGTCTGCAGGAAGCTGTTATAAATTGACTTTTTATCTAGTTTTTAGCCACATTTTTACAATACACATTTTAGATCTTGGTCTTTTTAACTATATGCTTAACTGGATGAAGGATTTTAATCATTGGACGTCTGGATCTGAAGTTATCGGAAAAACATACTGACCAAACGTTAGCGGCAGCTCGGCTCTAGCTCCTGACAAGCCAAACAGCATCTAAGAAATACTGTTTTTTAAAGTGAAACTGCTTTATTTAGTGTTTTCACTGGTTTAAATCACCAGGGCTGTTTGTTTTGGAGAGGAGGAGTCCTATGTGGATAATTTGGCTCCCAGTAAAAACCTCTAGAACACACTTCTACTTCACTACATCTCACAGGTAAATATTGTACTTAGTCCAGTACATTTATCTGACAGCTATAGTTACCACTTTACACATTAATATTTGATTTATAAATACAGTGTATAAAGTATTTAAAATTAGCTCAACCTCGACCAACTACAACACTAAAATGCTTCTTACAATGCATTTGTAGAAACAGTTATGTAATATATAACAATAAAATAATGGCAATAATGACCAACCTGCTGCATAATGAGCACTTTAATTTTGTACACTGCCACTGGGTCTGTAACCAGCATTTGATTATTGTTCCTTTATTCATCAAGGAAACAAGGAAGTTAAGAGCCCCTGAAAAATCTAATTATTTTCCTCAATCAGGGGATGAACCCGGTAGCCAGTGTAAGTCAGGAATTTTTGAGACGGACTTCTGAAATGGACCTCATTGCCAATCTGTCTAATTAGGTTTCTGAAAGTCATCTTAACACAGAGATCAGTGTCACGATTGTTTCAATAACTGGATCTTTTTGTAAAGATGATTTAAAATGAAACCGACATGTAACTGATGAAAAACAAAATGCATGGCTATGGCTTTGTGTGACGGGCTGCTGCTCTGATGTTGTTGGCTCACAGCAATAATACACTTCTAACACTCTTCAAACGGGTGGAGCCTTTTCAACACATGATGCACGAGTGTTTTTTGGCAGAGCACAGTTTGATGGATGGATGTGCTCTGTCTCAGATGACGCTCACAGATGGGTTGAAAATGAAACACCTTTTTCCAAAGTGTCCAGTGTATAATAATGCTTCTGTGTCACTGCTGTTAGCTGTACTGTACCTGTCATCTCCTGGTTCCTCCGAGCCTCCCAGCCTCTACGCTCCACTGTAGCTTCTCCTGCTTTGAGACCAGCAGACTGCCCGCCTCCTCCTACTCCTCTCTCCTCTCCTCCTGCTTCTGAGCGACTAACTCCTTCAGCAAATTCCTTTGTCAGCGCTAAGCACCACTAACCAGCTTATTTCCACCAGTGGCTACCTTTTGCTAACTTCACTGAGCTCAGGCTGACTAGAGTAAGACTGGAAGTACAACAGCGCCCCCTGTCAGCACCGACAACTGTCCACAAGTTGTGTAGGGTGGTAGGAACCTTTAGCCTCTCCTGCCTTCCTCTGCACTAACTGGATGACATCTGCAGCTAACTAGCAGCACTAACTGTAACTTTGATGAGGACATCAGGGTCATGTCAGTATTATTTCTGGGAATGTGGGGTTTTCTATTCTTAGATTATACAAGTTATACATGTGTTTAAGGGCTGAATCAGGTTTAATTTGACACAGCTTAAAATAATCCTATAAAATAAATCAAAGAGATTTAGTTTTTCTCCAAAAGAATTATACTCATGGTAGAGTGGAGAAGTCTCAGTCTTAAGTTGTGTCCGAATTCCATACAAATTTTTGAGTTTGTAGGTTGTTAGGAGTACTCCAGTTGCACTGCTTTGACATTGAGGCAATTAATAATAATAATAATAATAATAATAATAACGATAATTGTGCATTTTATTTACACCTTACAAGACACAGTTTAAAATAAACAAAAAAAAACAACAAGCAGCAGGGTATCCATAGATCATAAATTCAAACAATTCTGTAATATACAATTCAAGTTAATAAAATGACTAGATAAAAAAAATCGTAGTTATAAATAACAGGTATAAAATCATTATAAAACCATTATCAGTGCAAGTCTCAATATGTGTGTCACCATTAAATCAGACCAAATATGGCAGCTTGAAAAGGTGTGTTTTCAGACGGGATTTGAAAGTGGAAATTCAGTTCATGACACTAATCGATCGGTGTACTGACTGATCGGTGACTGTACCTTTTTACACAGAGATGCCACAATACCAACCCAATGCAGACCCTTCATTACGCTGGCTTTGCTTCTTTACACAAAATCAGCAGCACTGACATCATGCTGTCCCACTGTGTAATTTTGGATATCATGCCAACGTTGCTGCAGCAAAAGGCATGGCGGTTGTTATGTGTAACACAGCAGAATCGGCCTCGAGTGTGACATTTAACATACGTGTCGGATAGCGCTTTGTAAACAATAGAATTAGCGTAACATGACGATAACAATCATTTCTCATCCCTGTGATACAGTGGCTGATCTCCTCGGCTTTGAGGGTAAGGAGCTCCCAGACCTCACTGTCTTTCCAATTTGCGGACATTTTTGCTTGCTCTTGTTTTTTGTCGAGTTAGCTGCTAACTGCTATTAACTCCTCTATACATATATATAACACATATAACTCCTCATCAAAACGTCACCCCCGTCCCATCCTGCCGGCTCACACTGTTTACTCGGACGTTGAATAACAGCACAACATTCCTGCCCTGGACCTCACTGTCTCCCCAGTATGCTGACATTTCTGGTTGCTGTTTTTCTTTGTTGAGTTAGCTGCTAACTGGCACCACCTGCTTTTAAATCTCCTGGCAGTGTGTCGCACATATAACTCCACATCAAAACGTCACCCATGCCCCATTCTGCTGGCTCGCACTGTTTACACGGACGTCAGTTTGGCTCTGCCACTACCTCCAGCCAACAGCTTTGTCCCCCCTAATCCATGATTGTTCCTTTTATAAAGAACACCAGGGCGGAATAACAGCACAACATTCCTGCCCTGGACCTCACTGTCTCCCCAGTATGCGGACATTTCTGGTTGCTGTTTTTCTTTGTTGAGTTAGCTGCTAACTGCCACCACCTGCTTTTAAATCAGCTGGCAGTGTGTAACACATATAACTCCACATCAAAACGTCACCCCCGTCCCATCCTGCTGGCTCACACTGTTTACATAGATGTCAATTCAGCTCTGCTACTACTTCCGCTGTCGGCTTAAAGGCAGAACAGCTTTGTCCCCCATTCAGTGAAAAGCGAGGTGGAATAACGGCACAACATTCTTGGCTTGATAAGGCTGTGTAAAAGTGGATATAGGAGCTCTGTAAAGCTGCAAAAAAGTGAATAAATTAAGGTGACACAGTAAAAAAAAAAATCTTGGAAGACAAAAAATATTCGGTGTCTAGGAAGACATATTACTTTCAGTAAGCAGTGACGTTCCAAAAATGCAGTTTGACGGCTGAATCAAATGTTCTCATAATATATAGTATGTACTGTAAATAATTAGTATGTTGTATGGAATTGGGACACAGCGGCTTTTTTAGGCTTGCCAAAAATGTCTTGAGAGAGTGTGGGGTTGTTTTGGGGAAGTTTGTTCCTAAGACCTCAGTATTTATAAAATCCTGGCTATGACCCGGCCTTTTAGCGTTCCCACTTCCCATCCTGCTTCTTCTTAGTTCTTCGCTCAAGAAACTCCAGACTTCTGAGATCCAAAATCCCGTCCTCATGAAGGACAAAGCCAGAATGTGAATTTTGCCTCCTTGTTTTCGCTCTACTGTTTAAAAACACGCTGCTGCTAATCACTAAGAAGCTTATTCTTGCTTATCAGCTGTGAGATAAGCAATCCCATCATTCTGGTGTGCGAGATCTTTGCTTCTGCAGCTTCTAAAACGTTGAGTCTTCATCAATCACACATTCACTTCACTGTCTGTGCATTAATCTGTTTTCTATGCTGTGTCTTTTCATCCACGTCTGTGTCTAACTGTTGTCTTTGTTTTGTCTCTTCTGTGATGTGTGATAATTCTAATAGCTCCCAAACTTCTTAGGTCTCCTACGCTCCCCCCGTGTCCTCAAACGCCTCCGCTTGTCACTCCTCTCCCTACTCCTCCTGCCTCATCTACCTCTTCCTCTCCTTCCTTTCATCCCAGTCAAATCACCTCTTTCTCTTTCCCGTCCCCTCCTGCCATCCCGACTCCCTCCTCTGTCTTTTACTTCCCGTCTCCTCCGTCCACACCTCCTGTTTACGTCCTGCCTGTCGCTCCTGTTCTCCCTCACTTCTTCGCTCTGTCTTACTCCCCACCTCTCCCCTCCTCCCCCCGGAGCCCTTTCAGCTGCTCCTTCTTCTCTCCTCCTCCGTGTATTCCTCGTCACCTTCCTCCCTCTCCTCTCTGTCTCCCCTCATCTCCTCTTGCTTCATCCATTTCTCCTCTTGCTCTTCACCCTCCTCTGACTGTTAAATCCTCTCCCCCTCTTCCCACTCCTCCTCCTGCTTGCACCTCCCTCCCCACCTCTGCTACTTCCTCTCCATCCTTTCCATCTCCTCCTTCCCTTCCACCTACTCCTGTTTATATCCCCCTTTCTCCTCCTTTCCCCTCTCCTCCCCCTTCTCCCTCTTTAAAATGTGCCTCGTCTCCTCCTCCACTTCTTCCCACTCTTCCCTTTTCGTCCCCTTCATCCTCTCCACTTCCTTTTCCTCCACCTTATTGTTCCCCTTCTCCTCCCCTGAATCATCACTCTCCTTCCCCCCCTCCGCGTCCCACCTCCCCTCCACCCTCTCCCCTCCCTCCTGGCGTCCCCTCTTACTTCAGGCGGGATCGTTCTGTTCCTGAAGTTTACATTTAGATGCCTGTTTGTTCTGCTCCTCTCTGCCTTCTGAAATCAACACAACTAACCTACCTGAATTCTACTAAGGCTTTTGCTTACACTCAAACATAAACATTAACGTAATTATCGAGACAATGAGCTGAAGTCAGAGTATGTTTGAAGTGCTTTTTTAAAAAAAAGGGCTTGACTGACTTAAGTGCCAGTTTGAATATACAACAGTTCCTGCCGAACTTGGTGACATTAGTGTGACTAAAAGTTCATTTAAATTCATACAAATACAGGATATGTTGAGTATCTTTATCTTTTATATTCTGTCTTTGGTACTTTGGTTTCTCTGTTTCCATCCTGTGATCTGATCATGTGTTTGCTCTGTAGTGCTGGTCCAGAAGTCACACAGGAGTTCCCACATGTTCACTGAAGAAGGGAAATCCTTAAAGGAATACCTCACCCCCCAAACAATCATTTGTATGTCCTTACTCACCCTGTGTTACGATGAATCTGTAAGGAAAACTTTGCTTCTCTCGCTTGCTTCCACACTAAACGAAGAATTTAAAAAAAAACAGAAACTTATTGATGAATTGAACAACAGCAAGACTATATCAAAACATCCATTTACAAACTCTCTCAGAATTCGTGCAATATAATCCAAGTCCCAATTTATCCACATACGTCCCAAACACACAGCCCTGTCTGACAGGGAACTGAACAGAAAGTGAAATCTATCTGTGCTCTCTTCAAAGCCAGATTCCATTGACAAAAAGAGTAATTTTACTACGCTGAACACAGGAGCTGCTGGTCTACCACTGCCTCGATTATTTAGTTTGCTTGTGTTTCTGTGTGACTTTGGTGTTTTAAGGTAATTTGGATTCACAAAGTCACACAATAACAAACTGATCGAGGCAGCGGTAGACCAACAGCTCCCATGTTCAGCGAGGTAAAATTACTGTTTTCGTCAGTGGAATCTGGCTTTGAGGAGAGCAAAGGTAAGTTTCATTTTTAGTACTGGAAACATAAATGGTCATTTGCGGGGTGAAGTATTCCCTCAAAGCAGCATTAATTCTTTTTTTGGCCACTTGGGCAGTAGAACAAGCTGTAAACACAACAAATCTGATGACATGGCAAATACATTACCAAAGAGCAGCATATTTTTACACATATAGCAAATATGAGGCAACATAGTGTTCATTTGGAGTGGTGTTTCTGAACACATGGCTCATGTATGTCCAATGTTCACTCTTCTTTTAGCTCTGTTTTTGGTCTCCACCCACTCTGAGGGAAATATCTCTATTTAGCTTCTAAATGCGTCACTATGTTCACCGGGTGTTTTCTGGCTGTCCACAGAGTGATCACCCCACACTTCAGTAAACGCCAGATCGACAGAGCTTCACAAGACACTTAAAGCTCTTGGTTTTTGGGGGGGCAGCTTAGTTTCCAGTCAACACAAGGGAGCTATTCTCATTGAAAAAGCACTGACAGACCTGCTGTATGCTCCTACCCAGCACCAAACAGAGGGCAAATAAAGTTAGCTAGTAGTAGGTAAAGAATCAAATATCTAGTTGCTTCTAGGAGTTGGTGGAGACCAAAACAGAGCTATAAAAAAAGAACTGCCCAGCACCAAATGACAAGCAGACAAAGCTAGCAACCAGCTGGTGAACATAGTGGAGCATTTAGCAGCTAAAGAGGCTGATATCTCTAGCTGGTAGAGACCAACGACAGAGCTACAAGATGAGTGAATATCGGACTTGGATTAATGGGTTTGACACAAATACAACTCCAAATAAATGCTGAAGTTACTCTGTATTTGCTTGATGTGTAAATAGGCAACTGTTTGCTAGCAAGTTCACCATACCAGCTTTATAAGTGATAATGTGTCAGAGTTGTATTTACAGCTTGCTCTGCTGCCCCCAAGTGGCCAAAAAAGTTAATGCAGCTTTAAACTGTATCTGGGTTACACTTGTGTGACTTTTGAACAAATACTACCCTTAGATGTTACAAGTGTTTCTCATTTCATCACCTCCATCACTCTACCCCCTCTGTCCCTCCCTCCTTTCCTCCCTTGTTTTTTGTCTCCCCTTCCCTCGTCGATCCCCTCACCCTCTAATCCTTTACTCCTGCCATCCACCCAGGATACCACAATATAGATCTGGAGCTGCAAACCCCCTCAGACCTGAACTACGAGCCCCCCACCCCGCTGCGCTCAGACGACTTCTTTAGCGAGGGCGATGCTAGCGCAGAATCCCCTAGCAAGACCACGCTTACTAGACCTAGCGACCTCTCTCTCACTCAGACCACCAGTACCTCCAGCAGCGAGCCCATCACTGTCGCCCCAGGCCCCACATCCAATGCCATGCAGCCCCCCATCGTCGGGGCCGAAGACACAGCTTTGACTGCCGGAGAAAGAGCAAAGGAAGAAAAGACAGGGCTGGTTTATTATGAGAGGCCGGATAATGACAGAAGGGCAGTATCAGGAAAGGGAACAGACGGGCATGCTGAGGCTGTAGAGAAGGAACTGAAGGCAGGGCAAGGCGTTGTTTTGGAGCGTCAGGGAGAGACAGCTGCCTCAGATGCTGGTCATGGAAATGGAAAGCAGGAAGAAGAAGAGGAGGAGATGACCCCGGAGAGGCTGCAGAGTCTGCTGGAGGATATAAAGCAGGAGGGAGGCTTGGAGGATGAGGAGATGACAGAGGAGCGGATGAACGCTATCCTCGAACAACTGCAGCAAGCAGAAAAAGACGTGTGTTCAGTTCCAGGCTGGAGAAGTGAGACGTCTGGCGCAAGCGTAGACTCGGCAGCCCCTGGCCAAAGCTCCGGCATCAAGGAGGGCAGGTAGGAACTGTTTTTATTCTGCTTACATATTCACACACAGGGGTTTTCTGTCGGTCTAGTGGTTTTGTGATCACCATATTTAACTCCCACAGCCCCGACAGTCTGGTTGATTCATTGGAGCAGCCCCCGCCTCAGAGTGACAAACAGAACGGAGCTCACATCGACACAGCCAGGGAAGAAAGGGAAAGTGAGGCCAAGAGGAAGGGATCTCAGGAGGACAGCAGCACAGCAGGACCAAGCAGAGGTCAGGAGGAGGGAGGTGACAGGTCCCAGCACAAAGTCCAGGTGAGAGTCGCTCCTCCACACAGGGTGTCAACTGACAACTTTATATTCATTTAGTTGTTTATGTTTTCTTGAATTTATGCACACACACACATACACTGTGGTGTCTGTGGGCCGTTGAGAAGTTGTCAAATGTGTTTTATTGGGTTTAAAATGTTTACAGTTGGTCCAATATTTCATTTTAACCTCATGCTGACCATTTAAATGATCCCACAAAGTCATAAATTCAAAACACATGCACACACTGGGGTGATTAATGTTA
Source organism: Epinephelus moara (assembly GCF_006386435.1). Lineage (NCBI taxonomy): Eukaryota > Metazoa > Chordata > Actinopteri > Perciformes > Serranidae > Epinephelus > Epinephelus moara. The sequence goes on along the minus strand of NC_065518.1, from coordinate 6,925,445 downwards.
CACTGCTGCTGGGCTGCCTTCGTCAGGGGAGTGTTAGAGCTGACGAGTCCGGCTCCGATGGGGAGACCACTGTTACCACCAGGGTGTACCGCAGACGAGTCATACTCAAGGTTTGTAAGGCCTGGTGTGTGGACAGCTCGAGGCCGAGTGAACTTGCATAAAGCTTTGAGACAGAGCTAAAGTGTGTGAAGAAGAGCCCGTCATGGAGATAGAAAGATTGTGAACAGAAGTTATTTGCTGTGCTGGTGTGCATTTGACAGCCTGTGTGTGTTTTGTAGAGTGAAAGTAGGAGAGTGACGGTTTGTGTGCTGCTTTAGTGTTTGTAAGTAAGACAAAGTGATAGAGTGTATCTTGAAGTTGACTTCCATCCAACAGCTTTTTCTTTTGTATCAAGAACCCCAAATAACAGCCAGTATATTGTCAAAGGGACATGACAAAGGACAAGGACAAAAAAGGGACAAAAGTACAGATGAGCCGAAAGTCAGGCCCAATATTAACAAAGAGGGGGAAGGATGTCTATGTAAAAGGCAGGTTCAGAATAATGGGGTATTTTATCAGAGTACACACTGACAGAAAGCAGCAAGAACAAGAAACAAACAGAAGGGCGGCGGCGGACTCCGGGGTTTTTTCGGACCTAATTGTATTGCGGAGTTTTGCATGGCGGTGACCGGATCTTTGCTCTCAAACCACAAAAAAATGTGATGGCACAACAGTCTCCTTCAGTACATTATTCTATGATTTCTTTTGATTTTCACATTGGATAGTCATCCTGTTTAATTTGTCTTCTGATTAAATCGGAACCGTTGAAACAAGTTGTAGGAAGCCTCTGCAAGTAATTGGTTGCTGGCAGACACTCTGTGCTGCAATAAAATGGTTAATCAGCAGTGCCGTGCACTGTAGAGCCGATGCGCTGCTGGTTCTGCCGGCCTGAATAGAATATAATGTCTATAGCCTTACTGTTGTGTACAGCCTTTATAGACTGAGCTGAGTAGTGATGCACGGGTCAACCTGTAACCCGCGGGACCCGCAAATGGACCTGCGGGATGATATTCAGTGATCATCTGTTAAATCGGTCTGTAAATGATATTTTGACATTATTGGCTATTACTGTCATGGCGTCGGACGGTACTGATGCGTTGAGCAGGTGACAGTCCGCGGCCGTTTTGAAAACACACACACTAGTGATAAAGTGGTAAAACTTGGTATTGATCCACAGCCTCAGACGGATGCGCTCAAGCGTGCCGTGCGCACAAGCTCCGTTGGTAGGATATACTATATTTTCACATTTTAACAATGCAATTTAAAAGTTTTGATTTTTATTGATAACCTACATTTACCAACAACAAAAAGACTACATTTAGCACCAAAAAAAAAAAAAAACGAATATCGAATACAGCCCTAGAAAATATTGGTGAAATGTCCAAAACATTTTTCCAAAAATACTAGTAAAATATCTGAAGTTTATCAGTAACATTTCTAAAAAAAACTGCAGGAAAAAATGTAAAATATCAGAATTTTTTCAGCAAAACAATGTAGTAATAATTAGAGGTATTTTAATTATATTATATTGTGCTTTCTTCTTTTGCATTTTTTTAATGGCACCTAAAGGAGAATTAGAGCCACTGACTGTTTTCCTGATTTAACCGACTTATTCTTCTGAAAATGTTCTACAGATTTGGTCAGAAATCGTGCTGCATTTGGATTGACTGTAGTTGGATAGACAGTGTGTGTGACAGACAGTAATTGTGTGTGTGTGAGGGACAGCGTGTTTGGATTTGTAGCCCTGCTACAGCATGAAGTGCTACTCACTGCTCGTTGGTGTGAGCCAATGCACCACAGCCGTGCTGTTTGGTGTTTGCCGTTGCTTCCTGGTTGGTTGGCTGACTGTTGGTTGTGCTGTGTGTTTGGCTCATATACAGAGTGTCATACTATTTATAATTCTGAGGCTGGATTTCCACAGGAGCAGAAATCTGTAAAAGTATTTTAAACCCTCCTCTGATACTTGACAGTGTGTCTGATCAAATGTCCTCCAGTGAGACACTGAAGCTTGTAACAGTTATTTTAATTTCGTCAGTTAATCTGATGATTATTGTCTTCAATAATTTGGTCTATAAAATGTCAGGAAACAGATTTTATGTCTCATTTTGTCTGACGAACAGTCCAAAGATTTTCAGTTTACAATTAAGATGACTAATGAAACCAGGTAATATCCACAGTTAAGAAGCTGGAAACAGATTTTTTTTGTAGAGAATGACTAACCAATTATCAACTGTTGCTGAATAATTTTATGCCGATTAACTAATCATTCCAGCTCTTAAAAAAACAGATGATCTGTCTCTGTGTAAATGGAGCCTCAGTTAGGCTGACAGTGTGATACATGTGTGCGGATTTTATTGTTGAATGAGGAAATTCTTCCTGAGCATGACATACTGTGGGTTTAGAAAACATCTTTTTTGAGTATGTAACCAAAAGTTTGGAGCTTCCTTTGCGTTTTGTTATTTTAGTTCTGCAGTGATTGACATGCTTTTACAGTATAATAACATACATGCAAACATGTAAAACAATGAATTATAGCTTTGGCATCATCGTGCGTCTGCTACTGCAGGCGTGTGTTTTGAAGTGTGTGATAGAGACATGTTAACATGTGGAGACAGCCTGTGTAATGCACCAGCATCACTTGGGTTTCCAGTCTTACCCTGCTGAAGAGCAAAGTTTTCTTCCATCAAAGAATAACACTGTTAAGGACTTCAGTTTTAGGATGTTTTTTCATCTATCTGAGAATTTGTAGTAATGAAACTGCACTTTAAAAACCTTGACGAATTTGAATCATGAGGAATTCTGCAGTTTTCACATCTTTATTCTTGATTTTAACAGTAGGAAACCCATCAGCTGTTGCAGGCAGTCTGTCGATATTATCCATACTCTAAATAACCAGATGAATAACACTTTAATTGATAACCTCTCAAATCTCCTCCCAACCTGTATCTCTATCCCTCCATCCTTCCCATCTCACTCCTTCATCCACCCTTCACCTCAGGGAGAGGAGGCCAAAAACATTCCTGGAGAGTCTGTGACGGAGGAGCAGTTCACAGATGAAGACGGGAATCTGGTCACCAGAAAAGTAACCATCCTCACCCGCCTCCATCACCTGGCACCTCTTTACCCTCAGCTCACACACAAATATACACACCAGTAACCCAGTCACACATCACATGGAGAGAGGAGAGCGTATTGAAATAAACCAGTGTCACTATGACACAGAAACAAAGGCTGTATCGCACGGCATTATATACACAGATACACATACCTCCTCATCTTCCTTTCCATTATTTCTCCTCACAAAATCCTCTCCTGCCTCCCTCCTCCACCTCCTCCCGCTGACATGCTTCTGCCCCCTACAGGTGATCAGAAAAGTGGTGCGCCGTGTGTACAACACGGACGAAAGGAGGGAGAGTGAAGGCGACACTCTAACAGAAGAAGCTGGTGTTGGTGCTGGTGCTGGTGCTGGTGTTGGTGCTGGTGCTGGTGCTGGTGTTGGTGCTGGTGCTGGCGGTAGTGGTGTAGCGACAGCAGGAGCCACAGGGGGGAAGGGCAAGAAGAGGGGGAAGCGCTCCCGACAGGGTCAAAAGGCTGAGAAGTCTGGAGGAAAATCTGAGGTTGGCGTTTAAAACCAGGCACCTGAGCAATTGTGGTTCACTCACACCTGCATGATGCTGTGATTGTTTGCAAACACTAAACAGATCACGCAGAGTGATGTGACAGAATCAGTCTCAATGAAGAGCTTAAGTAGCATAGTGGTGAAGGATGTAGCTGAAACTTTGTGCACCAGCTGATTAATCTAAGCTGTCATGCTACGTGCTGTGTGACAGAGCAGCAGGGTCATTCAGATGGCCTGTTTAAATACAGTTTGCAGTGGTTGTGTTGTGCTGTCTGTTTCCTCTGTACTGCAGTGTATCAGTAGTCCAACAGTCGTACAACAATCCTGGCTCGTTGATTGGCTGTGAGATCTACTAATATAACATGTTTGAACTAACATAGAAAAGTAATTGTTTTTTTCTCTCTTTTAACATGTATTGAGGCATGTGTGTAATTTCAGATTTTAACATCTCTTTTCTCTCCTTGAACTCATCTCTCTTGCAGCACGCTGCCTGCGATCCGCTCGACAGTAGTTGAGCTCATCTGTGCTTCATTAACACACACGGGGCAAATTTAGCCTGAACACAACGCTTACTTTGTTTTCTCTTTGTTTTCCTCTCTTTTGACGAACCTCATTCCTCATTCTTCCCCTGCCAAGCCTGGAGACAGTGCCAACAAGAAACAAGGGAAGAAGAGTCAATCATAACAGTAGAGCTCTCAATTAAACCAGGTAAGAGGCTAACAACTTCAATTTGACAATTATCCATTCATAAAGTTAATGATTATAAATCTGTAAAGCCAAAATTATATAAGCTTGATACCACTTCTAAACTTAATAGATTAAAGGTACTGTATGTAACTTTTTACATGTATTTTATTTATTGCCAGTGGGTGAAAAGATTGTTACGTAACTGTTCACTTTGTTTACTATGACATTTTATAAATGTTTTTCCCATGGCATGCCATACTAGTGACTTTTAATTGCACACAATACAATACATTTGCAAGACTGTTTTTGGTGACATAGTTCAATTTATGTGACATACTATAGTTTAACATTTTGTGATTTTTTTTAATGACATACTATATACTGACAATTTCACAAATTTTATTCTGACATACTATACTACGACATTTTTTCATGCTATACTATGACTTTACATGCTTTACCAAGACTTTTTAAACTACTATACTTTTTCACATACTATACTGTGACTTTTTTTCAACATACTACTGACCTTTTTTCACATACTATACTGTGACCTTTTTTCCACGTTATACTATGACCTTTTTTCCACATGCTATACTGACCTTTTTTTCACATGCTATACTATGACTTTTTTCACATACTATACTATGACTTTTTTCACATGCTATACTATGACCTTTTTCCACATGCTATACTATGACCTTTTTTCCACATGCTATACTATGACCTTTTTTTCCACATGCTATACTGTGACTTTTTTCACATACTATACTATGACCTTTTTTCACATGCTATACTATGACCTTTTTCCCACATGCTATACTATGACCTTTTTTCCACATGCGATACTATGACCTTTTTTTCCACGTTATACTATGACCTTTTTTCACATACTATACTGTGACCTTTTTTTCCACATGCTATACTATGACCTTTTTTCCACATGCTATACTATGACCTTTTTTCACATACTATACTGTGACATTTTCCACATGCTATACTATGACCTTTTTTCCACATGCTATACTATGACCTTTTTTCCACATACTATACTGTGACATTTTCCACATGCTATACTATGACCTTTTTTTCCACATGCTATAATATGACCTTTTTTCACATACTATACTGTGACATTTTCCACATGCTATACTGTGACTTTTTTTCACGTACTATACTGTGACATTTTTCACATGCTATACTGTGACTTTTTTTCACATGCTATACTATGACCTTTTTTCACATGCTATACTATGACCTTTTTATATATTCACACCACCTTTAGATTTTAATATGTTTGTTATCCTTCATCCTCCAGGTCCACTGACGTCCACCTGCGACACCACACACATTCTGGGAGGAAAAACAAGACTGGAAGCCTCGTCAATCGGCCAAAATGTGTCTGAAGCTTTCACTTGCAACGCATGGTTTTTTCAGCAAGACGACGCAAAACAAGTTACTTTTCTTTGATTTCGCATGAGCATGTCACCAAAACTCACTCACTGTCGGAAGTAACACCGAAAGGACACGCATGGACGTGAGCTGGAGCTTTCTCATCTTCGATGAAGGAAAGGCGCCTGTGACCAAAGATGGCACAAACAAGGAAAACTAAACGCTGACAGATGAAGAAGACGTGTGATTCACTCTCTCTCAGACACTCGCCTTATATGGTCTATTTTTTCCTCCTGGACCCACAGTATTGGGGTGTACCATGTGGTTCTTTTTTAAAAAATGAAATATAATAGTAAATGGGTGATTTTTGTTGTATATAAATGACACTGTATAAAATACAAAAAAAAAAAAAAAATCAGTAGCTTCACAGATTGTTTATGCACTGATTTGAGTTGAAGCTTTGCAGAGTCGGTGCATTTGTATTGAGAGGTCGACACTGTTTGAGCAGCCTTGAGTGTGCGACCTGACATGCTCTTCCCAAATGAATATATCAAAAGAAACAAAAAAAGCTGTATGTAAATGAGAAACGAATGGAAGAAAAAAATAACTGCTTGATTTTAAACAAAGGACGTTTCTTTAAAGCCAACAGCTACTTCCGCTCTGTCTGTGGAACATTATTTGTCTTCAGAGAAATAATATTTTGCTGCATGTGACGTCACTTTATTTTTAATGCTTTCCTTTTTATTTTCCTCCTAATTCAAAAGCACTGTAATACAATTAGAGAGATGGTACTTCTGTCTTCGTGAGCACTCATAATAACCCAACCATCTGTCATCTATAACTGTTTTTATTTTATTTTGTACGAACCTGAAAACACACACACACACTCCAGATAGCAAAGCTTCAGGGAGGTACTGACGGTGTCCCCGAATGTAACCCGCAGACCGGCACATTGTGTTTTCTCCTAACTGCTAGCAGCCCCGTGTGTGTGAAACATTAAATACAAATGTCTATCTGTAAGCCCATCATGCATACTAGAAGTGTAAGTTAAAGCTTTCAGGTCTGCTGTGATTTTAAAAAGGGGACTTTTATTTTGACGGTTTGATGACTTTTATTTAACAGGTTGTATTTACATGAGGACAGAGAAGCTCATTTTTAGCCCCATTATCCAAATACAATTCTTTTTATTAACAGCTAAATCACAGTATTGATCACACAAAGTTAAAAATCTGATCTTCTGTTCGTGTGTAATTTTATTTTTTCTGTCTGTCTTTTTTTTTTTTCTTTTTTCGTACAAAACCACCCTGAGCATCCATTGTTGATGATAAATCTGGTACCAACATGTATGACGAACCAACATAGCCTACACTGGATGATCCAAGTAATTATTTAAGCAGAAAAATAAATTGTGTTAAAACTGAAAGTCTCTGAGTTTTTGTCTTTGTAATTCTTTTTTGTACTTGTGATTTGCAGTTTTGTAGTTTGATCAAGATAGATCTCATGTTTTCCAGATCTTGATGAATTGCTATACTGTGACATTTTCTTAAAAACATTTTTTCAATTTCATACTGTATCGTTTTTATGCCATTTTGAGTGCCATACTATGCTATGACGTTTTTATGCCAATTCGAGCGCCATACTATACTATGACGTTTTTAGCACATTTCGAGCACCATACTACACTATAATGTTTTTATGACATTTCGAGCGCCATACTATACTA
>NC_065518.1:6910936-6917485 GCF_006386435.1 Epinephelus moara | reverse complement strand
ACATTTCGAGCGCCATACTATACTATGACTTTTTGATGACATTTTGAGTGCCATACTAGACTATGACGTTTTCATGACATTTCGAGCGCCATACTATACTATGACGTTTTTATGACATTTTTAGTGCCATACTATACTATGACGTTTTTAGGCCAATTCAAGTACTATAATGTTTTTAGGACATTTTGAGTGCCATACTATACTATGACGTTTTTAGGACATTTCGAGTGCCATACTATACTATGATGTTTTTATGACATTTCGAGCGCCATGCTATACTATGACGTTTTTATGCCAATTCGAGTGCCATACTATACTATGACGTTTTTAGGACATTTCGAGCGCCATACTATACTATGACGTTTTTATGCCAATTCAAGTGCCATACTATACTATGACGTTTTTAGGACATTTCGAGCGCCATACTATACTTTGACGTTTTTATGACATTTTGAGTGCCATACTATACTATGACGTTTTTAGGACATTTCGAGCGCCATACTATACTATGACATTTTTATGACATTTCAAGTGCCATACTATACTATGACATTTTTAGGACATTTCGAGCGCCATACTACACTATGACGTTTTTAGGACATTTCGAGCGCCATACTATACTATGACGTTTTTAGGACATTTCAAGTGCCATACTATACTATGACGTTTTTAGGACATTTCGAGCGCCATACTATACTATGACGTTTTTAGGACATTTCGAGCGCCATACTACACTATGACTTTTTTAGGACATTTCAAGTGCCATACTATACTATGACGTTTTTAGGACATTTCGAGTGCCATACTATACTTTGACGTTTTTAGGACATTTCAAGTGCCATACTATACTATGACGTTTTTATGACATTTCGAGCGCCATACTACACTATGACATTTTTATGATATTTCAAGTGCCATACTATACTATGACGTTTTTATGACATTTCAAGTGCCATACTACACTATGACGTTTTTAGGACATTTCCAGTGCCATACTATACTTTGACGTTTTTAGGACATTTCGAGCGCCATACTATACTTTGACGTTTTTAGGACGTTTTGAGTGCCATACTATACTATGACATTTTTATGACATTTCAAGTGCCATACCATACTATGATGTTTTTAGGACATTTTGAGTGCCATACTATACTATGACATTTTTATGGACATTTTGAGCGCCATACTATACTATGACGTTTTTAGGACATTTCGCGTGCCATACTATACTATGACGTTTTTAGGACATTTTGAGTGCCATACTATACTATGATGTTTTTAGGACATTTCAAGTGCCATACTATACTATGACATTTTCATGACATTTCGAGTGCCATACTATGACGTTTTTAGGACATTTCGCGTGCCATACTGTACTATGACATTTTCATGACATTTCGAGTGCCATACTATACTATGACGTTTTTATGACATTTTGAGCGCCATACTATACTATGACGTTTTCATGACATTTCGAGTGCCATACTATGACGTTTTTAGGACATTTCGTGTGCCATACTATACTATGTTGTTTTTAGGACATTTTTAGTGACATACTATAGTATGATATTTATTTTCACATTATATGATATACTATACGACAACTCTTTTTATGATATTTTTGTGGCAGATTATACTATGACATTCTCAATGACATTGAGATGGGGATACAATTCTATGTTCTTTTTCATTATCTTCATTGTGGCATAGTATACTACGACTTTTTTGATGAATGCAGTTGTGGCATTTTGTTTGGACTTTTTTATGATATACTATAGCAGGTCTTCTTAAGACAGAATATTAATGTTTAAGTTATAGTGCTCATATTCAAACAACGGTTACAAATTGCGTCACAGTTCAGGATAAAAATCAAAAGATCATTAGCAGGGAAATAATGGCTAAAATGTCCATAAATATAATCAATTTTTTTTTTTTATTATATTACGATTTTATTGTTTTTAAAGATATCAAGGCATTGGCCTGAGGCTGCTTCTTCAAAACAATGTTCGCAATAATCAGTCAAGAACAAAATGTGAGATTTCCTGCATTTATTGATGATTTAAAACAGGATAGCACCATTTTATGAGACTTTGAAAAAGAAATTGTGAAATGAACATAACCAAAATCTTAACTGTGAATTTTAAAAAGCAGTTTCATATAAACTTTAAATAAAGAGAAACAAGTAAAACATTGGCTTGAAACAAAACATTTTGTAAAATCTCTCCATTAAGACAAACTATTAAAAAAAAAAAAGAAAACTAATCTTGGCGAATATAATAATTTTAGTCGGTGATCAGACTAAGAAACATGCATGGGTTTTGTCTATCAAAAACATAAAACAGGCATATGTTTTATATGATCTACAGCACATATCATTAAATGCTACATCTTTGTAGAAAAATCCCAGCCTGATATACTCAAATATTGTTAAAGCTTTTAATATTTCTTTGTGTTTATTAAATATCAATAACATGGTGTCAAGTCCAGACTTACATCACAGGAGTTTAAAAACAAACAAACAAACAAAAATCGATAGATAACAGGCAGCTGCAGAAATAAGAGAGGTGACAGTGTTCTCAATAGATTCCCTTAAAAAGGAGTTCCCTTTATCTCTCTTTAATTAAATTTGGACTTAGTTGGCACATCTTTTTGCAAACTACGCAATTAAATCTAACACTTGCAACGTCAGAATTATCCCACCTTATAATGTTTTAGATCTGCATCAAATTGTGGATATTGTGTCCTTTTTTTCCTTCCAAATTTGGCAATATAATTGCTTTTTGAATGTCACTATACAAATTATAATAAATAATTTTGGAATTTTCTGCATAAAAAGATTCAGAAAATCAGTTTACTTGTACAAATGTTCATCCTCAACAACGCAAAAAAACGAACGTTGTTTGATGCCCAAATTGTACAATGACAAACATTTAAAACACATCAAGCTTCAAAAAAGTGTCTCAACTACCTGTTTTTAATGAACCAAGTTCTACAAAAAAGTTGCATTAAAAATGCCACAAGTACCAAAAAATTCTGATTTAATAAGATCTTTTAGGGTTCACTGAGTGTGCCAAAAATCTTAAAAAGGCACAGAGACTTGTTCTGGTTGTGTGAGTCAGCACAGGATTGACTGTAACAGTACAAAGATTTATTTTTTCTTAATTTTTATAAGTGATAATGTTTCTAAACCTTTTTTTTTTTTACAGAAAACATGCAAAACCATATGAATATAACAAGTAAAAATGCATGTCAAACCAACATGTCAGGATTTTTCCTTTTGAGGTGTAAAATGTTATAAAGTGCCACTTAAAGGAATAGTTTCACATTCAGGAAAATATCTGCTTTCTTTCCTAAAAGTAGATTTCAAGGTATTCTTCAACTTTAGACAGCTGCTTTCAGTCTTCATGCTAAGATAGGTTAACCACGTCCTAAACCCAGCTCCATATTTAATACACACACAACATTAGATCAACAATTATTTCCGTCATCGATTGATCTGCTAATTATTTTTTTAATAAAATGGCTGTTTGCTTTATAAAATGTATATTTATGCTGACAACTTTGTTCAACCTGGAAAGAGCCTTAATGAGATCATAAATCTCTAAGTGTCCAGAATTTGTCCTCAACAATACAGTTTTGAATGTTAAAGGGACATTTCACCCCAAAAATTCTGGGACCGGTTGCACAAAACATCTTACATTTTCTCCTTAAGTATCACCCTTAAGGCTGTAAATGCTGAGATGCTGAAGTTGTCCATTTCGCCCAGTCCTATGTGACGAATGTCAACAACAAAAAAAGACGCGAAATGCCAATTTTCTGAAGCCCAGTCTGATCGGGTCTGATCAACAGTCCATAATCCCACAAATCATCAATTGACTTTTAGATAAGACAGAAAAACAGCAACAGTAAATTGGGCAGGGTTTGGCGTTTGCTTGAAAAATGACAAACAATTGGTCATAAATTTTCTGTCAATAAATTATTTGCCTGATCCTTCTCTTGGAAAGAAAGCAAATCAGCGTACAGCCTAAAATGTTGAACTATTCCTTTAACAGGCATTAAAGACTCGTCAGCTGTGTGGACTCGACCTCGTGAGTCTGTACGTGTCTGTTCAGGTCCTCCCTCCTCACGAATCCTGTCCCGCACACGCTGCAGCTGTGCGTCCGCTCCCCCTCGTGGACGCCCATGTGTTTCGTCAGCGAGCCGCTCGCCGTGAAGCTTTTCCCGCAAACGTTGCACAGATACGGCTTCTCCCCCGTGTGCGACCTCATGTGGATCTTCAGCGCTCCGCTCTTGTAGAACTTCTTGTCGCACACGCTGCAGCGGTGCGTGGACTCCCCCGTGTGGATCATCATGTGTGTCTTCAGAGTGCCCCGCTGCCTGAAGCCTTTCCCGCAGACGCTGCAGAGAAACGGCTTCTCGCCCGTGTGGATCCTCATGTGAGCGGTCATGTATTCTTTGAAGCCGAAGCTCTGGCCGCACACGCTGCAGACGTACGGCCGCTCCCCCGTGTGAACCCTCATGTGACCCATCAGGTTTCCGTTCTGGGCGAAGGCCTTGCCACAGACGGTGCAGATGTACGGCTTCTCTCCCGTGTGCGTCCTCATGTGCATCTCCAGCTGTTTGTGGGCCTCGAAGTGTTTGCCGCAGACCTCGCAGTCGTTCGTCCGGATGTACGTTTGCAGGTGAAGCCTCAAGCTGTCCTCAGACTCAAAACGTTTCCCGCACACGCCACAAAGATCTGTATCCCGCTCGTCCTCTAACACGTGCTTCAGAAACGAGGCTCTGTAGCAGAAAGACTTGGCGCAGACTTTACAGAGGTATTTCAGATTTGATAAATCTTTGTTGTCATTATTTTTAGGTCCTTTAGGTTTGTTTGATCCTTTTGATTTTGACTTTGGTCCGTCTTTGCTCTCCTCTTTCTCGCTGTCTCCATCATCACTGTCACTTCCCTCGCTGTCCCTCCACTCCTCATCACTGTCCACTTTACTCTCAGCGTCAGAGCCCTCAGCCTCCGACTGTCTGTCCTCCGTCTGGTCCCTGCAGCTGTTTTCTTCATTGTGGGTTTGTAAATGCGCCGCCAAGCTCTCGTCGGAGCCCAGGTGTTTCCCGCAGGCTCCGCACAGATCTGAGCTTTGTTCATGAGTGAGCACGTGTTTCAGAAAAGATCGTTTGTACCGGAAAAACTTCCCGCACACTCTGCAGCAGCTCTGCCCCGCCGTCAGGCTTCTGTTTGTTGCAGGAACTTTCTTGTCCTGCTTTTTTATTTTCCTCCCTGCAACACTTTTTGGGAAAGACCTTCCACACATTCTGCAACACTCCTCCCCCTGACTCCGAAATGTTTTTCTTTTGTTTGATTTCAGATGTTCATCGTCACTGTCATCATCTTCACTCACAGCTTCTGAATTGTTTGATGAGAGACTGTGGTCTCTAGGTGGCAGCGTTTCCGTCACAGTGGAGGTGCCCCTCTCTGCTCTTTGTGTCTGGTGAAGATGTGAGGCCTTACCGTGGATCAACTCACAGTCCGTCTCTGTGGACGCATCTTTGGTCTGCGGCAGGTTTGATGTTTTCTGGACCTGACTGCAGCTCCTGCTCTGCTCAGAGGAAACGTCCATTTCACAGTCCGACCCAGAGAGTGTCCGTCTGTCTGAGGGGAAGATCGAAGAGACAAGTCAGCACGGAAATACTGAAACTGCACCACGATATCTGACCATGTTTAATATTATACTGATAAATTTGGGAATTAAACTTAAGTTACTAAATGACGATGATACTTTCATCAATTTCACTTTCACCTAATAATTTATTAAATGATGACAAATTAAATGACACCAGCAGCAAACTAAATCAATGACACCTGTAAAAGAAAAGAAAATCATTCTTGTCTCGATGTCTAACGCACCTGATCTGTGAACATTTGTCTCCGTCTTCGACATGACGTCCAGTAGTTGCCGTTGACGTTGGATCTCCTCGTGGGAGCTGGACACTTCTGCCTCGTATTCTCGGATCATTCTCTCCAAGATCCTGAAGATCTCGTCGGCAACCGCCGACAGCCGCTTGTGAACAGCTGCCCTCTGCTGCTCAGCTGAAACATCTGGACGAAGATAGAGAGGAAAATATCAGACTTTCATGTTGTCTTATTCTGCTCCAAACAGCACAAGTCATTTACACTTTGTCCTGTCACTCAAAAACATTGTTAGTGTGGGTGCAGAAAGCATCTTTAACCCTGTTTTTTTATTAAAATAATAATGATATAAACAATACCATTTCCTGTCAACATTTTCAAAGTGGTTCATGTAACTGAGTTACTAAATAATGTTTCTAAAACGTTTGTTTCTTTGTGAGCAGTGGTGGAAGAACTACATCTTATCTTACTATATAATGAAGAAAACTCTGTCTGTGTGTCTGTTCCACGTTTTTCTCCTCACTGACTTGGTCAATCCATGTGAAATTTGGCACAGTGGTAGAGGGTCATGGGAGGATGCCAATGAAGCAATATTACATCAATTGGCCAAAGGGGGGCGCTATAGCAACCCACTGAAATTGCAAACT
>NC_065518.1:6904494-6910836 GCF_006386435.1 Epinephelus moara | reverse complement strand
CATCAAACAAAATGGGGGCACTAGAGAGCTCATTTCTTATCTAGGCCTAACCGCCATATGGATTTTTACTAAACTTGGTAGATATGTAGAACAGGACGCCTCAAGGTGACTGGAGAAATTTAACTCTAATTGGCAACTGGGTGGCGCTATAACAACAGAAAAATGCTTCAAAATGCTTAAAAATGCTTAAAAATGCGACCAATCGCTGTGGCTCCCCCTGTGGACCAATGTTTTTGTTGTTTCTAATTTTTGGTATGACTAAGTCATGGTATGGTATGCTGTACATAATGGGCATGGACTAGTTTTACTTTAAATAAAAGTAGCAATTAAAATACTCTGTTACAAGTTAAAGTCCAGCATAAAACAGAAATAATAAAGTATGAGTACCCAGTGGCAGTAACTGTCATGTAGTGTACTGACTGCAATTTTCATGCACTTGTACATTACTTGGGTATTTCTATATTATACTACCTTATATTTCTGCTGACTCCACCACATGTCAGAGGGAAATACTGTACTTTTTAACTTCACTACGTTTATTTCCCACAGATTAAGATTCATGATACAAAATATAAATATCGCAGTATCACAGAATTAAAACATTATTACTATCATCAGTCAGAATGAGCCTTAAAGGAATGAAAACAAGCGGGTTATTTTTTGTTAAACAAATGTTTTATTTCTATATTTGAAAGTTGAACCATTTTTTCATGTTCGTATGTAAAAAAAAAAGTCTCCCTTTTTCCCCAATATCACAGATAAGCAAACGTATGTGGTACAATAACCGTCAATTTAAGTATCATGGTATACCTTGAACCACTGCAACCCTAATGATGTTTTATTATGGATTATTTTATAAAATACTTTATTGATCCTTTGGTAAAATTCACAAGTTACCCAGCTTGAAGTAAGTAAAATAAACTGCACCTTTATCAGCTGCAACATTAAAGTGATGAACACATGCATCAATAATTATGATCCAATTATCTGTTATATCTGAAATAAGTCATTCTGCATTATGAGTGCTTCACTTTATATATTTTAACTGCATTTTGAGGTTAAAACTTTTCTGTTTTTGCCTAAGTAATATTTTAAAGGCACAGATTCTACTTATAACAGAGTATTTTTACACTGTGGTACTTTTACTTCAGTAAAGTATCTGAGTACTTCTCCCACCACAGAGTAGCAGATGATGTCTCTGTCTCTGGGAGCAGATAACAACCTGTCTGTCCTCTGAATAATACACTTTTATATTAACCGTATAAAACCAGGCGGTGTTGACTCCTCTGATGAGCGCAGGTAGTGTTGTGTTGTCTGATTAAAGCAGGTGTGTTCAACCAGACCTGATGTTTGCAGCAGCTTCTCCTCCTCCACACAGCGGAGTATCTCCTCCTCCGCAGCAGCCAGGCTCTCCTCCACGCGCCTCCGCACCTCCTCAAGGTCACACATCATGGACTCGGTCTGAATTCAGCCTGTCACCGTGTCACAGCCTCAACACACACATTTTAATAAACCTTTAACAGGATACAACTAAAAACACTCAGCTGCGAGCAGTACAGCTTCCGGGGACGTCTTCTTCGGCACCGTATAAATGTTTCTGTTGATGGTCAAACACCGCCACCCTCTGGTCACACACGGTACTACAACCTGTTATATCATGGGGGAAACGGTGGAAGGAGATACTTTATTTAAGTTAAAGTAACAGTGGAGGAATGTAACCAGGTACATTTACTCAAGTACTGTATTTAGGTACAGTTTTCAGATACTTGTACTTTATTTGAATATTTAATTCAATGATGACACACATATGGTGACCTACGACTGATCATTTTATTAACATTAATGTACAACAGTGAATTTGATGTTATGATCTATGGATACAATCTGCTTGTTTTTAACTGTGTCCTATAAATAAAATGCATTATTGTTACTATATTATTTCAATGTTGTTGTTTTTTTATACTCATACTCTGTTCAACATTTAGTAGGCAAATATTTCAAAGGCCTATTTTCTTTAAAATTACACCATTTATCACAGCCAGGAACTGCAAAAACAAAAATTCATTCCTTGGACAAAAGAAAAAAATATACATAATGATAGGCTGAGCTTAAAATATTGATATTTCATCAAAATTACTTTATTCTACGTCTCAGTTAAAATCTGGCCAAACATAAACCACTGGCACAAACTAACCAGCACGGCAAGAGTGGAAAAACAGAGGCTTTTTTTTTTCAACTCCAGGATTTTGTCTTTAACTTTTAACTTTCAAACATTAAAGGGTAAGTTTTAAAAATCTTCCAATTTCCAATTAACAGTGGAGGGAGGTTTGTGCATTTTCATTCATTGCAGTCAATCAGCGAGGCTCAAGGAAAATATTTGCAGCTTCGGGGACGGTCAAAGTAAAAAAAATAAAAATAAAAAAAAGCAGTCACTCCTCTGCCACCTCTCTCCTCTGATGAATAAAATACAGTCCCTTAACAGCTGCAATATTAAGGTGATAAACAAATTAATACAACTTGAAATATAATTCAATAACATAATGTATATTATTCTGAAATGGGCCTCCTGCATAAAGAAAACTATTACTTTTAATACTAAATACATTATGATGCCAAAATGTTTGTAGGCTACATTTATTCCAGTAAAATATCTAATGCAGGACTTTTACTTGTAAAGTAGTATTTCTACACTGTGGTGCTGCCGCACGTCTGAAATAAGTACAATATTTCTTCCACCACTGCAGGTACCTCAAACATTATATAGTACAGTTGTTGAGAAAAAGTTAGTACTCTGCTGTCTTTGCCTTCAGGAGCAGAAGATACAAACCTGATTACTGTTGCTAAATGAGTACTTTTATTTCTAGTTCTTTTACTCTGCAGTCCATCCTTGATTGGTTCATTGTTGTATTTTCTTGCAGTATGTATTCAGTGTACATTTGTCCCTGGTTGCTGTTGTGTTATAGAATAAAACATGGCCTCGGTTCGTCTTGATAACTGCCTTCCTTCAATATGATCACAGAGCAGAGTTGCACAGTCTTTTGGGAGAATCATTTTAATACCTTATTACACCCAGAAGATTTTAAACATTGTAATCTGCTACATGCGAAACCAAAAGGTGAAAAGGTCGAGCTCTGGAAACAAGTAAAGGCTCAGCCACCTACATACAGGTCAAATAAATCAGTGAACTGTGGGTCGGGTCTTATTATAAACTGTTCTGGTAGTTTGTAAAGAAGTTCACTGACATCATGGTCAGGTATTAATACCAACGTGTGGTGAGAGTCACATGTCTGGGTTTCACCTCTGCAGTCTGTGTACACACTCACGACGCTGCAGCATTAGCACTTTAACTGAACTGTAAACAGAGAGTGTTTAATTCATTTCTTTGTATAATATGATGTTAGGTTTGGTTTGATTGAAATAAACCCTTTAATTCACCCGATTAGATGTGAAGATATGCTGCCTCTATACACGCTACAATTACTGCTTTTTTAAACGGAGTCTGGTTGGTTTTGCGATGGAGATTTCAGGGCTGTTTCTGGTTGAATACAAAGGATCGGTAACACTTTACTTGAAGGTATCGACATGAGGTTGACATGACACTGTCATAACTATGACATGACACAGTCATGAACCTGTCATGAACATTATGCACATGTCATAAACGTTTATGACTGCTGTCATTAAGTGTTTTTAAGGGTTTTTGTCATGACAAGTTGACATTGTCTGGGTTGTCTTGATTATGACAACTTGACATTAATCAAAGTGACATTACCAGAAGTTGTCTTTGTAATGACAAGTTGACATTGTCTGGGTTGTCTTGATTATGACAACTTGACATTAATCAAAGTGACATTACCAGAAGTTGTCTTTGTAATGACAAGTTGACATTGTCTGGGTTGTCTTGATTATGACAACTTGACATTAATCAAAGTGACATTATAAGAAATTGTCTTTGTCATGACAAGTTGACATTGTCTGGGTTGTCTTGATTATGACAACTTGACATTAATCAAAGTAACGTTACCAGAAATTGTCTTAGTAATGACAGGTTGACATTGTTTGGGTTGTCTTGATTATGACAACTTCACATTAATCAAAGTGACATTACCAGAAGTTGTCTTTGTAATGACAAGTTGACATTGTTTGGGTTGTCTTGATTATGACAACTTGACATTAATCAAAGAGACATTACCAGAAATTGTCTTAGCTAGACAAGTTGACATTGTTTGGGTTGTCATGATTATGAACTGATTATGACAACTTGACATTAACCAAAGTGACATTACCAGAAATGACAACTTGACATTAACCAAAGTGACATTACCAGAAATTGTCTTTGTAATGACAAGTTGACATTGTCTGGGTTGTCTTGAGTATGACAACTTGACATTAATCAAAGTGACATTACCAGAAGTTGTCTTTGTAATGACAAGTTGACATTGTCTGGGTTGTCTTGATTATGACAACTTGACATTAATCAAAGTGACATTACCAGAAGATGTCTTTGTCCTTATAAGGACATCCCAAACAAATGTAATGTCAACTTGTCATGACAAAGACAACTTCTGGTAATTTCACTTTAATTAATGTCAAGTTGTCATAATCAAGACAATCCAAACAATGTCAACTTGTCATTACAAAAACTGAATGACACTTAATGACAGCAGTCATAAACATTTATGACATGTACATAATGTTTATGACAGGTTCATGACAGTGTCATGTCATAGTTATGACAGTGTCATGTCACTCTTATGTAGATACCCTCAAATAAAGTGTTACCAAAGGATTTTACTCTCTAACATAAAGGTCTACCTGTGCGGGGATCTTTCCATAATGTTGTCAGACACAGAAAAACAGTCTGAGCCTGTCAGTGTCAAAAACAAGACAACATGTCTGACTCAGTACTCAATATGTCGTTCCCATCAGTCACTTGGACACAAAAACATTTAAAAACAGGACCCAGGTTGAAAAATACTGAACTCACTCTGAGGTTAAGTCTCGACCCAGTTCTTGTGACACTGAGCAACGGTGACACACTTTTTTGTTCCCAAAATCAGTGTCCATCAAAACAGACAAATATTGAATGTTCAGACAGTTGATGACGTGTGGACCTGTGTCATCGCAGCATGTGAGGTCAAAGGTCAGGGCTTTGGTGCTGAGTTAATGATTCATATCTCGATCTGGCTCTGGGAAAATTATATTTTTCTCTTTATGGACGTGAACATGTGAATTTCTGGAATAAACGTGCTTCACTTGCTGACTGGTAGAAAAATATGTCATTAAGTGAGAAAGGTAAGATACTAAGATAATCAATGTGCGTGCACCTGCCATCTCAGTAAACAGTGTGAGGTCTAAGGACTGCTGAGGTTAGCGTGATTTTGGTCAAATATTTAGTTTATCCAGTCTTTATTTTTACAGGCAGCGGTGGAAAGTAACTAAGTGCATTTACTTAAGTTTTTTACTTTACTTTCTTTACAGATTCAGATTAATAATACAAAATATAATCAGGATATGATGTTTTATTATCACAGGGGGGTTATGAGACAGTTGGCCCCTGGGCACAGATATGCAAAAGGCCCCACCACCTCTCCTTCACAGGAGCAAGACACAGACTTTGTGCTCTTTTTGTGGTTTGAGTGTCATTTTGCAGGTGAAGGCCAGAAGGGGCCCCTGACACTTTGGGCCCCTGGGCCTGTGCTGGGTGGACCCGTTCTGCAATCCATCCATGATTATTATGGATTAAGATGAGATATGTGGGGAAATCCTAAAACTGACAAGCAGTAAGAAATGCACTATAGAGTGGGGATACATTTTGTGGCAGGTTGAAAATACAGTCTGAAAGAAGAATGTGTGTCCCCAAAAAAAGTTTGCAAGGAAAGAATAAACTTCTCCATAATCACATAGGTTATTAAGGCCGGTTTAAACTTGTGCGACAACTCTATGAAAAGCGTACTGCGGGTAGTTTGATGTGCACCTACTTTGAAACGTAACCACATGACATGTAAGCTGAAACCATTTCCCTCAGTGGAAACAAAGCTTTTATTTATTTTAATTTCACAGATAAGAAACAATAAAGGTAAGGGCTATTTTCACCCTGGTGCAAATATCAACATATTGCTATTTGTACCAGCGTACAATTAGAAGCAGATGCTATTTGTACCCTGGCGTATAGCAGTGTATGCTATCTTTAAGTGGATTTATGGTTGTGCGTAGACCCTACGCACGTGGCCTACGCCATTGTGAACATTTTTACTTAGGCGGTGGTGTGTCTGTGTCACTCTGCAGTTACACCTCCAAAACACTAGTCGGCGGTAGAGGTTTCTGTGAAGTCCTGTAAAG
>NC_065518.1:6823686-6904218 GCF_006386435.1 Epinephelus moara | reverse complement strand
TTAGCACAAGCCTATGGCATTTTACATTGTATAAATTAGCCAAGCAACTAGTGATCTTTCCCTCTTCTCATATGAAGCCAGGGACAACAGCAACATTTAACAAAGGTAACGGCACACAATTTGGCTCCATTACAACTCACAAGGTTCACTGACAAAACAACTGTCTTATACTAAACACGTTTTCCAAACAAATACAACATGCTAACGTTATTAGCACAAGCCTATGGCATTTTTAAAAAAAAAAAAAATAATTAATTTAATTTAAAATTTAATTTTACATTGTATAAATTAGCCTAGTGACTAGCGGAGATTTCCTCTGCTCATATGAAGCCAGGATAAATCACACACAAGACTTAAAATGCTATTTTTGTGGAGGCTTTTCAGTGTAAAATGCCATAGGCTTGTGCTAATAACGTTAGCATGTTGTATTTGTGGGGAAAATGTGTCCAGATAAAGACAAGTGTTTGTCTGTGAATGCTGTGAGTTATAGTGAAGCTGATTTGTGTACTTGTGTTTGAAATTGTCTCTATTAAGCCATGTTTAATGTGTGTTTAATGTGTGATTGCATGATGCAGTAAAATATGAACAGAGACATTTAACACATTTTCAAGATATTTTTTATTAAAAATATTCAAAACAGTTTAAAAATACTTTCTATAACATTTAAAATACATTACTGATACAGTTGAAATATCATATGAAAGCTGGTGTTGTCTTTAAAATGAGGTTTAACAGCAGCTGCAGCTCGTCTGTTCATCGTTTGTCCTCCAAGACTCTGAAACTATTGTAATGATCGTGTTTGTTAAATTCAGAATTGCTCTTTGTAAGTGCCGCTGCACATCGTGGATAGTGCTTTCACTTAGTGTCACGCAGAGTTCAGTGTCCAAATCACACCGTGAGTATTTCCCTTTGATCTTTTCCTGAGGATCAGTTGGACGTATGAATCAATAAGCACCTGAGGAAAGTTTATTTTAAAGTTCTGGAGGAGACTCCATTTCATCAGTCTGTATAATCTGAGGTCACTGCTCACACTGCCTTTTTGTTCTGCACGCTCAGAGCACTGTTCACACAGTACGGGATGATGCTGACAGTGACCAGAGGCACGGTGGCGCTCTTGCAGAAGGACAGCAGGTAGTAGAGGGCCACAGTGTGCGTGGGAGGCTTGAAGGAGTCAAACAGGTGCAGCAGGAACAGAGAGCTGATGACGCAGCCGACTTTGACCAGCGTGTTGCTGCTCTTCTTGGTCTCAGTATAGAGGGGCGAGTGCAGGCCCAGGCCCAGGCCGAACAGGGTGCCCATGTTACGCAGGAGGCTGGCGAAGGGCGTGCTGTCCAGGTGGACCCACTCAGGCCTGTCGCACCACCTCTGGGCTTTCTCCAGGGTCCACAGCAGGTCCACACCCACAGCTTTGAGGAGGACGTAGAAGCCCACAGCGAAGGAGGTCAAGAAGAGAGTGGTGTAGAAGTATTTCTTCATGCTGGCGTTGTAGATCCACTGAGTCCTGTTGAAGGCTTCGGCCACGATCATACCTGGAAATATCCAGTGAAATGTCCAGGTCAGTATGATGTGTTAACAGTGAACATAACAGCACACTCCATAGTACCTCCAGTCGCACACCAGAGTTGAAATAAAGCTCCTTTAATGTCACAAAATTTGACTGGATCATTCCTCTCATCTTCAAGAGCATATAAAATTTTTTTGAGATGTTTTCACCCGACAGGATTTTTTGCATAAATTTTCATTTTACGAAAACTTGTTAGAGGACTTTATGATGCACAAAAAATCCCTAACAAATGATTTCAGTTTGGGGGTGCAACTGGGCTTGGGCGTGGCACGTCAGCTCTATAGCGCCCCCAACCTTCTTTTTGCATCTGAATGAATTATGACGCCCTTCCTGTCCTCAAAACTCACAAATCCTGCAATTTTTCTCTAGTCTGTTTTCACGTTTTTTTGTCTATGCACCAAAACAGAAGCAAGTTCTTCATATGTGAAAAACAACTTGGCAATAAACATGGTTTTATTCTTCTAATTCTTCGTACTGACCTGAAATGACACCAGCAACGACCTGATGGGGGAAGTGGGCGGCGATGAAGACCCTGGAGAGACACACGCACACCTGGACTCCGCAAAACAGCGTCCATAAGGCAGCCTTCAGATACCTGTAAAAACAAAAAAAGATAATTTTATTTCAAAGAAGGCAGCACAACAAATCAACCTTATATAACAATATAACAACACAGTTCTTCTCTGCTGGTCATGAGAACCTCAGCCGCCTGGACGTCAAAACAACTCGTGTATAATCTTCAGCAGTCAATGATCAACCACAGAGCAGAGAGCAGATAGTGTGTCCGTGATGATAAGCTCAGGGTGGGAGAAAATGGAAAACAACTCAGACCACTAAGATTTGAGACTCACCAGTCCTTGTTGGTGGATTTCTTGCTCCCAAACTTCTTCTTGCTGGTCGCGATGGCGAGGATGGAGGTCACCAGGGTGTAGTAGACACCTGCGGCGCCCATGGCGTGGCCTGAGGGGCTGCCTGGATGACACAGACACAGAGGGTGGATAATATCAGCAGCTGATTCACTCAAATAGAACAATGACTGCAATGTGGAACAGCCTATTTTAATGTTACCACAGTTACAGACAGAGGTGGAAAGTAACTGAGTACATTTACTCGAGTACTGTGCAAGATGGTGGCTGCTCAGCTCTCTCCCTCAGAGACAGCAACTACAGACATGACTTATAAACAAATATTTAACATCTATTAATGAATGAATTAACATTTACCTGTAAATGTGTAAATTGAATATGTCCTTTTTATTTTATTTTATTTTTAAAGTCATACCTACAAAAGTTTTTATATACTGCTTATATTAATTTATTTTATTTTATTCTTATTTTTTTAAAATACTTTATATTGTCATATAATTTCATGTATCTTACTCATTACGAAGCTCATGTACCGATGACATTTCCTCCTTTTTTTAAAGTGAGAAATTATGTAAATAGGTGTGTCACTCAGTGATACATATAATAATAAACTATTGATATGCAATGATAAAAATAAATAAATAACAACAGTTACGGTACAGGTTTGAATTTTAAAGTATGCTATCGTAATTTTGGTGTCATAGAAAAATATCTTTGATTCCATTTGTCTGCTATATTTCATGGCTCATAATATCCCAGTTTTCCTTCTTTCAGTATTTCAAAAATTAAGAATTAAAAAGAATAATAAAAGAATTTAAAAAAGAAAAGAGAAAAAAATTAACAAAAAAAAGTACCCACACCCGCTCAAAAAAATAAAATAACATAAAATAAAAATAATTTAACTACGGAGGGAAGCCTTGCGAAATTTCGTTACCTGAGTTTCATGGCAACAAAGATCATTCATTCATTCATTGTATTTTACTTCAGTTTTCATATTTAATGGAGGGAATATTGTTCTATTTACATTTATTTGCTATAGTTACAAGGTACTTTTCAAATGAAGATTTTACATTTAAAAACATATAATAAGTTTATACAATGTGATATAAAACATCATAAAAATATGTCATGTCTATATATCTACAGTACGAATTGTTCTACCAAGTGATTATTTCCCCTTTAAACCTCTAAAATGGCCCAAAGAGGTAAAATTATTATTAGTATGTCGCAAAAAGTGCAGATTTAATTGTAAATAAATTGTTTTCACTTCTTTCCAAACGACCTAACTGTGTGTGAAGTAGTTAAAACTGTAACATATGATAATTTATCAGCTACAGAAGCTACTTAAAATACACTTTGTTGTTAATACTGATGTATACATTTGAATGCAGAACTTTTTCTTGTAATGGAGTGGTTTTACTTTGCGGTTTTGGCACTTTTACTTGTGGTTTGAGTATTTCTTCCACCACTGATTAAAGACAAAACCTGTGCTTTACAAGCAGAGAAAAGCTGGTAATGGCCCTGAATCCCAGAAGCTTCAGGTTCACTGTGTGGTAACTGGTTTCACTAAATAACAACATTAACGGACAGCTTAAAGGCCTTAAGATGGGTCCTAATATATAACCAGATCCATTGGTGTAGATTTTAGGGGGGAGCCGGGGACACGTCCTTCTCACTATGTACAGAGGATTTAATTGAAGGGACATAATTAAAGATGTTTACACCCTAAATTGACACTTGAAAAGTCACCATAATGCAGGAAAGTTAGTGTGACATCCCAAAATATTCTGGTGGAGGACGCATGTGTATCCCTGCCAATGTTGCAACAAAATCTACCCCTTTTAACCAGATCTTGAGGCCCCGTGTGTCAAAACCTGCAGCCCACAAAGCTAAATTTACTTGTGTTTACTCAAACTGCCACAAAGCAAAGCTGCAGCTGTGTTCCAGGAGAGTCAGAGGAAAGGGTGGGTTAACAGGAGCCCTGCAGCAGAAACATGAATGTATGTATAGTGTGGTTTCTCACCTGGCCCAGTCTCACAGGTCATGGGGTACTGCTCAATGTGAGGACGGACTGTGTTTGCATAATAAGGCGTCTCATGGACCCACCAGTACGGCCGCTCCCCAAACAGAATCCTGAAGGAGACGAAAGAAACATGCACTCCATTATAGTCAATAAAAAAAACATTTAAAGGACATTTAAAGAGTTAAAGGATTTACTGGACTCACCATTTGAACACCAGGTTGAGCCAGTCTCCGATCACAGCCACCCAGATGAGCTTGATGCCCACTGAGGAGCGCAGGTGAAACCACAGCGGGAAGAAGATGAAGAAGGTGTTCCTGAGGTCAGCTGCCCAGGAGACCCAGAGAAACAAACCCTGGGCGTCCTGATAGTTGGTCTGCAGGTAGCGGGTGGTGCTCACCCCAAAACCCTGCAAGGTGTCCATTATAGCATTCATCTTTGCCTCAGAGGAGGGAGAGAAGGAGGGAGAGAAATCTCAGTCTGCTGCTGTGTGACAAAAAAAACCCAGACTGCTGCTATCAGTCACTCAGCTGGTTGGTTTTATACCAGAGGGACCCACTACCCAAACGCATGCTCACACTGATCTTTGGACCTTGCACATGTGTAATAAAACACAGGGAGTCAGGAGAGTTTGGGAGGTTTGTCACACAAACAAGCTGAAAAGATACAAAAGACGTCAATTGTTATCTTTGTCGCTGAACTGCTGTACTGTACGGAGACAGAGAGAGGAAGTCAGTTGACCAATAACTGGATTTCACAATTATGACCTAAATGTTATCGATCACAAACAAACCAAGCAGTTTGCAGAATGATGTGCTGTTAATCAGGGCTGTAGCCATGGAGTCAGCACGGGGAGGGGGGCAATGGACGGGAGTCTGAGGGTCATAAGTCAAAGAAAAACTAATTTCCTATTATATAATTTATCATAAGCAAGTACATCTATACAGCATACTATACCAATACAGTGTGTATCTCAGCCAAAAAGTTGCACTTGAACACACCGCAGCCAACTGGACCTATATTCTGCGCATGTGTGAGAGAAAATAATAGGGGGGGGGGTAATTTTGGGTTAAATTTTAAAATCCCAACTTTCAGCATGAAAATCCATTATTTGAACCTGTAATGCATTTTTATCCTATCCATGACCCTTCAAGTGGACCCTTCAAAATGTCCACCTGTCATTTAGCCATTTGTTATTGTTGCTGGGATAAAAATGCATTACAGGGTCATTTTCATGCTGAAAGTTGGGATTTTTAAATTTCACCCAGAATGACACCCCCATGCAAAAAATCACCCCCTGTGACCTTTTAATTTGTCTGTGAGGGAGTTTTGAATTTTGGAAATGGACAAAAATGTCTAGGGGTAACAAAGGGGAAAGACCGCCAGGATCGATTCAAGATGCTAGCAAGCCAGTTTGCACATTAACAACTCAACCAGGTGCTATAAAGAACAACGCATGTTTACTGTGTGATAGTGCAACACATTCTCACTCCGACCTCGTCACATATTGACGTTTGGTCATGGACTTTCCACGTCCACATACGATGAGAGGTACCCTGGGTGTGTTGGTTGTTGACATTCTGGGACGCCGTGTAAAGTTCTGCCTGTTACATGCATTGTCTGTTTCAAAATACACTTCTGTTTTCACAGGAAATTTACTGTTTGCATACAGTCTCTTTCAAAATAAAGGAAATTTACTGTTTGCATACAGTCTCTTTCAAAATAAACGCACTATGTCGGTACAACACCGTGAATTGACTTTTCTTTCCTCCAACAACTAAAGCATATGCTAAGGTTTAGGAAAAGAGAACCGGGTTTGGCTTCAGAATCGTACAGGACACAAACACCCCTCTCCCGGGTAAAAGTCGATGTTATTTGGACTCATCCACCACCCCTCCTGCCTGGACCCAAACAGACTTTCGCCGCCTTAACTTTAATTTTAGTCCCACCATGTTTCCCCCTTACACCACTGAGCACACTTAAATTATAACAGTGTCCGGCTGCGTATCATGCCAACGTTGAAGGATGTTTTTTTTCATTAGTGTCTGGCGCCACATGTCACTGCAAGCCCTGGATTTTGATGACTTTGGAGTGAGACCGGGCTCGCTAGCAAACAGTAACACAAACAATTACAAAGTGTTCTTGCTAAAGAGCTCAGTGGCTAAAAAAATAATCCATCTTTATATAACAAGTTTTTATTTTGATCTCATTACCTCTTGACTTTAGTCTTTTGTTTACTTTCCTCACTTCTGTGTCTCCTCTCGGTCGCTGAGCTGAACTGTCAGTCAGTGTGATTTCACTCACCTACGGGCTTCCACTGTCTCAGACTCTGATTCAGCATGCTGAGTTGGCCAAAAAGTGCTGACAAATGCAGACGGTGCGGGAAACACCACAAAAACTAGGGCAACAGACATTCTTCAATGGACCAACAATGACCAACAGCTGACCATCGAATTGGTGTGTCTGGGCCTTGCTCTGACCTGAGGTGGGGAGTTCGAACCCTGGAGTGGGGTAACACTTCTGTGCTGAGTTTGCATGCTCCCCCCGTGTCATCGTGGGTTTTCTCTGGCTACTCCAGCTTCCTCCCACAGTCCAAAGACATGCAGGTTAACTGGTGACTCTAAATTGTCCGTAGGTGTGAATGTGAGTGTGAATGGTTGTCTGTCTCTATGTGTCAGCCCTGTGATAGTCTGGTGACCTGTCCAGGGTGAACCCTGCCTCTCGCCCAATGTTGGCTGGGATAGGCTCCAAAGTTTAAGACTTGGGACTTGTCATTCTTGAGGTGGGACTTGACTTGGGATGTGTCCTCCTCAGGAAATATTAAAATTACTGCCTTGCTTTTAATTAAGCTGCAACATTTATTTATTTTTTTAAATATCAGATGTGTCCTCGTTCTTCCAGTCGTCCCTCTTTCCTCATCATGCAGTCAGTGAGTAATAATTTGTCAGTTACGTAATTGTGTTTTTTGATGATTTGGTGGAAGCATCTCACTGGTGGAGCGAGCAATTTGTGGGTTACATAAGATGATCAATGATTAAATGATTGGACTGAAGCTGAGAAGATAGTGATAAAACAGAAGCAGCAGATTGGCAGGTTGTAGGTCGTGCACAGGCTGCTGCTCTGTCAGGACAAACAGGGACGTCCCCATAGATGAGCTCATAATTGATCTCAAATTGTGATAAGAATTTCTCACACTGGGGTCCCAACCCTGAGTAGGAAGAAAATAGTGACGCACTCTGCACTATCCCTGGCACACAGACGATTAACTGTGAGCCAAGATCAATGGATTTCACAAGCTTGAGCTCAGAACAGGAGCTTCCTAAAAAATTCTTAGTAATCTGTGATCCGTCAGAGGGGTGGCAGGTGATCTCTGTAGCACAGAGGCGCCTCAAGGGGTGTAAAGGTTAAGGAACCTGTCTGCACTGTCCCAAAGGCAAACAAACTTGCTAGCCTTGAGTAAAGTCCGATGGGGGTCACAAAGAGGCAGGACAGAGGGGGCTGTCCGGCCTGGGAGAGCTTGGCTGCAATCTAACTGACAAAAACAAGACCCAGATTCAGTGCATCACCCTCAGGAGGAGGTTGTGATATCATGGATCTTCTCCACAGTTGGGGGATCGAGCTGGCAGTTCATCTGCAGACCACATACAGCAGGTATGAGGGTTTGTTTAGCCTGGCGTCCTCAGTGGCCGACCTGCACACGGCATTCTTCTGCTTCTTCCCGATCTGGTTCCACCTGCGGAGGGACACTGCGCTCAGGCTCATCTGGGTGGCCGTCCTTGGAGACTGGCTCAACTTGGTCCTGAAATGGTAACAATGGTTTAAATGTAATGTTGATCTAAACACATACAGAGAGAAGAGTTGTATTTTGAGTTTCTTGGTGTTTCTGTGGCAGGGTTCTGTTTGGGGAGAGGCCGTACTGGTGGGTCCATGAGACCCGGTTTTATGGAGCAGGACAGGCCCCTTCTCTGCAGCAGTTTCCCATCACATGTGAAACTGGACCAGGTACAGTTCAGACCTGCAGTGGGTCACACAAGGATTCCTGAAGAATTGATTGATCTATTTATTGATTTATCTTCAGCCTGGTTAATACTAGGGCTGCACGATATGACGATAATATGCGATAACGTTGAGTATCGTGATAGGGATGTTACTTAAGATAAATAAAAAGATGTTAAGGTGTTGATTTTTGAAATTGGTCCAGTGTTTCGCGAGATGTCTGTAGCCAGTGGCCATTAAACACACTGCAATGCATTTACTCATGTACGCATGTTCGCACCGTCAATTTACGTCCAATAAAAGTTTCTGTTTTTGCCAATTAGGGCTCAGATTGTTGTGGCCTGGGTTGCAGCCTGTTTCCCAGCTGCTGGATGCAGTGATGTTATTCAATACTAGCCAAATTCAAAAATTGTTATTCCCATTCGTCACTTAGACACAAATATGGGAAAATAGGGTCCAGGTTAAAAAATTCCAAAGTGTGCTCAGTTATGCCTTTCTTCTGCTTTTAGATTACTGCACAAATACGACAAATTTGCTTGTTGAATTTCAAAATATGAAAGGAAATTATTTCCCAAATTATTTTACAGTCTAGTTTCCTAATGATACTCTCTTTCAATTGACTCAAAAAAATCCTTGACCGCAATATCAGTCTTTCTCAATGTCTTTTTTTTTTTTTTTTTTTTCCCGCACATGTTGGCATCGTGATGACAATAAAAAAGTACCCTAGTATGGTAAGGCAATTCCTAGGTACATGATCACCAGATGATATCTACAGTGTTTGGCAAGTGCTCGAATCTTTCTTTGAATGAATATGATCTCAGATAACTACGTCATAAACTCCAGTACCTTTGGCCTTTTGTGGTGTTTCTTATCTATTAATTTGTTTAAAGGCATTTCAGAATGGATTGCACAATATCTCCTTCTGTGATGTTGTATTTGCTCCAGTTTTCTTCTCTGTGTACATATATACAGTGGTGGGATGTATCTTAGTACATTTACTCAAATACTTAAGATCAGATCTGGGGTATTTGTATTTTACTTTTTTCTGACCATGTAATATTTTATTAGTAAAGGGTCTCAATATTTCATCCACCGCTGCATATACAGTATGTTTTTGCTTTGTCTAACATATAAAGAGTATATTCGGGGACAGCTGTAGCTCAGGAGGTAGAGCAGGTCATCATCCACTAATTGGCGACATAGATCAATGGTTCGATCCCAGGATCCTCCAGTCTGGGTGTAACCTTGGGCGCAACACAGAACCCCAGATTGTGTACAATGCTGTGCAAGTGAATGTCTATGCTGAGTAGCAGGTGGCATCTTGTATGGTAGCCTAGGGAACCAGTGTATCAATGGGTGATTGTGACATGCAGGCAATCCATCCATTTTCATCTGCTTATCTGGGGCCGGGTCGCGGGGGCAGCAGGCCAAGCAAAGCGCCCCAGACGTCCCTCTCCCCAGCAACGTTTTCCAGCTCTTCCTGGGACCCTGAGGTGTTACCAAACCAGATGAGATATCAAATCCCTCCAGTGTGTTCTGGGTCTGCCCCAGGGCCTCCTACCAGTGGGACGTGCCTGGGACACCTCTCATGGGAGGCGTCCAGGAGGATCCTGATCAGAAGTCTGAACCACTTCAACCTATTCCTTTCAGCACAAAGGAACAGCGGCTCTACTCCGAGCTTCCTCCGGATGTCCGAGCTCCCTACACTGTCTCTACGTCTGAGCCCAGCCGCCCCACGGAGGAAACTCATTTCGGCCACTTGTATTGACCTCATTCTTTTGGTCACTACCCAGAGCTCAGGACCATAGGTGAGGGTTGGGACGTAGATGGACCAGTAAATCGAAAGCTTTGCCTTCCGGCTCAGCTCCCTCTTCACCACAACAATCCGGCGCATCACTGCAGACACCGCACCAAACCACCGATCCATCTCATGTTCTAATCAACCCTCACTCATGAACAAGACCCCAAGATTCTTGAAATCCCTTGCTTGAGGCAGTAACTCTCTCCCAATCAGGAAATCTATCTAAAGGATATTTGCAGATGGAATCAACGCTTATTGCAAAGATTAAATGTGATTTCAGGTTAGAATTAGGAATTTTAAGTCAAATGCTGGAAAGCTGTGCAGGGTTAAAATAGGATCATATCTTATTTAATATGGTTAAATAACTTTCGTTCTAAAATAGGATAATATAACTACAATAAATCTGCTTTGAGATTGCATCTCTGCAGATGACACTGTGGTTGATAAACCCCGAGATTAAGCCTAAATCTTCTCCATGCAGGCAGCCCTTCAGGTCATGCTATGGGTGCAGCTGGTGTCTGGTATGTCATGGTAACGGCACTACTCGGTATAGCAACAGAGAAGCGATGCCCCCCTTTACTATACAAGTGAGTCTGTGGTGATAAAACCATTCATTCCTCTAAAACCTTTAAATAAATCTGCCATCTTCAAATGTGTTTTTAATGATTCTTTAAACTCTGTGCACTCATATATTCACTCTCTATCAGATTCTTGCAGTTAAATCTGTGGATGCTAATGGGCCTGGTAGAGCTGGTGGTCTGCATGTCCAGGGTCTACATGGCTGCCCACTTTCCACACCAGGTCATCGCTGGAGCCATTACAGGTAAGTCTGCCCGATGTTTGATTTTTGTGAAGACTCATGCACATCCAATAACATGCAATAAAAGCCATTACTTACCCAAAAGCATATTCAGGAGCTCCTCTGGCCCTCTGTTTGATTGATCCCTTATGTTTCTGTGTCAGGTATACTTGTCTCTGAGGTTGTCTCGAAGCAGAAATGGATCTACAACGCCAGCATGAAGAAATACTTCTACACCACTCTCTTCTTGACCTCCTTCGCTGTTGGCTTCTATGTCCTCCTCAAAACTGTGGGTGTGGACCTGCTGTGGACCATTGAGAAAGCCCAGAAGTGGTGCGTGAAGCCGGAGTGGGTCCACTTGGACAGCACGCCCTTTGCCAGCCTCCTGCGTAACATGGGCACCCTTTTCGGCCTGGGCCTGGGCCTGCACTCGCCCCTCTACACCGAGACCAAGAAGAAGAAATCAAGCACCAGTTTCAGGCTGGGATGTGTTATTGTCTCCTTGTTCCTGCTCCAGCTGTTGGATAGATGGACTTTTCCCTCTGAATATCTTATGACTTTCTATTTCCTATCTTTTGGTAAAAGTGCAGTTGCACTTTTAATCCCAACCACTCTGGTTCCCTGGGCGCTCAGCTGGATTTGCAGGGGAACGAGAGAAGACAAGAACTTGTGATTCTGTTACAACAATTCAAAGTTACTTATTGTATTAGTTTAAATTTCTATATTTACTTGTTTCTTCTTATGTTTAATACACAAGGACATTTATAGTTTTTTGGACAATATTCCTGAAGTTATTGTGCTGGCCTGGATATCACTTCCTTTGAGGAATATGTACTGTAGTTTGACAATCTGGGAAATATTCCCTTTCTTGTCAAGATTTAGATGATAAGACTGATACCAGTTTAATGTGTGTACGCTGGATATGATGCTACAGCTAGCAGCTGGTTAGCTTAGCTTGACGGGGAAACAGCTGCCTTGGTACTGTTCAAAGATAAGAAAATCCACCCAACAGTACCTGTAAATCTCATCAATGTAAAAATAATATATATAATTTGTTTATTGAACAAGTTTAAAAATGTCAATATGTGGGTTTATGGGGGTTGTGTCAGAAGCACCTACTTCCTGCAGTCTCCATGAATTACCTTATGGGGAAACAATAAATCCTCCTTTGTACACCAAGGTTTCTCCATCCATCCATTTTCAACCTTATCCAAAGCCGGGTCTTGGGGGCAGCAGGCTGAACAAAGCACCCCAGACATCCCTCTCCCCAGCTCCTCCTGGGGGACCCCAAGGTGTTCCCAGGCCAGATGAGATATGTAATCCTTCCAGTGTGTTCTGGGTCTGCCCCGGGGCCTCCTACCAGTGGGACGTATCCAGAACACCTCTAATGGGAGGCGCCCAGGAGGACCCTGATCAGAAGTCTGAACCACTTCAACCGATCCCTTTCAACACGAAGGTGCAGCGGCTCTACTCCGAGCTCCCTCCAGTGTCTGAGCTCCTCACCCTATCTCAAAGGCTGAGCCCAGCCACCCCACGGAGGAAACTCATTTGGGCCGCTTGTATCCGTGATCTCATTCTTTTGGTCACTACCCAGAGCTCATGACCATAGGTGAGGGTTGGGCCGTAGATGGACCAGTAAATTGAAAGCTTTGCCTTCTGGCTGGGCTCTCTCTTTACCACAGTGGTCTGGCACAGTGTCTGCATCACTTTAGATGCTGCACTGAACCACCGATCCATCTCATGCTCCATTCTACCCTCACTTGTTTTAAGTCACTCGTTTCTGTTCACATTAACAAAGAAGATAGAGCATGTCAACTGGTGATCTCATTGTGTTACCTTTGGACAGAGCCAGGCTAGCTGTTTCCCCCCTGTTTTCAGTCTTTATGTTAAGCTAAGCTAAATCTCCACTGCCGTGCTAATGTTTAGACAGCTCAAATTTCCAAAGCCCCATTAGTCTAAAAATGGCCCTTTGGAATGAAAGTCCATTTCTCTGACAGACGATCCCAAAAACAAACGCCCATTGCTCCAAAGTCCAGTTTCTCTAATAATACCCAATAGCATTTGACAGTGCTGTCACATCTAAATTGTTAAGTTTGGTTGAAATGAACTCAAGTCCGTTTGTGCGGTTAGTATGGTTTGTTTGGGCTTGTGTGAAAGCTTTCAATTGAATCCTGCGGCGGACCAAACAACCAAACCGAGACCGCTCGAAAAGGTGTCTCGGTGAATCCCATTTTTCAGCTTGTTTACTACCCACATGGGCCCAACATACAAATGTTGGCGGGTTAATGGGCGTTAGAGAAATTGGCTTTGGGGTCAATGGGTAATTTTTTAGACTAACGGACTTCAGAAGTTTGGGGTGTTGGGACATGGGCAGTCCCCACAATCCCCTGGTTCAGGGACACAGAAAGTGGTATCACAACAACTGCAGGGACCAAATTATGGTTGTTTTTTGGTCTGTATTCAGCCTTCAAGGTCTTTCTGTCTGTTCAGGGCACATACAGGTCTGCAGACATTGCAGCCTCCTTTAATGTCAACCTGAGTATCAACAAGTAAACACATTTTTATACAAACGCAGCTGGCAACTCAATAAACAAAAGTTCTTTTTCAGCCGAGTAATGTAAACACGCTGAAATAAAAACTGTTTTATAACCATCTGAGTTGTGCTTATTTTAGAAGTACCTGGTTTTCTCAGAATGTCTCAGACTGATACTGATTAATTCTCTGGCAGGAACAACCATTAAATATTAACCAGAGCATGCTCTCTTCACTCGGCAGTCCCACATAGTGACACAGCCTTACACCGCAGCCATGAGCTTTCAAAAGAGACACACAGGGTCAAGGGGCAGAAAGCACTGCAGACAACACGTGTGTCCCTGAAGGCTCTCAAAGCTGTACATTGTTCAGGGTGACGTATCAAAGGATGAATGGTACTGAGATCAGCAGGATTGTAGAGATGTGATACGCCTCTGCAACTCTGCTAATGAGATTATAAACTCACCTGAAGTCATCTAAAGTCACTATTATATAAAAGGAGGATCATATCATAAAATTTTCAAAATTATGTTTTCTTTTTCTCTTAAAAAAAAATCTTTGTATGGTCTTGGACAAATTTTCATCATATTTTCCAAATGAAAACAACAGATATTCCATGGACGTCATTTTCAGCCAATGTGATGGGAAAAAAAAGATCCTGTAAGATTTTTTGAAATAATGACTTAGTATCTCAAAATAACAACATAATATCATAAAATAATGAAAAACAATCTCAAAATATTGACATACTTATTTCAAAATAGGCATAAT
This sequence comes from Epinephelus moara, assembly GCF_006386435.1. Lineage (NCBI taxonomy): Eukaryota > Metazoa > Chordata > Actinopteri > Perciformes > Serranidae > Epinephelus > Epinephelus moara. The sequence goes on along the minus strand of NC_065518.1, from coordinate 6,889,869 downwards.
ATCTCTGATATTAAGAACGTTTCTCATTATTTTTGAAATACTCATTATTTTGAGAAAGCGTCTCATTATGTTGTGATACTGACTCATTATTTGGAGACACTTAGTCATTATTTTGTGGTAGGTTTGTCATTATTTTGCAATACAAAGTCAATTTGAGATACTTAGTCATTATTTTGAGGTACAAAGTCATTATTTTGAGATAAGTGAGTCAATATTTTGAGATAGTATGTCATTATTTTAAGACAATATGTCATTATTTTGGAGATAGAGTCAATATTTCACAATACATCAAGATTATTTCAAGATACAAAGTCATTATTTCGAAATACTAGGTCATTATGTCAAGATTAGTTTGACATTATTGTTGAAATACTGAGTAATTATTTCTAAATGGTAAGTCATCATTCTAAGATAGTTCTTTGTTTCCAAGGTACAAAGTTATTATTTCAAGATACTAGGTCATTATGTCAAGATTAGTTTGACATTATTGTTGAAATACTGAGTAATTATTTCTAAATGGTAAGTCATCATTCTAAGATAGTTCTTTGTTTCCAAGATACAAAGTCATTATTTCGAGATACTAGGTCATTATGTCAAGATTAGTTTGACATTATTGTTGAAATACTGAGTAATTATTTCTAAATGGTAAGTCATCATTCTAAGGTAGTTCTTTGTTTCCAAGGTACAAAGTTATTATTTTGAGAGAGTCGAGAGACTATGTCATTATTTCAGGATAGTTATTAAACATTTCAAGATACTATGTCATTATTTCAAGATATGTATTAAATATTCCAAGATACTATGTCATTATTTCAAGTTATGTATTAAACATTTCGATATACTATGTCATTATTTTGAGATATTTATTAAACATTTCAATATACTATGTCATTATTTTGAGATATTTATCAAACATTTCAATATACTATGTCATTATTTCAAGACATTTATTAAACATTTTAATACACTATGTCATTATTTTGAGATATTTATTAAACATTCCAAGATACTATGCCATTATTTCAAGATATGTATTAAACATTTCAATATACTATGTCATTATTTTGAGATATTTATTAAACATTTCAATATACTATGTCATTATTTTGAGATATTTATTAAACATTTCAAGATACTATGTCATTATTTCAAGTTATGTATTAAACATTTCGATATACTATGTCATTATTTTGAAATATTTATTAAACATTTCAATATACTATGTCATTATTTCAAGATGTGTATTAAACATTTTGATATACTATGTAATTATTTTGAGATATTTATTAAACATTTCAAGATACTATGTCATTATTTCAAGATGTGTATTAAACATTTCAAGATACTATGTCATTATTTCAAGATATGTATTAAACATTTCCATATACGATGTCATTATTCTGAGATATTTATTAAACATTTCAATATACTATGTCATTATTTTGAGATATTTATTAAATATTTCAACATACTATGTCATTATTTCAAGATATTTATCAAATATTTCAACATACTATGTCATTATTTTGAGATATTTATTAAATATTCCAAGATACTATGCCATTATTTCAAGGACCAAATTATTATTTCAAAATACTAAGTCATTATGTTGTGATTAGTTTGACATTATTTTTTAAATACTGATGAATAATTTTGAAATATAAAATCATCATTCCAAGACAGGATTTTTTTTCAAGGTATAAGGTCTTTATTTTGAGGCTAGTGTGTCAATATATCAAGATACTATGTCATTATTTCCGAGATACTGAGTAACCAGTGGTTTTGAAATACAAAGCCATTAACGAGATCATTTGTCATTATTTTGAGATAAGTGAGTCAATATTTCAAGATACTAAGCCATTATTCAAAGATAATTATCCAATACATTGAGATACCAAGTCATTATTTTGAGATACTAACTCATTGTTTTGAGATAATTGGTCTTTATTTTGAGATAACTATTCAATATTTCAAGATACTGAGTCATTACTTTGAGATAAGTGAGTCAATATTTCAAGATACTAAGCCATTATTCAAAGATAATTATCCAATACATTGAGATACCAAGTCATTATTTTGAGATACTAACTCATTGTTTTGAGATAATTGGTCTTTATTTTGAGATAACTATTCAGTATTTCAAGATACTGAGTCATTACTTTGAGATAAGTGAGTCAATATTTTGACATACTATGTCATTATTTTTGAGATGGAGTCAATATTTAAAAAAAAAAAAGAAAAGAAGGAGAAGTCATTATTTCAAGATACAAAGTCAATATTTTTAGATTCCAAGTCATTAATTTTGAGATACTAGATCCTTATTGCTTTAGAAAGTTTGCCATTATTTTGCAATACAAAGTCATTTTGAGATACTTAGTCATTTATTTGAGAAAGCCTCATTATAATAATTGACAGTATCTTTGTTTTTCATTACACTGGCAGAAATGGGCTTATATAAACACTGTAAACACCACAGCAGACAGGGTCAAGGAGACCCTTGGTGACATAATAGTCGTGGCCGTTTGACATTTCCCATGTGCAGGTCTCCTTTTTACCATCTTATCTCTGACGCCCCTCTTTACTGTTTTCCGGTGCTTATGTCATAAGGTCATATCAACAGGGCGCTATACGGGCAGACTGCATTATGGGAGAGTACAACAGACAGAGAGGGGAGGGAGGGGGGGAGGAGGACGCACAACAACTGTGTCAGGGCCATTGAGCAACACCATGCTGTTTACATCAGTTTATATTTAACAGCTCAGATTGGTTGTTATTCTCAGTTAGGATGTACAGATCTAATTTTATCACTCCTCCAGAAAAACAACAACAACCTCAAAGTATGTAAGGTGCACATGGAGTTTCCCAACTTGACTTTATTCAGGCGGTTCACCCAGATACATTTGACCCCTGAAAAATATTTTCATGGAAACCTCTGCTGTATAAATGCACTATAATCATGTTTAGTTTGCTTCATAGAGACTTATTTATGATGTCATGCTTGTATCGTTACTGCAAAGAGCTCTGTGTTCACTGCCTTGTATCTGATAAATGTTCCTCTTTAAAATCAAGATCATTTCTTTTACCTGAAAAACACTCAGAGGTGTTGTAAGTACTTCTCCCTGACCTGAGTAGTCACACAGCTTCACACTTGGCTGCACACCGCCCCAGTGCATGCCGGCGGTCACGGTGTGATGAAGCCAACAGAATCTGCAAAAAGCAAAAACCAAGTCCAGCAATAAAAATCACATTACAGTGATGTCGGGCTGTTCAGTAATGATCTGTAAAAGTTAGTGACAGGAGAAGTACTCAAATCTTTTACTTCTGTAAAGTAGCCACACTCTATTACAAGTGAACATCCTGCATCAAAAATAATGTATGAAGTATAAAGATATTAAAATACTCACCTGCCACTTTATTAGGTACACCTGTTCAACTGCTCGTTAACACAAATAGCTAATCAGCCAATCACATGGCAGCAACTCAATGCATTTAGGCATGTAGACATGGTGAAGACGATCTGCTGCAAACTGAGCATCAGAATGAGGAAGAAATGTGATTTCAGTGACTTTGAGCGTGGCATGGTTGTTGCCACGGCACTTCCCACATAAAAGTTGTGATCTATAAAAACACACATGATGGGAGAAACTTTGACCCATGCTACAAACATTTGGAAGCAGGAAGCTGGCGACCCAGATGGTGAGGTGGAAGCCTGATTGTAGAAGTTGACTAATATTTTTCGGTGCACACCATTTTTGGCTTTTGTCCATATGTACATTTTTAGTATGGATCCTACGCACTGCTTTATAAATGAGACCCCAGGAATCTCAAATTGTACTTAAGTGCAACACTTGAATAAATGGACTTAGTAAATTAAGTTTCTCGACAGTCGAGGCCTGCTGACTCATAATCTACTGGCAGTCACAGTCAACAGATTACATTTTAATCCAGATTTGCCAACAATTGAAAAATTATTTATTTATTCTTTGTGCACTAAGACATTTTGTGCAGAACTAACTGTACACATTACAAAGAACTTAATATTTAAAAAACAATCAAACATATCTGTATATCTGTGGGATTACATCAGTGTTCTCAGTATTTATTTAGTTGAGTGTCGTGTGTTTAGCCTTGTGTCATCCTCTCAGTGCAGCTGTTTCCAGATCCCACAGTGACATCTGCAGGTCAAAAGGAGACACAGCGACCCAAAGTTTTCCTCCATTCTAATCATAGGGACTGTACTGTACTGTGCTGTACTTCACTGTATTCCTGAACATAAACCTACCAGGGCTGCAACTTACAATTATTTTCATTATCAATTAATCTGCCCATTATTTTCTTGAGTACTTGTTTTGTTAATAAAGTGTCAGAAAATGGTGAAACACACCCTAAGTAATTTCCCAGAGCCCGAGGTGACGTCTATAAATGGTTTGTTTAATCTGACCAAGAGTCCAAAAATCCAAAACTATTCAGTTCATCATGAAAAGCATCACATTTTTTAAAGAAACATGAAACCAGCAAATGTTCTGCTTTTTTTGCTTAAAAAATTACTATAATATATATTTGACGATCATAATAGTTGCAAGTTGCAAGCATTTTCTGTTGATCAACTAATCGATTTATCAACAAATCTTTGCAGTTCTAGAACCTAAGTAATGTATAAATTATGCGTTAAGTTAGTGCTGGTTATCGTTTAAAAAATTATACCAGTACCGATACCAGCAACCTGTTGCACAAAACACATGACACTTGAGGCTTAATTTCTCCTTAGCCAGGGGACTGACAGTTGCACAGAATCCTGTAAAAGGTTTCTTTAGTTACGTAAAAACATTAACTAACTTTCTGTGTTCAAAGAGATTTTATAGATTTTCCATGGAGATTGTTTGTACTTGCTTTGGTTGCTAAGGTCTTCTGTGCAACGGTCTAGAGATTCCTTAAGTATAAGACCAAGACAAACAGAAAGCTATAAATACTTAAGTGAACATTTTAGGGAAGCCTTAAGAGAAGACTTAAGTGTTTTGTGCAACTGATTTGATTTTGAGGGAACCTTAACTAGGACTTTAAGGGAAATCTTAACTTAAGGAGTTTTCTGCACTCAGCCCCAGGACCCTTTAAGTGACATCGACACCAGTGGAGTATTTCATTTGATACCTTTTTTGGTTTGTTTTTTGAACGTCATTCGACATTCATTTTGTGAATGGAAACATTCAGTTGGGTAAAATTCCATCGGACTACTAAGGGAGTTTAGCACCGACACCCGAACACTAATAAAAATGCATAAAAAATTACCTGATATTAAATAGGGAATTTTTGTAGACACACAAATGCAAAAAATAATTAGCAAAAAATGTTTTATTCAATAGAATCAATGCCTCGACATTAGGGATGCTTTAGTGACTTGTGAATTTTCACTTAACACTATTAAGCCTGTGGACCTAAAACCTGCTCAGTATTCCTACGTTACGATTATATCATGTAATTTATAACATTCCGAGAGACAAAACAAAATAGCTTTGGAGTTGCACGTCCCTCTGAACAACAATCCTCCAGCTGCAGCAGGAGTCTAAGACTTAAAACATTCAGTGAAGCCATGGTAACAAAACGAACCACTCTGCTCCCAGTTTTTCTAAAGAGCTATAAATGAAACAATTTGACAAAGATCAGAGGACGAAATGTTTAATTAAAATTAAAAAATACATAGCGCTTTTTGTTGTCTATGATCTATTTCCCCATTTTCCTTCAAAGGGTTTAAAACAAGAAAAATATTTTACATTTAAAACAAAAACATGTGCGATGTGTCCGTCTATGGGGGCTAATGTTTCTGTACAGGGCTGTGGTGATTGTACTGAAGGAGGTGAATGTCTAGTTGTAGTCCTGTGTGTGGACTGACGCCGGGCTACTATAGCTCAACAGGCATGGCAGAGAGACGAAGGGTGGAGATGAGGGGTGGAGACGGGGGGCGGCTGGATGAACATCAGTACAACGCATCGGTATTACTGCTTCGAGGCCTCTTGATCTTCTCAATGTTCTTCAGGATCATGTCGTGTAGCGTTACCTGCACAGGAAAATAAAGACACTTTATAATCATGTGGACGACACAGAAAAATACTTCCAATAATTAAAATAAACTTCAGTGGTTTGTGATACGAGGAAACTTACGTATTGATTTCTGAGCTCAGAAACTATGATCTTCAGACTGATGTACTCCTTCTCGTCAATCTCGGTTACTGTGCGCCGATAGTCCTCCTAATAAGAATAACGATTCCATGTCAACATTTAATCTACATAAATATATCTGCCTGCCACAGTTTCACAAAGACGGAACAACTTTTATTTATTTCACTACTTTGTGGCCTAAAATAACCAAATTAAAGATTTTCTTTGTGATAAAGCAACATGCAAAAACTTCAATATGCTGCCGTTGACAGTTGAGCAGCGTCTGGAATTCCATACTAACATCAACAAAGTGTTTGCTGTCATGTTGAAACACACTGGTTGTTACTGAGGCTGCCCTCTAATAGACGACCAGAAAGGTCATTAGTTGCCAAGATTTCATTGGCTGCATAGTCGCAGAAAAAACAAAACAAAAACAAACATGAAACTCTATTAGGAGCTGCGCCTTGTCAAAATAAATCAAAACCTACATGACTGGACCATGTGTGACTTTAATTTGAAATAAAAAACTAAGAGAAGCTCCAGACTGAAAATATTAAGTGAGGTGGTTTAGTGTTGTGCCCCCAGTGTTGGAAGGATGCTATGAGCTTCACTGACCACCAGATGTCACTGTTTGTTGAGTTTAAATAATGAAAACCAAATAATTTAAAATGTTGGGTAAACTTTTTTTTTTTTTATATCTCCTGTTTTCCGTCAAGATTTTCCATTCTCTTTTAGATAATATTCACTTACCACATGTGGATATTTTGCTATTTTAGAAACCAGCTTTGCCCTTGTGATGTAGTATCTAAAAGTAGAGAACAGACAAGATGTTGGGTTTAAATGTTAACGTAAAAAACAATGCAGAACCAATCTTATAAACTATACAGACACAACAAACACAGGAAACAAACTGTAGCAGCTGAGCGATCTGATGTGGCACCACGCTCGCGGCTCAGAGGTTATTATAAACGATACTTAGGACTTTAACAAACCTTGATATCTGGTCGAGGTAAGACGCTGCCTCTCCTTCGACTGTTCTCAGTTCAGCTACCGTCTCCTCCTGGATTGACACTCCGAAGTTGTTGCCATCCTCTATCCTGGGGATGAGCAGCTGAACCCACATTTTGACCTGCAGAGGAAAATAAAACTGTTGTTAGGGAAAAGGGAGAATGCAACATCTGGGATGTTATCAGTCAAGTAAAGACGTACAGAGGTCATATCTAACAGCAGACACAGTAACGGTCAGTGAAGGAGTGTTCACAGCTTTTTCACAGCGATGCTCCACATGCAGTCACATGATAAGGCCTTAAAACTTGAAGCTAGGAAACTTTGTTATACAAAGCTGTTAGAAGTCTCACATGATAAGACATACTGCAGAGTGAGTTTTGAGTGTCAGTAGCAGTTAATTTTGCTCACGACTGTCTGACACAAATTAACCAGTGACTAACCGGTTAGTGTTTAATGGGAAATAAAAAGAAGTAATATGTTAAATACAAGAGGCCTTTCCTTTTAGTCTGGTGCTCTATTGACCCAGTGAGCTTTAGCGCTGCATTTCAAAGCGCTGTCCATTTAGAGGTGGTGAAATTTAAATTTTTTTATGTTCCATATGTCTTTTATTTTCTGTTGGTTTTGCTGACGGACCGTCCAGTCTCCACTGGTAAGCTAACATTAGCCTTGGCTGCTCTGCAACACGCACCAAAGGAGTCAGGGGGAGCTAGCTAGTGGCACCACTCATTCAGTGATTACCGCTGGTAAAGGATATTGGGGGGTGATCTCAACACCTGATCTTATATCCACGTTTCCCTCACTTGTGTCTCTTTCTCGCATCTTTGCTCCGCCCCTCGTAAGACACGGGGGAGATGCGACGAGAGACGAAACACGGCAAATCAGTAACACACTGATAGTAGATGACTAAACCCTGCCCAATGCACTCTGATTCAATTCTGCCATCTAGTGGACACTTATGGGAATACAATGTATATTGAATTCTATTTCATCAGTTCCCCTTCTGCAGCTGCACCCAATACAAAACTTCTTAAGGCATCAGAAATGCACCTGTTACCAGGTCATTTTCTGTCGTCTTAACGCGTCATAGTTTTACCTGTTTAAACGAACAAATCTGACTTATTTATACAAACGTTAAAACAGACGTTTAGAGCCCGTCTGTGTTCCATAAAGAAACAATGAAGTATGCCTTTAGAGAAATGAGAAGTCTTTTCCTCTGAAGCGTAACGTGAAGCGACATCCGTTTCTGATGACGGCTGCAGCTGATTACAGGTGGATCAGCGACCAGTAGGCTTTATTAACAGCTGTAGAAACTTTTATGTGTGCAAACATGCGGGCGAATAGTCGACTAATGGCCCTAGATGACGACTATTGATTGACTAGGAAAATTCTTAGTCAGGGGCAGCTCTAGAAAACAGGAGTGAGGTTAAAAAAAGCTTTTCCTTAAAGTTAAAGAGAATCTGGTTGTGGATGATTTAACCCTGTTGAGTGAACTCTCACTGGAGACACTTTTGTTATGTTAAACGGCAACTCCATCAATGTTGTTTATTTTATAGAGCCCTGAGAGAACTACTACATGTGTGATAAAAGCGAATCCTTCTAAAATCTTTATTAGTCCTTCGCTTATTTTACATATTTACAGCTGTAACACTTCATGACAGGTTCCTGCTGCCAATCCCAATAATACATTGCTGAGACAGACTACTGATGCAGGAGCACAGTGGTTGATACAAGAGTTTACTTACTGTGTTACATTTCTCTATGAGCGTCCTGATCTCTGGTTTGACCTTTTCAATAAGATCAACGAGGTTTCCATTGCTCTTCATCATCCCACCGGGCATGACGAAGACCTTAGTGCCGGTCACTGGGTCAGAAAAGAAACAACAGAAGGTAAAATTATTACGTTTTGAACATATGAAAAAGTGCCAAGAATAATTGTGTCCAGCCAGAAAACAAAGTGTCGCAGCGAGGACTCTACTGCTTTAAATCTATTTGATCTACTTCACAGTCTTATACTCACCCATGTCCTCCCCACCTCCATCCTCCAGCTTCCTCTTTTTGGCATTTTGCTGTGAAACAGATAAAAACCAGATCAGATTTCACCTCTCACCTTTGACCTCTGCTTCACACACAGCAGCTATCATCATCATCATCATCATTCAGGATTGAATTCAGCTCTAAAATGAACTCTCACCGCTTCTAGACCGTCGTGCAGGTTTGAGAGCAGGATGGGGTCGGGCACCGTCAGGTTTATCTCGGAGTGGATCTCCTTCAGTTCAGCGATGTTGATGATTGGATCCTGAAAACCAGAATACTAGCCTTACTATTTTTCCTTCACAAATATATATAACTTAACAAGACGAGAGGTTGGGTCATGTGACAATGTACGACGTAGGCCATAAAAATTTCTCAACTGAAAACATTTATGTTGTGGTGGCTCATCCTTTAATATGTCTTAGGTCAGTGTGGGCAGTGTTACAAATCTGTGAGCAAACCTCCCACTGCGGTATAATTTTTAAAAATGATGCGAAAATGTCCTATCTTGATACTCGCGATATTTCACCTTGTTGAAATATTGACATCATACTGTTACCCATGGCAACAACAAGCATGGCTGAGCAATTGAATTTCAAAAAGTTCGCTTTCTCTTGACGTCTATCGTATAAAACCACACATTCTGTGACACAGATCTATTTATAGCACACTGCCAAGATTTAGACAAATGTAAGACTAATGAATGTGTGTTTAGTTTGATGAACATGTGACTCACCTTTAAGAAGTGATCAAGTTCCAGCAGCTTCTTTGGGAAAAAATTCGCAACTAGATCCTCTGCCTGAAAGAAATGCAAAGTTTTAGCAGCTTGAAAATGAAACGGTTTTGAAAGGGTGTGGAACGTGTTCATCATACTTACTTCTGAAGTGATACGTTCCCTGAAAGCATCAACCTGCAATAAAACAAGAGTTCAAATATCAGACTGGCTTCAACAGTCCACATGTAAAACCACTAAATTCTAACTGCCTAACTAGTGTTGTCACGATACCAAAATCTTTGTTTCGGTACTGATACCAATATGAATTTCAATACTTTTCGGGACTTTTCCTAAGGAAAAGTCCTTTTGGATACAAACCTTTAGAACAATAAACAGTAGAGGTGTAACGGTACCAAAAAATCATGGTTCGGTAAGTACCTCGGTACGGACGTCACGGTTTGGTTGCTCAAATGTTTCCCTAAGTTTGTGTTGTCTCGTGTTGTCTCCCTTTGCGAGGCAGACTTTCTCTTGTCTTTTTTCACGTGCGCCAGCTGCGAATGTTGATACAGGTGTTGTCATACACACCACTTGTGCAATCTGTGCTCCAATAGGAACAATGAAGGCGTTTGTGTGCATAAATGAATTAAATAAATTAATGAATTGAATCAATTTAAAAAGTACCGGTATTTTCCAAATGCAGTATAGTACCGTTTGGAATACTCTAGTACCACGGTACTATTTTAGTACCGGTATACCGTGCAACACTAAGCCTAACACAGTTGTAGGCTTTGGTTTTATTACAAACGAAGTAGTTATTGCTGAATAAATGAGGTACAAAAATATAATAATAAATGAAGAACGTTTCTGCAGTTCCACTCACTACATGGGGGACAGTGAACACACTTGTCTGAGCACAGGGGGAGTGATTTTGCTTTTAAGTGTCTTTTTAAGTTTGTTACACACATTTATGAGTGCACATTTATGTCATGTTAATACTGTTATTTGTTTTACCTCAGTTTCTTGTTTTTATTTTGGTTTATTTGCTTCTATTTTATCTGTTGGTATAAGTCAATCTTTACCTATTTTTTCCTGCCTGGTGTTTTTTTCCCTCCTCTTGAGGTGGTCTGGAGTTGTTAAAAATTAGATATTTGATCATCTTAAGTCATAAAAAAGCAGTACAATTACAGTGGGGCACAGCATAGAGAAACTCTAGGATTCATGACCCTACGTGTTAAATCACACTGTTACAATACGACTTCTCTTGTGCAAAAATATCACATTCAAAGTCTATTCAAATATAATTCCAGCTAACTGGCACACATGGAGGGAGAGACGGGAAGTGGGGAGAAAATGAAACGTACATGATGGTAAACAAAAAGTTGACACACACGTTACATCAGTAGCTAACTTACAGGAAATAAATTCACTGTTACGTTTCATTATGTGGACGATTACTGTAACAATTAATTTTATTATACACAACAAAATTACAACATTTCCAGGCCTGGAAAATAGGACAGTGAAATTCCACGACTATTCCAGGTTGTCCATGACTGTGGGAACCCTGTATAAAGGAGTCAAAATTACCACAACCTTAAATATCTACAGCAGTAAATGCAACTTACACATTAATGCAGCAGGAATATTAATCCAAAATCATCAGGTAGAATAGTAAGACACTGACAGGGAACACTTTACTTATTATTTAAGTAAAATTTGTTGATAATAGTAACATATTTTTACTTAAGTAAGGCTTTGAATGCAGGACTTTTACTTGTATTGGAGTATTTTTTACAGTGTTACTCCTTTTTACTGATGCTAAGCAACATATTTTAATACTCCCTCCTTTGTTACTTAGTCATCACTATGATGTCTGTGAATGTGGCTTATGTGTAAGTATAAATGTAAAAAGCTATGACATGACGCAGGTGTGACAAAGGCAGCTTGTTGAATGGCTAACTTGGTAGCTAAGGCCTTTTTGTACATGTGCTCCTCCATCAATAACTGTTATTTATCCACGCGGCGCTGTAACGTAAACTCCCCTCCACCCCTCGTGAAGCTTAACGCCACCGTGACACAGCACCTGTCGGACGGTTTGACAGGTGTATCGTAACAGGCGGGAAACAAGCCGGTTAGCCGCTGTTAGCTAGCCGCTGTTAGCCTGGCCTTATCAGTGCTCTCACATCATGCTACAAAAAAACGTGGCTAACATGCTAGCAGGCAAATGGCAACAACACGTCGCTTAACGTCAGCCGGCGTTTCAGAAACACGAAACTCACCTTGGTTTTAATTTCATTGTCCACCTTGAGGAGTGAAGACATCTTATGTGGTCAAATAGGCGAAGAACGATTGTCCCAACAGCATTAAATTCACCTGTAAACGTGTGTGTGGCTTTATTACCTGTCAGCCACACTTTGTGAGCTTTGTGATGACGTCACTGACACGCGACAGAAAGAGAGGCGGAGAGAAAAAAAACAGGAAAAGGCGATTTTTATTTTTATTTTTATTTTTATTTTTATTTAGAAACACGGCAGGTTGAACACAGTGATAACATCTTTCTGTATCTGAGTAGTAAAGATGAAATAAAATGTAATATTTAGATGAAAGTGTATAAATTGTAAATAATAAAATAAACAATATAATAAATAAATAAATAAATAAAAGGCGATTTTTAATCTATTTATTGACCACATATTTAAAGTAAAGACAGCAAAGATAAAATAGAATATAATATCTAAAATAAAATAATAACTAATAAGAAAATAAATTAAAGTGTATAAATTAAAAATAATAAAATAAATAATATGATTAAATAAATAAATACAAGGATCCTCTTAATCATTTATATTGAACAACAAATTTACAACCAAGGCAGACTGAACATAGTATCTGTATCTGAGTAGTAAATAAAAAATAAAAAATGTGATATAATATAAAATCTAAAATAAAAATGTAATAAATAAGAAAACAATTGAAAGTGTATAAAATAGAAATGACAAAATTAACAATATTATAACAAAAAACAAAACAAAAATAAAATTAAAGAAGTTTTTTTCAACCTCTTTCTTGAACAACAAATTCATAAACAAGGCAGACTTAACACAGTATTAAAATCCTTCTATATCTGAGTATCATATAATATAATACAATATAATGTAATATAATATAGTATAATATTTAAAAAAATAAAACTGTAACGAATAAGAAAATAGATTAAAGTGTAGAAATTAAGTAAAGTAATGATAAAGTTTTTTTTATCCTCTTTTACTATTGAACAACGAATTTACAAAGTGGCAGACTGAACACAGTATTGAAATCCTTCTGTATCTGAGCGCTATATAACATACTATAATATAATAATATAATATAATATCTAAAATAAAAGTGTAACGAATTAGAAAATATATTCAAGTGCATACATTAGAAATAATAAAAAATAAAATAAAAAAAATATAATACCTAAAAAAATTAAGAAAAATAAAAAGAGAGGCGATTTTTTTTATCCTCTTTTACTATTGAACAACGAGTTTAAAAAGTCGCAGACTGAACACAGTATTGAAATAAAGACAAAAACATATATAACATCTAAATTAAAACAATAATAAGAAAACAATGAAAGTGTGTAAAATACAAACAATGGAATAAACATGAAATAATCAAATAATTATTTTTTAGTTTTTAAATCCTCTTTATTGTACAATGAAATCACAAACAACAGGGCAGGTTGAATCATTGAATTGTAATTAAAATGTCTGGGTTAAATACAGAATTAAAATCCTTCTGTATCCGAGTAGTAAAAAACAAATTAAAATCTAAAATAAAACAATAATAAATGAAAGAATAAATAAACGTGTATAAATCGCAAGTTATACAAATAAACGATATAAAAAAATAAAAAGTAAAAAAATAAGGAAGGCAATGCTTCGAGTGCGCATGCGCGTAAACGTCACCGTATTTTTCTAGACGCAGCTGACGATGTAAACAAGAAAAGACAGTCGAGGGCAACAGGGATCAAACAGGCCGGTGTCACCGCAAATGATCGCCACTATATGCTCATAAACGGCTGACATGGGGCTGCCTGTGACGATTAAAGTCAACTTCCGGGGCAACGTGAAGAGATTTCTGGCTCAGGATTTGGACAAACTGGAGTGGGAGTCCGTTGAAGCCTGGGTAAGCTGCTAGCTGACGGTGCTGGCTAAACGCTGGCGCAGTTTGGTGAAAGCAGGCCCAGACATGGCCTAGACACGTAAACAATAGACCACCTGAAGGACAGTCGGTGCTCGCGACACCAAATGTACATTAACGGTGTTTTATAATCCGGGCAGCTCTCTGTATACACCGTGTACCTGCTCACCTCGTTATAATGTGTTTGTACAGCAGCTAGCTGCACTGTGAAGGTATTTCACCACGAGCCATTATTCATGTTTTCATAACACGTGAGAGCAGGAAAAAGTTCTGTTGAAATACCTTAATGTCACCTGTACATCTGATGATCAACTCTTTAATGTTATATTCCAGATCAAAGCGTCTTTTGGGATCAACCACTTTCAAGTCAAATACTTTGACGAGGACAATGAAGAGGTAAGGGAGTGTTCACAACTGTGTGTGTGTGTGTGTGCGTGGTTACTAAGCACAGTAATTACTGTGTTTGATTATTTACAGCGTTGCTACGTCATACTTGTACTCCACTACACTGTGGAAGCCAGTGTAGTGCTTTTAACAGTTATTTGGCAGCATTTGTCACCAGTTAAATTGTATATTCAGATAATAAATACAAAATATAATCAGAAAATATATGATGTGTTAGTCTGGATCAAGTTACCCAGTTGTAAATATACATAGTAATATATATATATATTTAATTAACATCCAGTAATGGGTCATTCTGGTCCTCTTGGTATAGTTTAGTTGCATTAATTTGCTCATACATGTCCAGAAAATACAGGAAATAAAGAAATTAAAAGTTTAAATATTGTGCAGGAGAGGTTAGAAGGCATAAAAGGCTTATAAGGATAATAATAATTATACATAAAAAGAACAAGATAAAAATGAAGATTGCATAAAAGAATAAGAGTTCCAGACTAAGACGTAATATAAAACTATTAGAGATGAACAATTTACAACACAAACAAATTACAAATGAGTCATTAAAGTGTTAATAATCTTTGCAAATTAGTGTCGTTTTAAGATATTTTTTGATTAACTATGATTTATTTTTATTTCTTATTTATTTAACCAGTAAAAACTCTTGAGATTAAAAATCTCTGGCGAAGACGGGCAGTAGAAAAAAGCTCTAAAACAAGTCATATAAAACACAACATAAGATTACGACGAAGAAAAGCCAAAAAGTGTGTTAATATAAACTAGAAATAAACCATAACATGTAAAAACAGCAGCTACACATGATCACAAAGACCAGCTAAGAGGCTAAGACACACTGTGACACTGACATACAGAAGATTGTGCACCAAAATAACTTAGATGATGATTGTAGTGATGGAAGAAGAGATGGTCCTCTGTGTTTCAGTGAAGTCTGACAATATGGAAGATAGAGTTCCTTAGAGTGTCGTTGAGCTACATACAGTACCTTCAAGTGAAGTTTTTTTTCCACTTCAATCTTTGACATGTGACATTGACATGTCAGTTACAACAGCATAATAAAATAATAAAATAATAAGAGCTAACGAAACAAAAACTGCCTGGGTATCAAAACACTTTACAGCCTTAAGGATCAGTGTCTCTATTAATTATTATTTCAGTCCACTGTCATCCTTTGAGTCTTGTATAGAGTCCATTTCTCCCATTTTCTTTCTAGTGGTGCTTCTTGTAGTTTCTGCCACAGTTGTCTTTGTTGGTGGTGTTTCTTTGCCCCAGTTAAATAGTGACAGCTTTATCGCTTGCTACTAGCAATACTTTGATCAAATATCTGTCGCTAGCAACATTTTCCCTCAGAATATTTACACAGATAAAGCACCAAACAACTGTTAGGAACCTCATATCCGCCCTCAGGTTAAGCTTTAAATGCAGGACTTGTGCTTGTACCTAATATTTACACTCTGGTATTGATCCGAGTGCTTCTTCCACCACTATTTTTTTTACATTCATGGCAAAATTATAAAGATGTTTTGGTTGATTGTAAATTTATTGTCTCATTCTGATCTCTTTCACTCTTCTATTTCAGATTTGCATCAACAGTCAAGGTGAGAAAAATACTTTTTGTTTGTTTGTCTTAATTTTGTGATGTCTCCGAATTAGATTTTAAGCAAAAAACAAGTGAGATAAAGAGTTAAATAAGGTTACAACTGTAACTGCACTGTAGAAACGATTATACAGTACGTTTTTAATTCAAGTGGGAAATGTCACTGTTACAGCAGCTTAAAGCAGAAAAGATGAAGAATGAAATAATATTCAATACTTATACTTTTACTGCACATAAGCGTGTGAGATGGACTTCGTGCAAGAAATTGGACACTGAGTAACTTACTATTGATTTGTGTTTCATTTCAGATGAATATGAAGAAGCCATCAAGGTACTGAGACACTGCTGGATTTCTGTGGAAGAGTGAAGACAGACATTTAACACAAGTCGATCTCATTACAGAGGGATAAGTGCAGAGGTCATGCAGAATATCGCTGCATAAATAAAGATAGAAAAGAGAATACTTCTCATTATGTGACTGTCAGCACATGACAAAACACGACCTCATACATCGATATGATACGATATACTTTATTGTCCCTGCAGGGGAATTCGTCTTGGACTCAGGAGCTGCACAAGTATTTTTGCCTTACAGTAATAGTCCAGAAGAAATGAAAAGCACACACCATAAAAACATAAAAACACACACTACACATAACAGTAATGCACGTAACACCAGCACACTACAGAGCACCATAAGCACAACACAACCCCGAAACATCCAGCAACAGAATCTTAACTGAGGTCGGCACAAATTAATTTTTAAAACGATTCAGTTCAATTTTGGGCATCCTGTGTCGTCTGCCCGAGGGTTAAGGCTTGTACTCCGCGTGCAGACTGTGGGAAGAGTCAGACAGTATCCTCATTTACAAGGCATGTGCTGTGTGACTGTACTTAAGACGTAAACACGGTACAAATATGTTCTTGTTCCAGTGCAGCAGCATTCACATAGTTACAGCTGTACATAATAAACAGAGGTAAACACATAGCAAACGTGTGTTACAGGTCATACGTTGTTTTCTTGAATGTGTCACACTGTTATTTACATTTTGTCTCAGCCTCCTGTTGGGATGTGTCTAATGCTTGTTTTCCACACAGAGTGCAGAGAAGCAGGGGAACCAGTTGCACATGAACGTGTACAAGATGAAAGGACAGGCCTGCGGAGGTCCGCTGAAGACGGAGGTGAAGGAGCTGAAAGGAGACCTCCGGCCCGCTCCTCCTTATCCATCCAGGGTCAAGACGGTGGACAAAGGCACACAGGTCACTCCGGAGAGAGAAGCTGTAAGGAGCTCAATGTTTACAGTGGTGTTAGCGTTAATGAGCCACAGTAAATCACTACATACTCTGCATATATCTATTGTATTTCGATACAGGTCCCAGTAAAGGACAACAAGGGGAGCAAGCCAGAAGATGAGCCGCCTCCCATGTGGTTTAGATCGTACATGGAGAAGGTGAGATTTAATTTATTTTTTGTCACGTTTAATGATTCATTTATATTATTGTCTCTGATTAAAGAGGCAGATTTAACTTCCACTCACATAAATCTACTCTTTTTCTTCATAGTTCAAAGACGAGGTGGTGAAAGAGGTGGTGGAAAGGATGTGCAGTGACTTCTCTGGCCAGTGTTGCACCCACAAGTCATCTGATGGGCCCCTCGAGGCCAGCGGGGCCAGCGGCGGCCCTATAGGGCCCAGGCCGGGACCCTCCACCTCAAATGGATCCCTTGGCTACACGCCAAACTGCAGCAGCTGCAACAAACTCACCTCTGAAGGGGCCTACAAGTGCAGGTAGGAACATGTGAGATACAGAATGAGATTAAAGGGTAACTTTGGTATTTTAACTTGGACTCTTTTTCCCATTGTTTTTATGTCTAAGTAACTAATGGAGACAACAATTTTTGAAATTGATCCAGTATTGAGTGAGACTGGGCAGCTGTTAAAGAAGCTGCATTGTAACCACATGGGGCATTTGTGCACCGTCAATTTATGTCCACAAAAAGTGCTTGTTTTTGCCACTGACAGGCTCAAATTGTTATTATAGGTGTCTGACAACATTATAAAAAGGATCCCTACAGAGATAGACCTTTTTGTCAAAGAGAAGGATCCTTTTTTTTAACCGGAAACAGCCCCAAAATCGACACCACCTTACCCACCAGACTCCATTCAGATAAATGGTAATTTAAGCATATATAGAGGCAGCATATTGTCACATCTAACTGGGTGAATTAAAGGTGAATTTCAACCAAACCAGAGTTGGTGATTGTTGGAACAGTGGAAAGACGAATCTAGAGGGCTGTTGTGAGTTTTATTTTGTTTGTGTCGACTTTGATTGAAGTGTGTTACACGATTGTAAAATTACTGTTTTTTTTAATGGAGTCTGGTAGGTTTGGGGGTAGCGAATTCAAGGCTGTTTCTGGTTAAACAAAAAGGATTGTACTCCTTAAAAAAAAAAGTCTGTCACCATTGGGATCCTTTCCCTAATGTTGTCAGACACTTAAAATAACAATCTGAGCCTGTCAGTGGCAACAACAAAAACTTTAAGTGGATGTAAACTGACGGTCCGCACGTGCCCTGAATGTTTACATTACAACCTGTTTTGCAGCTGCTGGCTGCAGTGCTGTTGCTCAATACTGGACCAATTTCAAAAACAGTTGTTCCCATTAGTCACTTAAACACAAAAACATGAACAAATAGGGTCCCTTTAAGCTTGGCACGTGTTTTTCACGCGTCTTTATCCTATGACATGCTTTTCCTGAATGTTTTGTGTTGTTAAAGCAGCTTCTTGAGTATCCATATTGATGTTTCTGTCGGCTTGTTCCCCGCCAGTGTGTGCCCGTCCTGCATCCTGTGTGAGATGTGCAGACATAGCCATGACCCCAGCCACAACCTCGTGAGAACCAAGACACCTCTCTCCATCCCTGAGCATGGAATGTCGGGAGAGTTGAGGTAAACCCGCAAGACCGAAGATCAATCTTCCCTCCTCTTGAAACAATAAGACATTTTTAAAACTTGCACCAGTGCTAGCCCTTTTTGCTATCACTTCTTCTGCATTAATGGAGGAAAAACATAAATATGCAGGACTGCACAAAATGTTTTAGCAGCTAGATTACTGTAATCAATGCATTGTGAGTGTGTATGTGTGTTGTTCTTGGAAAATAAACTTTTGATAGTCAACAAATAGGTGTTCCTGATGACATTTCAAACCAGGTTCCCAAGGCGAGGAGACAGGACAGTGCGCAAGGCCGAGAGACAGCGCCTCAAAGCTGAAAGGAGGCAGCTAAGAGCTGAAGTGAAGGAAATCAAGAAGAAACTGAGACTGGAGAAGAGGGGGCTGCAGTGGAGCGGGCCCTCTACCTCAGGCAGAGCCAACCTGACAAACATGGCCTCCGCGTCCACCCAGGTCCCAGCCCTGCCTCCCCCTGCTGCCTCAGATACAGCCTCAGGTCCAGCCCCAGCCCAAGGTCCCATCCCCGCCCCGGTCCCTGATCCCCAGGCCTCCAGTCCAGAGTAAGCGCCACCTCGGAAGGGCGTCCGACAGTGCTGGGTACCTCGAAACCCAGCATGGATGCAATAAAGTCTTTTTTTTTCCAAGAAAAGAAATCAAAATATGCCATCTTTGTAATCTAGTCTGTATGAGTGTATCGCTGGCTGCTCTGGGGTGGTGGAAAATGTTGGAACTACCTCAATGTGAAAACTGCTGCTGCTGCTTCATAGATTTTCTAAGAAAAATTGCTTTTGAGCTGCAAAAAAAAAATCAAAAAAAAAAAAAAAAAATCTGGGGTCCTGCTTTTTTGATTCGTAGAGAACAAAAAGAGATGGGTATTATAAGAAACCAGGGCTATTTTCAACAATGCTCTGTACACTTGAAACTAGGGGTCCTGGGGTCTCGCACACGTCCTTGGTTCCCACTATGGCTGCCTTGTTTCTGGATGAAAATCTGCCGGACGGCACCCGTCTGGAGCCTGGCACCAAGTTCATCAAATACTGGAAGATGAGGAACTCGGGCACTATCAGCTGGACCTCAGAGACTAAGGTACCCCTCCCACCCGCCGAGAGGACAGGCTCCACTCTCTCTTTGCCCCCCTGCTTCACTTCCACTTTGAGTCCCCACTCAGCTCATTGCCTACTTCTTATCCACTAACACCAGCTAAGATTTCTTACCCAGCCTAATATAACTAATGCCCTTCTCGTCTGAGATGTTTATGATTTGAATTCAGTTAATTCTGTGTTGTGGTTTAAGTTTTTAAGTCTTTGTCGTTGGTCGAATGTGTGTGTGTGTGTGTGTGTGTGTGTGTGTGTGTGTGTGTGTGTGGATCCCTCACATGGGTGTGTATTATTTTTCTGCTGCGTGACTGCATGCTCTCGTCTTTGTGCTTTTTCGCATGTGTATTCCTATTTTGTGTTTTGTGTATGTGTGTACGTGCACCCAGCTAGTGTTCATGTGGGGAAACCTCGGCCTGGCGTCAGAGGAGAAGAGGGAGGTGCCAGTCCCCTTGCTGCTGCCCGGACAAGTGGGAGTGGTCAGTGTGGCCTTTGTCGCTCCCGTGATGGAGGGGACGTACACCTCCCACTGGCGGCTGGCGCACTGCGGGTGTCAGTTTGGCCCGCGTGTCTGGTGCAGCATCGTGGTCGACCCCGGTGACGGCCGCAATGCGCTGGGGCATCTGAGCAAACGACTGGCAAGTCTGATATCCAATGACACCCTGTACAGCTGCAGTGAGAACATCAACTGTTGACACGTGCTGTTAGATTACTGCTTTATTTTTGATACCTGAGTAACTAAGTAGATTTACTCAAGTGCTGTACATGAGTACAGTTTTGAGGTACTTGTACTTTACTTGAGTTTATCCATTTTACTTTATACTTCACTACATCTCAGAGGGAATATTGTACTTTATACTGCACTTCATTATAAAGTTATTTTACAGATTAAAGGTATACTATGCAGGAATGTTGGTCCCTGTTTGTAAACACAACCTTCAAACTCGGCCCCGCCTCCCTACACTGCTCATATGTTCCCTACTGAACCACTGTAGGAATATTAACACTTGTTGTAATGTCCAGTTCAGACCAAAGATTCACGACGAGACGAAACTGTTTTAGAACGTTGCAGAGAAAAGTTGCAGCGGTGTGAACCGGCCGGTTGAGCTCGACTCAAGCCGGCTGATGATGTCACCTGCAACGCAGCTTGTCAACTGTGGCGACTGGTTTTAGAACGTAAAGCACGTCACCTGTTTCAACAGCCAATCAGCTTGTAGTGAAGTCCACCAGTTGTGTCAGAATGAGCGCAGACAGCCTGTTAGCTTGCCACAAAATAAGACTGAAAAACAGGAAATCAGAACAGAAGTACAGAGAGTTGTTGCATAGAGATGATACACCGTCTCATCTAGTTGCATTGGTGTGAACCGGCAGGTTTTTAGAACGTTGCAGAACGCCACATTGCAAGTAGCTGCCTGTTTCAGCTCATCTCGTGGCGAATCTTTGCTCTGAACTGGGCTTAATGGAAAAGCAAGTAGCAAAGTCAGGGCTGAAAAACAAAGCCAATGTGGAAAACTGCAGTTCCTCTAATGGTCACTTGAGGCTGGCTCCAGAAGCGATTCGATCCCCACAGACCCCAATGTTAACATGCCCAACTTTGCAACACGTTAACAGCCTGGTCCAAAAAATGGTTTTGGTCTCTATAGCTTTCAGTGACAGGCTGTCTATTAGTCATCATCACAGTCTGTAGCCCCTTTTACACTGCCCATTCAAGATGGCAATGTCATGCTGTTTTACCCCGTGGCTGTTCTGCGTAAACGGTACAGTTACAGAATGGGGGGGGGGGCAGAGTTGTCTCGCCTTTAAGCCGGCATCAGAGGTACTAACAGCGCCAAATCTATGTCTGTGTAAAAAGGCACAGCTGGCAGGTCATGACGTTTTAATGAGGTGTTGTGTGTACAACCTGCCACCTGGAGATTAGCAGCGATTAGTAGCTAACTCAAAGAAGAAGAACACAATCCAAAATTGTCAGCAAATTGGGAAAAGAATGAGGAAGGGAGCTCCTTAACGTTTGAGCAGAAGATGAGATTGACTGCCATATAACAGTGATGATAAATGATTGTTATTGCCATGTTAATGCCATGTTATTATGTATAAAGCGCTGCCGACGCGTTGTTATACGCCGCTCTAGAGGCTGACACTGTTGTGTTACATGTCACGCCCGTCACACCTCTCTTGCTTCCTGGACGCCAGAATGCTATTTAAAATCCCACAGTGGGGCTCATCACTGTGTGAAAAGGGCTTATAGTCAGATCCACCCCCGCTCCTCCACAGCACCAAAAATCCAAGATGGCGACAGCAGAAAAGGCCGAACTTGAGGCTTTACAATGGGAGTCCACAAACAAATGGATGATGTCAGTGGTAGCTATGTGGGAAAGCTGATACCTGGCAAGCTATAAGCTAACTGCTGGCACCTACCTGTCCAACAGAAAACAGGCCAACTCCATGTTGCACCTCATCCCTGTCCTGTCCTTTAGAGCTCGCCAGTGAAAGTGAAAGTAAAACCAACCCCAGATTCAATCTGGTTTTGGAACGAGCTTTGTCCGCTTGGATTTTACCTCATTAAATTAGATTTTTTTGTTGCTTCCTCTTGGATACATGCTGCTATTACTTGATCTCTACCCAACCTCACCTGCATGCTGTTATTGGCTGGGGGCTACACGCCCAACATGTCCTGACCACAGCAATGTGAGAAGGAAAATCAGACAGAGGGCAGAGTTATCACTCCTAGTAGCTCATAACTGATGATTGAGAGGGAATCCATCTGTATGAGTCTATACATTGTTTTTTTCTTTCCTTTTTGAAGTAAAATTCTGCATAGTATACCTTTAAGATTTCACTTAAAAAAACCCTGGATGATCCTGTAAAATACAACAAATTGCTAAAATTAAACCAGTGGTTTCCAACCTTTTGGCTTGTTGGTCTTTTGAGGCCCAAAGAGCTAAAATTATCAGATATTTCACACAAAAAAGCAAAGATATCGATAAAAAAAAGTCCAAAACAATGTAAACAGAACTTAGTTTTTTTCTTTCCTATTACATTAAATAATTTTACAACCTCTCAGATTTATCCCTTTAAAGGGTCCTGACTCATAGGTTGGAAACCACTGGAAAAAACTACCTGACTTTTATGTAAAGTAGTTAAAATGATCTCCACCTCAACCAGCTACAACATGAAAACACTGCATACACATATTCATGTCATTATACTGCAGAATGAGTACTTTTACTTCTGATACTACTAGAATTTTGAGGGCAGGGCTTTCACTTGTAAAGTAGTTTTTTTTTTTGTTGTTTTTTAGAAAAGGCATTTTTCTACACGCGGGTAATTTTCCTACATTACTACCCAGGACTCACACAGACCGTAATTACTGTCTCGTACTGCCATATTCATGTCAAACTGTTAAGATGAAATGTTTAAGCTGCTTTCTTGTTGTCTTCAGAAAAGACATTTGTGCTGGAAGAAGTGCTTAGATCCTTTATTTAAAGGGACAGTTCACCCCAAAATCAAAAAAACATTTTTCCTCTCACCTGTAGTGCTGTTTATCAATCTAGATAGTTTTGGTGTGAGTTGCTGAGTGTTGGAGATATCGGCCCTAGAGATGTCTGCCTTCTCTCCAATATAATGAATCTAGATGGCACTCAGCTTGTGGTGCTCAAAGCGCCAAAAAAATACGTTTGAAAAACTCAACATGATATGCATCTGCCAACCGGATCACTGTGCAGAAGGAAGAGTGCATCTACTGCTAGCTCACCTAGCACTACTGAGCAAGCTAACGTTACAGCTCGGCTGAGGAGGACGCCATTTATGTTTACATCTCGCACTGTCACGAGCACGTGCCTCTTGCCCATGAGTAGATGCACACGTCCTTCTGTGCAGTAATACCGCTGGCAGGTTTAGTTCAGTAGAAAGAAAACAGTTCCTACATGAAACTGCTCTCAAGTAGGTCTGTGGATTATCTTGAGTAACCAGGTCATGATTTCTGGAAAGAGACATTACTGTTGAGCACCACAAGCTGAGTGCCATCAAGTTCCATTATACTGGAGAGAAGGCAGACATCTCCAACACTCTGCAACTCACAGACTGATAAACAGCACTTTACTCACCTTTGAGTGTACACTGTAGTGACTCTCATGATGGCGTTCTTGTGTGTGCAGCAGAAGGAGGAGGCGAGGCCTGTAGGGAAGGAGAAGGAGGTAAGATCCAAGGACAGTGGCCCCGGCTTGTCTGTAGACGTGAACCATGAGGACTACTACTTCCCCTCAGTCGACCTGCTGACTGCACAGGTGCACACTCAGACACATCTGAAGAAAACCTACTGTGAAGTGATCAGTTATCAGCAGAACAGCATTCACACTTCCTGCATGTCTTCTGTTTGTTTCAGGATCTTCTGTCGTTTGAGTTGTTGGATATAAATATTGTACAAGAGTTGGAGAAGGTTCCTAACAACACTCCTGTGGGTAAGAAATAGAAGATGCTTAAACGACTTCCTTCTTCCAAAATTTCCTTCCTTGTGTAGGAAAAATTAGGGCTACAGGTGTTGCATCCAAATTGTCTTTGGCTTGAAGATGCAAAAAAAAAAACATTCTAAGTCTAAGTGTGTAAACTGTGTTGTGTTCATTCATAGATCTGACTCCCTGCATATCCCCTCTGCCCCATGATGCACCAGTGCTTGAGAAGGCGATCATTTCACAGATGAAAGAAGACGCAGAGGTCACAGGAGTCAGGAAACTTTTTGGTAAGCTTCCAGACGAGCGTGTGTGCTTCATAGTATGAATGTGATGTCGGCTGTTTCTGGACAAGAAGATGCAACTTAAGGGTCCCTACAGAGATAGACCTTTTTGTTAAGGAGTACGATGCTTTTTTGACGAACACACCAGACTCAGTCAGGATCGGTCGGTGGCGAAAACGAGCACTTTACCTGGACGCAAAAACGTGAAAATAGTAGGACTACCCTCTAATAGACGACCAGACGTCAAACAGAAAGATCATTAGTCTGCAAGTTTTCACTGGTTGCTGGGTCGCAGAACAAAACAAACGTGAAACTCTATTAGGAGCTGCACCTTGTCAAAATAAATCAAAACCTATATGACTGGGCCATGTGGGGATTTAATTTGAAAGGACAGACACAGGAAGTGACCACGCTCAGCAGTCAGACAGGAGTCAGGTTAATTTCCAGGGCTGGTACCTGCGGTTATTCCACAGGCTAGTTAATAACATGTCGGACAGGAAATCCAAAGTGTGGGATCATTTTGAGAAGGTGAAGGACGAACCCAAGGTGATATGTAAACTCATCTTCATTGGTCGACTACAAACGTGACGTATCATCTGAAACATGGAAGTAGCTACATGCCCATTAGCCCACAGCGTCATTAACAGGCGGCTCGCTCAGTGTGTGACGTGCACAAGGGGAAAAACAAGGGGGGTATCTGGGCTTCTGCTGCATCAGTTTTTATCCCTTTTTTGTAGGAGTGAAACTGAGGCAGCAGAGGGAGCTGCTGGAGCCTGTGACCCAGGAGGAGGACAGAGAGGAGGAGATCAGCGGAGCCCAGTTCCTCTGCGAGACGGTCATCCGCTCCCTCACCCTGGAGGAGGCCCCCGATCACAGACCTCTGCGCAGAGCCCAGCACAGCAGCCACAAACCACAGGGTGAGGAACCACTGTCACTCCATTTAATCACTCTCTGTCATTACATACTTGTGTGCAGAAATACAGTAAATTAGTTTTGTGTTTAAACGTCGCTGTATGACTTTTTTGTTCCATTTTACTCCAGTTGTTTCCCGGGGCACCAGCTTTTGCTTCGAGAGAGCTGTAGAGGCCGAGAAGATCGCGACGGTACAAGAAGGAAATGAGGAGATCTGCGCCGTTAGACTTGAGAGCTCAGCTCTGCCTCTCAACACAGGCCTCAACCAGATCACCCAGCATGAGAAGACAAGGCCAGGTCAGAGGACAACTTCAGTTATTATGTTTAATTCCAATTGACCTTTCACTAAGCTCCGCCCCTTTGCGATGGTCCCACAAGCTGTCAGAGTACCCACACTGTAACTAACTGCACTCCCTGAAGAAATATTATCATATAATTGGAGAGATGAAAGAGTGATTCCAGAGAGAAGCAGACAGAGGGGTCTACGGTCTGTGTTTGAAGGATATATCCAGGATGTCAAACTGACTCAGCAGCAACAACAGGTTAAAAAGACAAAGATAGTTAGAAGCTAAAGCCGAACTATAGGCTACAGATCACAGTGTAAAAGTGAACCACCACATCACTGCTGATCGCCACACAAGACAATGAATATAAAGGGAAACTTTGCTGATATTGAACCAGCTGTGTGGCATCGCAGTGTGTGCAGATGATCTTCAGTAGCTAGCTAGCTAACCCTACACTTTACCTACACCTAACTTTAAGAGTACGTCATTTTTAGATGTTCATTTCGGTGCTTTCTGTTTCAGTTATTGTGCTGGAACCAGCGAATGAAAACCTGCATATCAGTTCACATCACGATAACGAGGACGAAGAGGTCATGGTACTAAATGACATGCAGAACATGAGGCGTATTCAAGAGGAGAAAGAGGAGGGTGGAGCCAAAGGAGAAGACTGGGAGGAGGTGAGGATTTAACCTCTATAACACTTATGTTTAAAGGGTCCTAAATTATTAAGCAATGGAAGATGCAACAGAAGACAAAACCAAACCAGTATATGTTCATTCTGATATAATAAGGCTGTTGGTGTGTAAGAACGTCTATAAACGTCTCCATCTTCTCCTCCTGTGTCTCAGGTCAGCAGCCAGACCTCCTCAGTCTCCTCCTGCGATGATTACATCATTGTCCTCCCAGACTGCTTTGACACCAGCCGGCCTCTTGGTGAGTCCATGTACAGCTCCGCCATGTCGCAGCCTGACACTGCTGCTGCTGCTAACATGACCTCAGAGGACCCAGACGTGCAGCAGGAGGAAGAGGAAGGCTTCCACTCCGAGGCAGGCGGGGCAGCACCGCTGGGAGAGAGGCAGGAGAGGACGGAGGTGGTGGATGCGGAGGATTCATCTGTGAACACGTGGCCTCCGCCCCTCCCTCCCACCCACAGCAGTGTGAACCAGATGCTGTTTGCCTCCCAAACCCTGGACGCTGTGACACTCACCCCTGAGGTGGTGCCACCGCCGGTGCTGCCCGACCCCCTGCTGCCCCCACCGGCCCTGTACTCACCCAGGTTAGATCACTCACATCATCCGTCAGAAATCTGACAGCATGAAACAAACCAAACATCTGAGCAGTGACATTATAGACACTTTAAATATATTTCTTTAGCTGGTTAGAGGTTTGTGCATTTCCTGTTCTAGAGTTTCAGAGTCCTTTTCATCAAAAATACTGTGAAACTATAAAAGAAGTGGAGCGATTTATTTGATTGATTTATTCCAGATTTGATTTTCTCATGCTTGAAAATGTTTCCTGCTAAAATTGTCGGGTATCGAAACACCTTTTGTGGCACATTTTGGAAAACAGCATCTGCATGAAAGCCCAGTAAAAACAGTAACTGATGTTTTGCAAGAGGATATCAGGGTCCTTTAGCGGTGAGAACAGCTTGGAACATGATCTTGATCATCTCAATAAACAGATTCAGATGCATATGTGCACAGAATCTGTAGCCAGCAGGACAAGAATTTGGTATTGGAAGTGTCCTGGTTTCTATTTGTAGTCAGAGTAGAATTGACCTATCACATTGGAGCAGGCTTTGGTTGCCTGCAGGTAAACAGTCCATATGGAGAGCAACTTTCGGTACCTTTGGAACCAAAAGTAACCCTTCAGACATGGTATCTAGACCCAAAATTTTAAATGTGGGCGGGGTTGTTGCCACTCACTGCTCTGTCCAGCACTCACTGTGTTTCCTCCTTTATCAGTCTGCACCTGATAAAACTTTTTTTTTTTCTTCCTTTACCTCTGGAGCCACAGCCCGGAGTTTTTCAACTAACAGAAGTGCAGGGGCCTCGGCGATCGCTCATGCCCTTCACTTCCGGCGGTGCCCCCAGGGAGTCGCCGTGTTGTTTACAAATACTTAGGGATAGAAAACCAGCAGAGTTTATATATATATATATATATGTATATGTCACATTTTTCACGTCACTATATCACCGTGTAGACTAATCCGATGTTTGTTAAGTCTATAAACACAATGACTGAACAAGCGTTACTATTTCTGTGTGCACGTTTTGTAATTAATAACATGGTTATCGTAGATTAGCTGGGCTAACCGTTANAACTACTCCAGTTAGCTCAATCATGTTGTAACTAAGACATCCGCTGGAAAAAAAAAAATAAATTTCACGTTGATGAGACAGCGTTTTGGGTGGAGCGGTCGGTTTCTGTAGGTACACATTTCCTGGGGACACCTGCACATCTCGGCCACGCCCCCTCCATTGTGATTGGCTAAAGTGCAGCATCGTTCATACAATGTAAATTGCAGAATCTGCCTTGAGAGATTATTTTTTCTCAGACTCCAGCTGCTGTGAGAGGCAGCAAAACATCCTTTCATTTTATAGTTACAGTTTACTAATAAAGCTCTCCACAATATGAACAGTGGTTACATGAGCCTCAAAACCAGCCACAACTCAGCCCTGAGCAGAGTGACCGTCCTCTACTGACCAATCAGACTGCAGTGTTCACAGCTCCACCTTTTAGTACCAGATCTGTGTGCTAGGTACCCCAACAGAGGGGGAACCAAACATGGGGACGGTACAGAACGGTTCCATTGGTACCATCCACAACTTTTCACAGTGGAGATGAAAAAAAAAAGCTTACTGAGGTCGTCATGTTCAGCTGGTTGTGGATTACATATGTTCATGTTGCTTTTATAAACCAATAAAAAGAGAATTACAAAAAAAACAGGGCAGGCTGATTTCTGGATTTAGGATTTTGATAAAACCTAGAGATAATCTCCCAGCTACAGCCTTGATATGTTTTTAATTAGGGTCCGGGCAGCTAAGCTGCCAGGACGCTATTGTAATCCTAGGTATTCTTCTTCTTCTTTCTTCTTCTGAGGAAATTATACTTCCCATGGGTGAAAACTCACCAAACTTTGCACAAAGGTCCAGTCTCATGCCAGATATCCTCAGCTGTAAACTCAAGCCAATAGTCCTGATGGTGGCGCTACAGCAAGCGTCTAAAGTTCAAAACTTTGAAAATTCATAACAAATCAACCATACGTGCTACAACTTCACAGCTTTCATCAAACTGTAGCCCCAATACTGAAGAAACTTTTGTACATTTAAACCTATTAAAAAATATGAAGTTCATCACTCTGTGTTTTTCAAAAACTGTAAAACTTCTTAAACCTATCTCCTCCCGCAATTTTTGCTCAATTGACACCAAACTTGCTACAGAGCATCTTCAGACTGTCCTACAGGAACTGCATTTCTCAGATTTTTGATTTATCAAAAATTGAGCCTACAGTGCATCAAAATGTTTGACTGTAAAGTAAACGGTACTGTAAACATATACATGCAAATTCTTGCTAAATAAATCTTCAATGTTCATAAAAAATAATGACAAAATTCTAGAGTCATGGTAGATGATGTGTGGCAAATTTCAGAATTTTATCTCAAAAACTGAATTTTTGACAGTATTTTGAATTTTGCTCTAATGTGAACAATTGGAGTCAATGTAAAAATGGCAATTTTAAACATCAGTTTTTCACTTATGGAGCAAATCAATCATTGTTACAAACAAATTACCAACATCTCCATGCTGTCTAGATGCAATATGTGTATTTTCATATTTTTGTCTTAATAACTGAATTTTTTACAGTGGTTTCAAATCTGCCTTTCCATGCACGGATGGCTGTTTTCCTACACAACAGTGAATGGCTTACTCAATTTGTGAAGTCACTGTTGAGTTGCTACTTGCCAGTTAGCTCAGAGCAGTAGATGACCGTCTTAGGTTCCAGGGGTTGCGGATTCGAGCCTCAACTGGTGCAGAATCTACATTGTAATGTAATCATCTTCTTGTGCTCCAGCTTATTGCTTAAAATTGCCTGAGCGTGACTGATCACTGTGCAGCATCTTCAAGTCGTTTTTCTGCTAGAAAATCTGCCTTCTCATGCTTGAAAATAAACCAAACTTTGCACAAAGATCCAGTGTCAATACTTCAGTGTGAAACCATCTGAGGCTTCTCACTTTGCACATAGCTCAACTAGTTAAACATCAGTTTTTCACTTATGGAGCAAATCAATCATTGTTACAAACAAATGACCAACATCTCCATGCTGTCTAGATGCAATATGTGTATTTTCAGATTTTTGTTTCGATAACTGAATTTTTTACAGTGGTTTGAAATCTGCTTTTCCATGCATGGACGGCTGCTAAACCTGCACGTCTGGCTTAGTCAGTTTTTGAAGCTACACATGAATTGTTACTGATTAATTAGCTCAGTGAGATAGAAATTGATTCTTAGTCTCAGAGGTTGTGAGTTCAAGCCTCAGCTGATGCAAAAGGCAGATTGTGTTGCTAAATTCCTAAATGTCTTCCAATTCTTCTGCTTGTTGCTCAGAATTGCCTAAAAATGCCCGGACCCGACCCATCGCTGCGCAGCAGTTATAATTCTCTTTTGTTTGCTGTGTGTTTCAGGTCTGAGGCACTTTACCTGGCCGAGGACCCCAGTCCTCCAGCCTGTGATCCGTACGAGCCGCACCAACCAAGAGTCCACCTAAATGGTGAGTTTAACTATTTAAATCAATGGATATCATATCACACACTGCCATTCTTTGCACATTAGACATTTACCGTTCGAGCGTCTGATCACTCAGAAGCTGTGTCAGAATAACTTCACCAGTGTTTTTAGGTGTCGCATCAATGAAACTGGCACTTTGATGGTTTAACTTGTTGCCTCACAGAGAGGAAACACATTTTGCCCTGTGTGAGAAGACAGGAAGTGAGATCGCACACAGGCTCTCAGGATTTGTTGCCTCAGCAGAAAACTCTGTTCCTTCTGTAATGTGTGTGTTTGCGTGTGTGTGTTGTTTTTCTCCTTTTTTATCTGCTCTGCAGTATCATCTGGTCTGTCACGATCAGCAGGCTCAGCATCCAGTGCCTTTGAGACATATAACCCCAGACCCAGCAACGCTCTGCAGCCAAGGTGCCACACGAGTTAACTTCATATTTCATTTTTGTGGAGGAAACTCCTGCTTTAGGTTTTTTTTTGTCTTGACTGTATGTGTCTGTTTGTGTCATGATTTTTGCAAAGAGTCAGTATAATCACATGTATCATACTGACTCTGTGTGATGCATTTCTTAACCTACATCTATCTTTTCTGACATCTATGGACTTCTTGTTTTAAACCAGTCAGACTGGAACACATTGTCCTCTGCAGTGCGGTTATATAACTCCGCTTAACCACATCCCTGTCTTTATACAAGGGGCCAAGGAGGCATCACAGAGGGACTCGTCAAGGGGGCTCTCTCTGTGGCAGCGTCCGCTTATAAAGCTCTCTTCACTGGACCAAACTGCTCAATACAGGTACATCACACACAGACCCTTATTCCTACAGTTTGAAAACAGTTACAGTGGCAACATGAAGTTTCTAATAAGGAAGCTGATGATTCTCATGAGTAAATAAATCAAAGTATTTGTAGAGATAAACTCAGGAGGGGGTGAAGAGTGGTGTCTCGACAAAGGAATGGGGAAAATGAGATATCAAGGATCTAATGAGCATGTTGAGTTGAGTCCTGTTGCATTCCACTGTAGCTCTAACCCCAAAAATATGCTTTAATTTTGCAATAACTTCGTTATCTTTAGGGTTACAGTTCACTAATATTTAAAGCTGCTATCATCAATATTTTTATGTTAACTCTGTTTTAAATTTCTCTGTGAAAGATGGAGCTTTTAATGTCAAGCCCACGGACAATTATCATCTGAATCTGCGTCTCCTCAGCTCTAAAGAACTTTTAGTGTCTTTCTAACAACTTAACTGTTCAGGTTCACACTTCCAGCTGCAGCAGGAAGCTGCTCCCAGCAATAAAGCTCTGATAAACCCATTGTACACTCCCTGCTCAGCACCAAACAGCAGGCAGAGAAAGTTAGTGGCTAGCTGGTGAACATATCGGAGCATTTAGCTGCTAAAAAAATACAGATATTACCTAGGAACCAATAAGAGAGCTAAAGGGGAGTGAATGTCGTCAGCTGCACACAAACATCTGTGTCAGAGCTCAAAGGTCGTCATCATAACATCTTTATTGGGTGATCAGTGTTGTGTTGGCAGGTTGTTCTCAACGCCCAGGTGCTGTAAAAAGAAGCTGCTGAAACTCAGTTTAATCCAGTGAGGGTAAAGATGTATTTCAGATCTGAAGGATGATGTGTTTGTTGGTTTTTGTCAGCAGGCACTGGTCTGTGTAGTTAGTTAGTCAGACAGGAAGTCTCATTCACTGTTGTTGCCTGATTTTTCTTTGAGTTGTGTCAGTATGGTTACCTTGGTGCTTCCTACCATAACAAGTTTGTTAAGGAACCAAAAAAATCAGTTGAATGAGCTCAGTCTGAGCGATGAATAGTCTTTGACCAAGTGCTGCCTGACATGTATTTTTACTGTAGTTACAATGAGGTTTATTTGCTTAGATCTTTTATTTAAGTAAAAACAGTAATACCACAGTGTAGAAATACTTTGGGGCGCCCTCTAGCTCACCTGGTGGAGCAGGCTGTGTCCTTACCGCAGCGGCTGTGGGTTCGATATCAGCCGAATGCTGGTAAAACATGTACGTCAGGGGTGTCGATATTCTTGTTCGCCAGCTTTATTGCATTTGTATTAATACAAAGTCACATACAGCACATAATAGAAAACTTTACACTACTAAATAAACACTGGATCAGCACTAAGCAGGCATGATGGGAGATGAGGGTGGTCCCAACTAGACTGAGGTGTTCGTCACAGCTGAGACGGTGTTGCAGAGTCCAGGGAAGTTATAGCCAACATATATATACTGGCATTAATATGTGTTAGATTGAATAACGTCTTCAAACAGCCCAGATCGAGCTGACGGAGGGAGCTAGCGACAGACTTAGCAAAGTTAGCGGAAGCATGTGTGACGGATGGTTGTCAAAATAAGGTGTTATAAAATACATATAATGTTATGGAAATATGAATAATTGGATTTGGAAATTATCTACCACTGTCCGGCCCACTTGTCATCAAACTGGGCTGTATGTGGCCTCAGTAGGTTGTTAGATCTGCTTCACTCACCAGCCAAAAAATAATGTAATCTATTGAGTGGCTGGTAGATTTTGGAATCCACCAACCACAGTGGCAGGTGGACAAAAAAGCTAATTTACAACACTGGATCCGAACAATCCCTTTAATTTAAATCCGCAAAGTAACTTA
Organism: Epinephelus moara; assembly: GCF_006386435.1. NCBI lineage: Eukaryota > Metazoa > Chordata > Actinopteri > Perciformes > Serranidae > Epinephelus > Epinephelus moara. The sequence continues at coordinate 6,856,372 of NC_065518.1, read as the reverse complement.
AAGGGGAATTAATGTTTTTTCAACCTGGGCCCAATTTTCCAATCTACTTTTGTCTAAATGAGTGATAGGATGTTCAATATGTGACATTTCTCCAGTACGAAGCTAGGGCTGACCTGCCTGCAGCCCGTGAGCACGCGCTATATTAAATAATAGGGCACTGGGACAGCGTCAAACAACGTCAAAATACGTCCACTAAAAGTGCATTTTTTTTCACACAGATAGGCTCGGATTGTTAGTATAATTATCCGACAACATAACGGAAAGGAGAAATGAACGTCTGTGTTTACCTTTAGCTGGATTCAGACATGTTCCTCTGCCTGTTGCTGCTCCCTCTCTCTCCTCGTCTGCTCTTCAGTTTCAATGAGCTCTGCATCCGTGTACGTCCGTGTACTCTGTGTTCAAATAAATACGGGCAGTCATCAAATTCAAGTGGCTCATCCAGATCCAGTTGGTCAAAATCGGGTAAAAATTCGGACATGTTTGTTGTGGCAAGTCAAAACACTCTGAAATCTCACGTCTTGTGAGATTTGAATTGTTGCAGGAAGTTACCGCTGGACTGACGTTACAAACGCGAGGAGTTACTCTGTTTGGAGTAGTCATGGCTGAATTTTTACCCGATTTCAACCAACTGGATCTGGATGAGCCATTTGAATTTGATGAGCGCCTGTATTTATTTGAACACGGAGTACACGGACGCAGAGCTCATTGAAACTGAAGAGCGGACGAGGAGAGAGAGGGAGCAGCAACAGGCAGAGGAACATGTCCGACTCGAGCTAAAGGTAAACACAGACGTTCATTTCTCCTTTCCGTTATGTTGTCAGATAATTATACTAACAATCCGAGCCTATCTGTGTGGAAAAAAATGCACTTTTAGTGGACGTGTTTTGACGCTGTTTGACGCTGTCTGAGTGCCCCATTATTTAATATAGCGTGCGCTCACGGGCTGCAGGCAGGTCAGCCCTAGCTTCGTACTGGAGAAATGTCAAAGATTGTGCATCCTATCACTCATTTAGACAAAAGTATATCGGAAAATAGGGCCCAGGTTGAAAAAAACATTAGTTCCCCTTTAAGTTGTTAAATAAATGTAGTGGAGTAGAGGTATAAAGTCATCACTTGAGGCAAAAGAACACAGCCACAGGAACACTCTCCTCTCACCATCTCTTTTGCTCCTCCTCTACAGCGAGGCATCGACCCCGCTACCAGACAGGACCCGTCCCTGATGGCGATGCTGCTGGAGATGGGCTTCAGAGACCAGCGGCTCAACCAGCGGCTGCTGAGGAAGCACGGCTACAGCCTGCTGCACACCGTCAACGAGCTGGTGCAGATGGCCGAGGACAGCCAGAACAAAGCTGTCAACACTCAGCACTGAGGGAGAGAGGAGACGCTGACGGCCACTGTGAGGCTGTAAAAAAACAAAAAAGGAATTTATTTGACTTTGAAACATGATGTAAAGAGAATATTTAGATTCTGACCTGTGTGTCTCTCACCCTCTCCGGTGTCTGGATTTATTTTGAATTATTTAAAGAAGAGAAAAAGTAAAGCTATTAATGATCTGTGCAATCGATTGATTTTTCCAAAGGGTGGTTAGTTTATTTGGACCAAGAGTTAATGATAATAAGACTGCAGTGTCTCTTAATGTGGTACAAAAATAAAAGCATTTATTTCTTGTTCATTAGAGAGAAAGGAATGCCTTTGCCTTTAATCCAGCTTCGACATTTTGACAGATTAACCACATACACACGTGTAAATGATATGAATAGTGAACCTTTGCCATGCCTTGTTTACCTGGGGCCACAGAGCCTTACGTGTCGGTCAAAAGGAGCAGGAGCTGTAGTCTCGACGGGACAAACGTGTTGCATTTCAGCTCTCCATCTGTAGTGTCTGTATGGCTGTTGTAGCTGCTTCCTCTGCGCTGAAAAATAAATGTCTTAGGACAGGGCTCGGCTAGATTCTTCTCACAAATACAGCAATGGAAATTAATATCGTTGAATGTCACAAAAAGATAGAAATGGAGAGCCAGCTCTCGTTCAAGGCGACGCTACTGAGTATCCTGGGTGTTAAGGGTCAGCGGTGCGGTAGTGAGAACAGCAAAATATTTAAGACTTTTCTCAATTTATCGTAGTGAAATCTGCCTAAACAATGCAATCTTTTTCTGTATCAGAGTACTGTTATTTTAGACGTTGACATGTGGAATGTATACAAAAACTGTCTGAACGGATCACTGTTCAGACTCGGATGTTTTCTACTGCTTTTTAGGAGACACCTGCATGACAGGTAGAGGCTTTAGAGATGAGTCGTGTTCTCGTGGTCTTAGCACAGTCACGGTAGAAAATGTCCGCTTTGCGTCATCGATCAACACCCCGCCCTTCCTCCCTCTTGCCCTGCCTGCATCCAACTAGCACAGTCATCTTAACACTAACCCAAGCTGAGATGTCTCTAACAACACATTCCTCACTCTCACGGTGGAACCAAGTCTGTTTTATTTCCTTACATTGCCTTTATGAGTCATGATTATCAGTTTACTGAGATATACACGTGGTGATTTTACATTTGTGGTGTGAGTGTGCAGATTTAAGTTAATGTCTGTTGTTTTGAATTATTCCTCCTATGTGTTTGTGTGTGAGTGTGTGTGAGGATTTTTTGAACCATGTTTTCTTTCTGTTGTTGATCGTCCATGTTTTGAAGAATCATGCTCTAGAGAATAATTCTGAATATATCTGCTATGCTTGTCAAATTATTCCTCTGTCACAGAGTGTATACATTAAATTCCCTTCTACTGTCAATCCGCCAATAAACTATTTGCACACCGCTCTCGTCTCCTCTCTGTTAAAGTCTAAATGTAGGTTATCCCACCCTTGACAGTGAATGTCTTCATATGTAATACAGTCCATACTATATTAACTAGATGGTGTCAGAAGTACAGAGGTTACTGACGGAGTTCTGATTATACTGCATTTCTGACAGAATGAGTTGACATATTTTAACAGCCTTTGAGTACGTCAAGGTTACATAACTAAGCAGGCGACTACCCCGCAGTCCAAGACCCTCAGTGGCCTCAAAAGACCTAAGGTGGAAGAAGTACTCCGATCCCTAAATAAAAGTAGCAGTACCACAGTCAAAAAATATCCCATTACTTAAGTAAAAGTGCCTAAGTATTAATGGCAAACTGTCCTTAAAGTATCAAAAGTAAAAGTACTCTTTAGAGAATGGCACCTATCAAATAGTGATGGGCAAAGCAGTTCTTTAGATGTTACTGAATCACTAGAATCAGTTCATTAAAAAGATTTGTTCAAAAGATTCGTTCACCGAATCACTCAGTGCTTGGCAGGAGGAGCCGTGACCGTGTACTGTGTAGTCCGACTCACTGAACTGATACACGGCTGAGCTGCTGCTGCGTCTGCTCTGCACTGGTGAGTCTCATTACTGGCCAGCCTAACGTTTTAAAGCAGCTGCGTGGACCTTTTTGTTTTCGTTGATTATAGCGCCCCTTTCGTCGAAGCGGTATGACACCCACAGCCTGGTGTCGTAAAATTCCGACTGCAGCCGGCAATTACCACATGCATTTGTTTTGGAGAGCGAGAGGATTAACTAACGTCAGGTTAGTCCAAGTAATTAGTGGAAACAGCAAAATTACTCAGTAAATTCTCCTGTCGTGTTTCTGTTCTGATCTAGTAAATCTGTTGTGTATTTGGAGCTACTAAGGCTACCGTAGTAGTGTGAGCCTCAAGTTATTCTGGGTAATGTAGTAACCGTTGTGCTACTGTAAACGGGAACTGCCCATTGGTTCGACATCCCATTGTTACGACCATATTAAACTCATTGTTCCAAAGTCCAGTGTGATTGTGTTCATGTGGCTTGACTCCTGGCTACATTAGCCGTTAGCTTGGAGAAAATGGTCCCTATGAAAGTGTATCGCTGAGAGGAAATGATTTGAATCACTCAGGGAATCGGGGTTACGTCGTTCACCGAGTGATTCGTTCACCAAATGATTCATCACGCAGTAGACAGTCCCTCCTTGCACCCTGGCTGCCTCTCGACTCACGAGTGATTCATCGTTCACACGGACCAAATCAGCAGTTCCACTCCCGGACTACACACGCACTGCTGAGCTCAACTGAACTGAGAAATGAACGAATCAGTTCCAGAAGTGATTCAGTTCAGTATGTTCACTCGACAGATTCGTTCTTTTGAATGGTTCGTTCGTGCACGATACAACACTGGCGATAGCTGCAGCCAGAAGCATTATGTTTTCAAGTTGTCTGCCTGTCCGTCCCATTCTCGCAAACATGCTATCTCAAGAAGGCCTTGAGGATTTTTTTAAAATATGGCAAAAACATCCCATTGTACCCAAGGAGGAAATAAGATTTTGGTGGTCAAATGTCAAGTTCCCCATGAACTTGCATCTGTTTCATTCTTGTGAACATCTCAAAAACACCTCAAGGGAATTCCTTCAAATTTGGCATAAATGTCTCCACCTGGACCCAAGGATGATTGATGATGATCCTGATTAGATTTTGGTGGTTAAAGGCAGTAACATAAGGAAGTTACAACAGGCCTCAATAAGCACTATCATGACGGGCCCTAGTGCACGCTATCGTGAATGCATTGTCTTGACACAAAAAGCGACTTGTCATTGGATAGCAACATACATATTACCCAGCAATCATCTGACAAAAATATCAGAGAAAATTAATCATTTAATTGGATAGTTTTTATAGTTAATTTATAAATTTTATAGCTTATGTAGAAAAGGCATATAATTTTGTTTTAAATAGCTACTGAATATTTTTTTTAAAATTGAAATTAAAAAAAAAAGTAAACAATGACGCAGATGGGTTTGCCTTTTAAAGGACATATATAGGCACCATTTTGAAATCAGGAACATTTCTTTTTTAATCATTCCTCTTTAAACACAGGAATATTATCAAGTAGTGTTGTGTCGTTCGCGAATCTGTTGCGTGAACATACTGAACTGAGTCACTTCCGGAACCGATTCGTTCATTTCTCAGTTCAGTTGAGCTCAGCAGCGAGCGTGCAGGCCGGGAGTGGAACTGCCAATTGGGTCCATGTGAACAATGAATCACTTGGGAGTCACGAGGCAGCCAGGGTGCAGGGAGGGACTGCCTACTGCGTGACGAATCACTCAGTGAACAAATCACTCGGTGAACAACGTAACCCCGACCCTGAGTGATTCAAATCATTTCTTCTCAGTGATACACTTTCATAGGGACCATTTTCTCCAAGCTAACGGCTAATGTAGCCAGGAGTCAAGCCACATGAACACAATCACACACCTCCCCATTGTTTTAACAGACTTAGTTTCCAGATAAACAAACTTAAAATGTTAGGCTGCAGCAGCAGCTCAGTCGTGTATCAGTTCAGTGAGTCGGACTACGCAGCACAGTCAGGGCTCCTCCTGCCAAGCACTGAATGATTCGGTGAATGAATCTTTTGAACGAATCTTATTAATGAACTGATTCTAGTGTTTTATCAAGGTGGCAATCTGAATCACTTGCAAGGGCCCACTCTCTCTGTGGGATGGGTCCAACATACACCGGCCAAACGTCAGTGTGTGACGAGGTTGGAATGTGTTGTCTATCCAAGATCCACAAAATCCACCACCCAGCACCTTTAAAGCTCACAAATAACAGGTTATGTACATTATGTTCTTTGCTGAATCCAAACGAAAACCCTGTCTCAAATATTTCCTTTAAGGTTGTATGTGGGGGCCAAGAGGGGCCCAGCAGCAGATTTTTGTGCCCCTGTGGGTTCTCCGGCCATGTTATAATAAATAAGATTTTGTGGTCAAACTGGCTAAACTATAATGCTTCCTACATTTGAGTTGCATGTATTTTAAATTGCGTGTGAATACAGTATGTGTTGCATAAAGTGTGTCTCATATAAAGGGTGGCAAGTTAATGAAAAGCAGCACATGTGATCTGCAGCCTGCACCGACCTGTCACCTACAGAAGCAGGAAGTGTTCCTCCCACTTTCTGTTTGTATACACATGAAGTAGTTCGTCTCGACAAGTCTCAATGTAGCTTATATAAACTTTAAATATAAAGAAAAGCGGTGGAGCGGATTAATTTGGAGTTTAAAGTGAGGTAAGTGCTGATTTCAGTCCTTCCTGTCAGCTGCTGTAATGCGGGAAAGACTCTCCCAGCATGTTGTGCGTGTTTTACTGGAACAGACAGCTGCATGAGAGCAACAAGGAAACTGATGAAGCCAACAAAACATGTCCTGCAAGTTTATTTAGAGCAACATGGGGTCTGATTTTAGTGATAAACTGGATCCTTTGTGAGCTCAGTTTCCTAAACAATGTCTTAAAATGTGAGAAATGAAAGTTATAAATGTAATTTAACGGTAAATAAGTGCGTCACAAAATTCAAAAGGGCAGCATTAAGAGCCTGATATACTCTCACATTAATATTTTATACACAGAATAATAAGAGGAGGAAGTAATCTGATTATTTAGCCTATTTATGTAGAAGTGTCAATACTGCAATATACATACACAGCATTACAAGTAAAAATCCTGCATTGGAAATGTCACTGTATTACTCATTAAACCTCTGTTAGTATCACACTGTTATATATCATATTATTGGATTATTGTTAGTGATGCATTCACGTGTAAGCATTTTGGTGTTACTGTTGTAGTTGGTTGAGGTGGAGCTAATTTCAACCATTGTATGTGCTGTTGGGCAGTTTAATCAAATATAATGCATCATATTTTATTAGTTTTGTTTGTAAACTAGAAACTACAGTGTCAAATAAATGTAGTTGAGTAAAAGAATGTACATATTTTAAATATTTTCCTCTGATTTGTTGTCCAGTAGTAGTATAAAGTAAATATATTTAGTTAAATTCCACCACAGCAGATTAATGGTCAAACTTAGACATTTTAAACATTGTTTTCATTAGTTTGTGACGTCTAACCAGAGAAACACATCCTCATATCTGACCTATAATCCACTTACATAACATTTTTTTCCATTATGCAGCAGGATATATCTGCAGTTTGTGTCGTCAGTCACTGATCATCCTGATTTTTCTTTTTCTTTTTCAGTCTTAAAATGTGAGAATCGAAAGTTATAACTCTTATTTAACAGTATCTGTGTTTGAGATATAAAAATAAATGTGCCACAAAACGCAAAGGGCAGCATTAAGAGCCTGATGTACTCTGAAATTAATATTTTATACACTACAGAGGAGGAAGCACTCAGATTATTTAGCATATTTATATAGAAGTGTCAATACAGCAACATTACAAGTAAACATCCTGCACTGGAAATGTCACTGTATTAGTAATAAGGCGGACAATGCCTTCGTATGTATTGTACTGTTGTATATAATATTATTTTATTATAATTATTACTGATGCATTAATGTGTAAGTGTTTTACTGTTGTAGTTAAACCAGAAACTACTGTTGTAATTCAGTCTAGCTTGGAAATGACGAATGAACGTGACTTTACTGAACATGAAACAAAGGTACATTCCAGCTTGTGAACGCAAGTACGACTTGTTTGCTAAACTTAAAATCCTTTTTTCTCCTCTTTTCCTTAAGTATTATGGGTAGCAAAGGATTATGGGTAATGAAGTCTGTCAACACAAATACAAAGTAACTGCAGCCAGATTCCTATTACTACTTCTTCTTTACAGTCCATAAATGAACTTTAATGTAATGTCCTTTAACCTCCATTTTAATGAAACAGTAACTTATTTATAACCCTTAAATTAAAAAAGCTCAAACTAACTACAGTTGTCAAGTATAGAGTATAAGGATATAAATATTTTAAATATTTTCCTCTGTAGTCCAGTAGAAGTATATTTTCTTGATTGATTGATTTTTATTTGTCATGCACACTTGGACGCTCTTTAACTGCTCAGTCCAGACACAGAGTACTCTGCCCTCAATCTCAGGCCTGGCAAAGAAATTTATCCGTAAAAAGGTTTCCTTTCTGACTCAAAACTTCAGTTTCTCATGATCATCCAGCCAAAAGATATAAACACAGATAGAGATCATCTCACTGCAAAGTACATTCCTCATGTCTTCATAAGGAATTCTGCTCTGCTTCCCCGTCACAGCAACAAGACAGCAACACATCACTTAATCAATTTCATGTGCACCTATCCCTGCACCACCTTAGAAAAACAATTCTGGTCAGATCAACTTGTTGCACTTAAACTAAGATCTGTAACAAGATCCCGCACAACATTAGAGCATTAACCTCTATTACACATTTCATATATATCCCATTTTGTCCACTTCACTTCTGTCCTCCATTCTGCACTGTCTGTGTAGCTGCCTATGTTTTGTTGTTTTGCCTCTGTTGATTGTTTCTGTTTTTATTCTGAATTGTAATATGATTTTGTTGCAAAACAGGAACTGGATGAAAAACAGTTTTTAACTGAATCAGGCCAGCTTTAACTGTAACACACACTTTTACTTATAAATCCTTTCCTGTACAAATAAAATAAATGAAATGAAAATAAACAGGACAGCAAAAGAAACGAACCCCATTCTCACAAAATTACACAACAAACAAATTCTGTCCTCCTCTGTGGCGGCGTTAAACCTCCCAGTCTCTACAGCTGATGGTAACGTTCCTGAGCGCAGCTGTGCACACAGGGATCTTTGCCTTTTGTTAAGATTATACTTCATATAAGGTTCCACACTGAAACTATTCTTTATGATACAATGTGTGTAGTTTTGGTTTACACCATATATCTCTAAACATGCCAAACATTTCACTCCTAATCTCCTGAATATCACGAAATAACCTGTTCTTAAAAATAAATGACAAGTATAAAGCAAATATATTTAGTTACCTCCCACCACTGCAGAATATTGATCAAACTTAGACATTTTGATCATTGTTTTCATTAGTTTGTGACCTCTAAAGCTGAGAAAAACATCCTCCATACTTGACATGTAATCCAGTTACATAATCCTTTTTTCCACTATGTAGGAGAATATATTTGGAGTTTGTACAGTCAGTAACTGGTCATCCTGATTTTTTAGTTTTACTAAAGGATAAGTGCTTCTTCCTGTTGGAAGAATCATAAAATGTGTCACATTTTCAGACAGAAATTATACTTTAAAGTGAAAAAGGTCGTGTCCCCAGTGTTTTTATGATGCAGACACTGTCTAGAAAGTCAATTGTACTGCTTATATTTTACATTAACAACAAGGTTAATTGTATCCAAATTTCGACACTATGAACTATATTTAATGTTCATAGTATAAAGATAGCCGATTATGTGTAGCTGCAGTTGACTAAATAAGAAATAAACTAGCAGTAATTCCACTGTATTTATGACTAGGTTGCTGAGAAATGTAGTTTTTTAAGTGTTATACCAGCTTCAGCTCAGGTTTCACAAGTGATGCACATTGTGAAAGCAAAATGATTCAGTGCTTTGATGAATAAACTCAAACTCAGGAACATTACAGTGGTAATTATGACATCATTGCAACAAAATGCTGCTAGAAACCCTGCATATATCTGTTTTATCCAAGACGGGACAATTTAATCCATTTAATGCTACTTAAGAATTCTACTTCACTACATTTCAGAGGGAAATATTACCCTTTAACTGCACTACATTTTGTGACACTTATAATTACTTTTTACTTAGAAAAATAAACAGAGATATAGGCAACTTATTTTACTGCAGTACTACCCAGTAGTATACAAAGTATCTAAAACTGGCTCCAGATTGATGAACTACAGCATTAAAATGTTATTATATGTATGGTATACATTAGTAATAAAAATAGAATAATATAATAATCGACAACACTGCATAATGAGTACTTTTACTTTTATAATGTAAAACTTTAATTGTTATTGTATGAAAATTAGGCTAGTTACAAATAATTCATCTGATCTAGCTCTGACAGACAGCACATCAGACAGAGTTATGACACTCGTTTTACAGCACCACCGACACAACACCACTTTATCCTGTTAAAACAGTACTCACAACTTGGATTAATTTTTATGAAAAACCCTTTTGATTATTTTGATCTGAGGACACTTACAGACTAAAGGAATAACTAACGATAAACGATAACTTAACGATTGAATTATGGAGAATCGAATCAAGCTAACGATGTGTAGCATCTCCATACTGGCAAAAGTTTAAACATTTATATTTGTTTGTATGATCTGAGCCAGTGGTTCCCAACAGGTGGGTCATGGTACAAAAGTGGGTTGCAGGTCGCAGAACTAATGAGTAAGGGAGAAATTTGGACCTTGTGGCTGGACCAGTTGCGAACCACTGCTAACGTTAGCTTAAGTGTGTAGCCAAAAAACTTCTATAAAAATGAACAGTTTGGCAACCAGACCAGGCCTCTAATTGAGACAGGCCTTTATTTGTCAAAATGTGCACCTACACTGGGCTAGTAAAAGGGACTGGGCACTTAATTGAAGTTTTACGGTACTTTAGGTACATTTTACTGATAATACTTGTGTACTTTTGTTTGTAACCTTTGAAGTCAGGACTTTTATTTGTAGCAGTATTTTTTAGACTCGGTTGTTTAAAGTTTTACGTAAGTAAAAACAGTCATGTTTAGTGCTAACAGTATTCCAGGGTTACGTCAAGTTGAAATGGCATCATAAAATATTGTAATTGGGGCTGTTTTTTTGTCACTCTCACACTGCGGACTCTGACATCCTGACATGTGGCCAAGAATGAGCTTTATTGGCCATTTAAAGGTTGTTATAGAGAAATTATGTGTACTGTAGTTTCTTTAATATATATAATATATATTCTTCTTCTACTTTTTCTGGCGGTTGGCAACCAGCTTGTAAATGCATTACCGCCTTCCCGACCCGGAGTGTGGATATCACCATGGAGAGAGGTGCACTACGTCAGACTTAATTCGAACATAACTGTTTCCATCCCCCGTTTTGCGATTCAACATTTTTTCGAATCAACCAAACCCCGGCTAAAGCGAGCGTATTTTAGTTTGTGCGAATCAGGGGATTTTAATTCGAATTTTGGCGTTTCCATCATAATTTTCTGATGCGATACTTCTAGATGCGCATCTAAACAGGCTGATGGAAACATGCTATTGTCACCTCACAGTAAGAGGGTTCCTGGTTCCAAGGGAACCCAGGGTAAGGGGCTCCAACCCTGAGGTTGTGGGTCCCTGTGTCAGCATGGGTTTTCCCCAGGTGCTCCAGCGTCCTCCCACAGTCCAAAGACATGCAGGTTAATTGGTGACTCTGAATTGTCCATAGGTGTGAATGTGAGTGTGAATGGTGTCTATCTCTATGTGTCAGCCCTGTGATAGTCTGGTGACCTGTCTCTGCCTCTCGCCCAATGTGAGCTGGTATAGGCTCCAGCCCCCCGAGAACATTTTCTTTACTGCTGCAGTAGGTCTGCACACTGTAATTACTGTTTGATTAGTGTGAGTTTTAGGTGGATATTCCAGAAATTTTTGTCTCTTGTTTTTCTTCTTTAGACTGGATTCCTTTCTTTCGCTGAAGTGAAATGGTTACACCGGTGAAAATCAGCAAAGACACAGAAGAGCCTGATCCGACAAAAGGGATGGAGAGGGCAAGGACACTGAGGCACTTCCCTCCGTACGGATCCATGAATGGAGACACCTGCCCCACATGTCGTGGCACCGGGCGAATTCCCAGAGGTTGGTTTTCTGTCCACTTTCACAATTCTGACTGAATTCTAAGCAACTTCAGTGCCTTAACAAACTGAGACCCTCATCCTCAAATAGCTGTTTCAGCAACTAAGGGAACTTAGGCAACCCGAAAGTCACAGCTGTGTCAAGTGCAGCAGCTTTTGTTTAGCCACACTTTCACATCATTTTTGTGGTAGTAAGGCGTCTGAAAGAGATTATTTCCCTGTTTCTTTTCTTGTACTGACAGGCCATGAGGACCAGCTTGTTGCTGTAATACCATGTAATGATGTGAGGCTGAAACCCAGACGCACGTAAGTGATGTGTGATTAAATGTCATTTGATAAAAAAAGATTTTGTATACACAGTATTAGTCTGACTATGTTTATGTCTCTTGCACATGTAGAGATGTTCGTTAAGGTTGCACCATGTCATTTACTGTTTTGGGTGTTTGCATTTCAGGAAGCTGTACGTTTGCATCTCCATGGCAGTGTGTCTCTTCCTTTGCTGTCTGATCCTCTTCTTCCTCTTCCCCCGGAGTGTCACCCTGACACCTGTGTCTGTGCTGTCAGTCATGGTTTACTTCACACCAGATACAGTTGAAATGGAGGTCACAGTAAGTAACAGGAAGCCGCATGAAGAGTGGAGCCGGTTACAATCAAGTCTGTGCCACCTCTTCTAGCAAGTCTTAATATTTAATTAGTAGGGCTGACAAGTACTGATTTAGTTTTTACAATTAATGACTTTTGACATTTTAAAAATGTCATTTTGACCATTTATCTGTAAAACAGCGTTGACATGTTGCAAATATACCTCTGTTGTATAAAAATTACCTAATAGAGGAAGTATAAGCTTGTGCAAGGATTTTTCTATCCACCTTATTTTCAAACACGGAAGTAAATAGTGATCAACTTCCGTTTTTTTGTGCGTGACTTCCGGTCAGCCGCTTTCCCTCATGCTTTCCCTTACCGGAGCTAACGGTGCAAGCTAATTTTTTTTCAATTTTCAGTTGTTTATGTTAGTCAATCAGTTAGTTAGTTAGTTAGTTAGTGTATTTTGTATAGATAACTGTGCCCACGTTTCCGTTATAACGGAAATTTATTCCCTCTAAACGCGAATAAATCGCACGTCAATCATAAACTATGAACCAAAAAAGCACAATCTATCCCGAGTGAGACAAACTGCTTGATCCCCGTCTCCAGTGTACCAGCAGAGAACCTGCAGAACCGAATCAGCGAAAAAACACACCGGGCTACACAGCCTCTCTACCTGAGCAGCTGAAGCTGCGGCTCGCACCCTCGACACACAGACGGTGCTTCTGCATGCCAGCCAAACGTGTGCGCAACTGTGAGAAATAAATATGTGAGGTGTACGCTGCTTTTCTATCTTTTTTTCCCTTTTCTTTCTTTCTTTCTGTCAGCGACATACACTCCTAACACAGGACGGGTTGTTTTAATTGACTGAGTTGATCATTAAGCCATAGTGATGCGCGGATCGGCTCTGATAGCACCTGAATCAGCATGTACGCATCAACCATCCAGCCGTTACAACATGATTGAGCTAGCAAAGCAGTTTTGTGTTGCTATGTGTGGTATTTATTCAGTTTTGGGAAATCACGATGTCTAGAAAGCATCAGTGGCTGCAGCTGACAGGGACAGCTAACGTTAACACTAGCAGCAAAGCTAACATCAGGATCGTCATCCGTTAAAAGCCTCCCGTTGTCGGATACGACATGAAACTACTCCAGTTAGCTCAATCATGTTGTAACTAAGACATCCGCTGGAGAAAATATTTTTTTCACGGGCCACTTTGTGAGTTTAGTGAGTTATTACAGACACGGCTAACGGCTAACAGCTAACGGTTAGCCCAGCTAATCTACGATAACCATGTTATTAATTACACACAGAGAAAATACTAATGTTTGTTCAGTCATTGTGTTTATAGACTTTACAAACATCAGATTAGTCTAAACGGTGATATAGTGTCGTGAAAAATGTGATATACATATATATAGCTAAACTCAGCAAGGTAAACAACAAGGCGATTCCCATTTACACAGTGGTAAGAGTGCTGGACCGGAAGTGTCGCACAAAAAAACGGAAGCTGGCTGCGTTCTGTTTTGCCTCCGTGTTTCCGTGAAAAATAAGGTGGATAGGGTAACATAGAAGTTAGTATCGCACTGGTTCCCTTGTTTCAAAAGCCTGTGGGATTTTTCCATTGGATTTTGGATTATTGCCGAAAATAAGCTTCTCAAATTGACTTTTGTCTCTTCATTGTCCACACTTACACACAAAATAGGGTAACAATTAGCTACTTTTGAATGTTAGCATTGATTTCTCACATTGGATGGTGAAATATTTGTAGAAAGGTCTGACCTAAATGAATAAAGGTTGTAGTTAACGAAGCATATGAATATTAATATAGAAGGAGCACCCACTGAGCGCAGCTGCTTTTATTGATTGTTTGAATGTCGTCTGGTGGTCATTCTCAATTAGCCTAAAGGCCGACGTCTTGGCGACGTATTGGCAATGAGCAAACGCTTTCCCTGCTTCGTCTTAATGATCTAAACTTGATATCGGGCTGACGTTGGCCAGATGTATGTGTGCTATCTGGGTCTGGGGCAAACAAACATTTATGATACTTGCACGTTTTAATTACGAGATAATCTTCACAATTGAACACCACTTTTCTGATTTTTTAAGCTTAAATATAGTCGCCAGAAGTAAAAAGCTAACGTTAGGCTATATACGAACTACACCATACGGTCACATGACCTAACCTCACCACCATAACAAGACTGTAAAGCCGTGTTCGGTGTAGCTTGGTGTGACGACATTCTGTAGTCTCATTTAGCCACTTGTTCGCAATCGCCTTTTTCAAGACGCATAGAATATTCAAAGTTCACGAGTGGGTATTTACTGACGTACTTTATATCATAGAACAAAATGTGAAAGTCTCTCAAGCTTTAGTTGACCACAGATGTTATTTCAGGCATCTAACCAAAAAGCTATTTAAAAAAACTCATTGACTCATTCCTTGGGTGCTAGTTCACAACACTGAAGAAACTACAGTACAGTGCTTTGCCCTACTGTAGCCAAAATTACAGCTAAGTTTTTTTTATACCGAACAAATGCGTAACCTATGAGAAAATAAAACATAACATTAGCTAGTAAAATTAGCAGTAACTACAAAACATCTTAAAATCAAGCAGTTAGCATCCACCAAACAGCTACTGATAACATAGCGAGTATATGCTAACGCAGCGAGTACATATTAGCTAGCGTTATAGATAGCCCCACTGACTGCTGAGCTAACTAGCCTAGCTTAGCAGTCATCTTTTGACTGTAGGGGAATTTGTGTATACTGTGTTTAAACTACTTTGGGCTACATATTTAAATGTGTAATGTGTGTAACTTTTTAAAAATAATGCACTGAAAAATTATATTATATAGAAGTTAAGCAGTACCCACCAAAAAGCTATAACAAGAAAGCTAACTATGTCAATTAAGCTAGCTCATAAGCTAACGATAATCATCAAATTTTCCTGACAAGGTAAAAGAAAATGTTGCTCCAACATGTTAGTAATTCACTTTGTCGTACTGTGCCATATAAATTAGTCAGCAACTAATTGAAATGTAAAAAACATGATGAAGAAAAAAGCTAATACAGCAAGCAGCTAACAGTATAACTAGCCCCAAGGTGTGGGTGTACCAAGCAATTAGCACCCACCAAACGATGATCCAACAAGAAATTCACTGTTGTACTGTGCTACATAAATTCACAGGATGAATAAAGGCACAGGATGCAGGATAGACTGTATATCCTCCTACACAGTTCATTATACTGTATATTCATGCAATACAAAGTGTAATATGTGTAATTTCCACCACCTTTTTATTGTACTTGTCAAAGCACCGTCTACAGAGAACAGCCTGAATTGCATTCACATGACAGGCTGCAGATAGCTGCTGTTATATGAAGGACAAAGTTCCCCTGAGAGTTTTTAATGATGGAAAGTTGCGTTAGTTGCACCTGATGAGCTGTGTGTCTTTGCCTCTCCTAGAATCTCATCAACATCTCCAACGAGAACTATGTCCCAGTTCAGGTTGTGGACTTTACCATTCAGGGTCTGGTCTCTGAAGCAGTTGTGGGCAAAACCAAGATATCCAACATGACCGCCCTAAAGGCCCGCTCACAGAATTCAGTGAGTTTCACACAGGATGATTCACATCAAAATGTACTGATGATGTATTTGTCCTACAATTAATTTGTCTTTCGTCTTTTGCAGTACACTATGCAAATTGACCTGCCTCTCACCGATAAAGGCTTATAGTAAGTGTGAAATATTGTGTTAAGATGATATAATACTATTATTATTGTCTGGATTCAGCACAGGTCCACACGTCAACTGCTTTTATCTCTTTCAGCACTTACTGCAAGTCGAGCTCTATCAAGATTCACACGTTATTTCTGGAGCTGCAGTAAGTGTCAATTTCTATCTGAAAATCAGCAGAGGAGGCAGCAGCCACTTCACAGCATATCTCAAAACCACAGGGTATTTAAGGCAGGGTCACAAACCACAGCCGCAAAACAGGTTCTCTTAAAAAAACAAGGGTCAGATCTTCAAATCTGAAATGTTCTTTTCAGATAAAACTAAAAGACACGATAACACAGACACATGAAAGTTCAGTTCTGGTTTTTGGACTCCAAAAGTGGATTCTAACCACAAAAACGAACTCTGGCTTTTTAATATTCACTTCTGTTTTGTAAACACTTTCTACTTGTGACCATCTGCTTTGTACCTCAAATGTGGTCAAGAGTTTCCCCCGAAGCATCTGAGTGAGTCACATTTGAACTCAAGATGCAAGTACATGAAAAGAAATGACAGCAAACCTTGTATAGCACAAACTGCACTAACCGAGGGACTTCCCAGTGCAACTACTTACCTAATTACATTACACTAATTTTGCAGATGCAAGTGGTAACATCAGAACCTGTCTGCATCAAGGTTACCTCTAATCAGCTTGTATTAAACCAATGCAACAGAATTCATATGCAACTCACGTAATAACAAGCCAGTAATTCCAATATAACCCACTTGAGTGGGAAGTTTGCGATCGTGTGACCAATGCGCTGATAGTGGTAAAAAAGGAAGTAGTATATAGAGGGAAAGTCCACATGACGAGGCAGGTTGGTGTGGTGAATGGGTCAAACAAATAGGACCGTCCACCAGGAGACCTGTTTTCGTTTCCTGTGTAAAACAATGTGAACTTTGAGTTATTTAAAGGTACGTCGTCACCATGTTTATTTTCCTGAACCTAAGCTATGCAGCTTTGCCTAACTTAACCTAATCTACGTAACTTTACTTTCCTAAACCTAACCTAAGTAACTTTACTTTCATTAACATAAGTAACTTTACTTTCCTAAATCTAACTGATGTAATTTTAACTTTACTTTAGTTTACCTAAACTATGTAACGTTACTGTCCTAAACTTAACCTTACGTAACTTTACTGTCTTAAACTTCACCTAAGTAAAGTTACTTTCGTTAGCTTATGTAACTTTACTATCTTGATCCTAACTTATGTAACTTTAGTTGAGTTTACCTAACCTCCCTAAACCTAAGTATTTTACTTTTGTTAACCTAACTTACATAACTTAAACTTTCCTAAACCTAACCTAAGTATTTTACTTTTGTTAACCTAATTTACGTAACTTTACTTTCCTTAACCTAACCTAAGTATTTTACTTTTGTTAACCTAACTTACATAACTTTACCTCCCTAAACCTAACCTAAGTATTTTACTTTTGTTAACCTAACCAACATAACTTTACTTTCAGTAACCTAACCTAAGTAACTTTACTTTCAGTAACCTAACCTACGTCACTTTACTGTCCTAAACCTTATCTACGAAACTTGACGTGCCTAAAAGTAAGCTATGTAACTTCACGTTGAGTATGTTACGTTAAGTACGTAACTTAACTGTCTTGATTCTAATTTATGTGACTTTACTTTTGTTTACCTAACCTATGTAACATTCCTGTCCTTAACTTGATCTATGTAAATTGACGTGCCTAAATGTAACCTTTGTAACTTCACATTAAGCATGTTATGTTGAGTACATAACTTTACATTAAGTACAAAACGTGATCATGCTCAACCATGTTTCTTTTCTTTGACCTATCCTAAGTATGTAACTTTACTTTCCTAAAACTGACCTACGTCATAACATCACCATTCATGGAGCACTTATTTGTGAGATAGTATACAAACCGTGGTATATGCATTTACATAATATAAATATAAACCATTGCATGAGGACACTTTGATTAAACATATAAAACCTAGTAGAGGTCACAAAAAAGCTTCAGTAAACAGGTTGTTCTTCAGCCAACTGTACATACTGCAAACAAGCCACAATGAAATGTTGCAAACCACATTTTTCGCAGTATAATTTTGTTGTATACTGCACTACTTGTAATACCATTGTATTTATTTTTGCGGAGGTTAAAAGAACAGTTGGATTTTGTTCTTATGATAAAACTTGAAACTGCATTAATTTGGCAACTTGGGGGCAGCAGAACAATCTGAAAACACAACATTGACTTATCATTTTTTAAAAGTTGTTATGGTGAAGAAAACAGTTATTAACACACCAAGCAGACATATTGGCATACATGCAGAGTTGCATTTCTGTACTTTTAGCTCTGTTTTGGTCTCAACCAACTCTAAATAAAAATATCTGGCTCTTTTTGTAGGTCGGAAAACCAAAACAATTAAAAGACACTGGAACACTCTATATTACACATAGCATTTGATCTTTTGTAAGAATAATGAATATAAGAAATATTTTTAGTGCAGCTTTAAAACTGAAAACACGCCGTCTCTAATAATGTTTTTTCATCTTCTCCCCCCAGAATGACGATGAATATTTCCTATCTCTCTCATGTGGAGCAGCTGTCTCTGGACACCTTCGAGTACATCGACTGTGGCACCAACTCAACAATCCCTCATCCTGTGAGATGATGAAATCCAAATGAAAAACACCAAAGTGGGAGTGTGAAATCATGAATATTCTGGCTGCATCGCACCCTTTCCCTCCTCTGTGTGGGATGTGACTTTGTGAATGACAACTACTGTAAAAATGCATCTTATCCACTCATCCATGTCTTTTACTTAAGAAAAACTACCAATGAAACAATGTTGAAATACCGAAGTAGATGAGCAACAAAACAAAGTACCGAGCAGCAGATAGTAAATGTACTTAGTTACATTCCACCACTGATCTTATTCTGTATGTTGTTTTAGCATACCTCAAGACTTTAACCAATCACTACAATCTAATTATTTTAAGATCAAGATGATTCAAGTATACTTATATCCTTAAATGAAGGTTTTATTGCTTATATTTGATTGAGACCTGCCTGTATTTTGTTTGAAGATGTGTAAATTTCCTTAAAAATGTGACTCACTTAACAATGTTTTTGGGCAGGATGCCATATATTGTGTAAATAGGATGTTAATCTCTGATAATCTTTTGTCATTTGCACTTCATTAAACTGTGGCATATAAAGTCCTGTATGGTAGATTGTCTGTATTTAATATTTATTTTCCACTGGTGACTTTTGTAGACACCGCATGAGTCAAAACGGTGTGTACACACTCGCCCAGTTTAACCATGATAACTTTGTGATAGTCACTACCATTATGTATCCAGATATGTCACAATTTCTATTCATGTTTTGCAACGTAACATTTGTAACCACACCAAAATGACCAAAAACAAAAGCAAGTAAAGGATATGAGTACTTCCATATCACAGAGTGCAGCTCGGATAACAAAACACGGTTTACAGTTTAAACCTTTGTCCTTCCGGGGTGAAACATCCAACGGCAACAATGTTGTTCCTATCTTTATATACTTGAGCTCCAAATATCAATATATACATATTAATACAGTAAATACAATTCATGTCCTCTTACACCCTTATTTTGCTGCAGCTCTTGAAGTTCTTGAGACTGGACACAGGGTGGAGCCAAAGCTCTGTTAGACTGAGAACATAGACAAGTTAGAAGATGCAGAGCTGGGGTTAACTCTTGCAAATTACATGATTGTCTATCCGAGCAAGAGTCCATTAATTTATCCACTGAGGAATATGCTTGATATATGTTTGAACTGGTAACTTTTCAGATCAAGATTTTATACATCAAACATGGTCGATGTCACAGCTCAAGTTTCTGAGGTTGTGTTATTTTTTTATCTCTTTCATTCATGTTGTTTCCTGTTTTACTCGTCTCGTTTCAGTTCACTTCACTTCCTGTCCCTGTGTGTTTCCCCTCCCTTTTGATGACTTCACCTTTGTCTGACTGTCTGTCCCACCCTGATTAGCCTCACCTGTGTCTCGTTATCCTTCCCCTCACCAGAGTATTTAGTGTGTGTCTTGTTTTCTCTCAGTGCCAGTTTGTCTTCTTGTGCGTCTAGCGTTCCAGTCTTTTGCTTCACAGTGTCCTTTTCTTGGTTGTTTGGATTTATCCTGTTGATTGACTCTGCCTCTGCCTCATCCCTGCTGGATTTGTTTGCCTTCACTGGTAATCTGTGAACCAAACCTACTTTTGACCAGTAGAGACTGGTCTCCGGAGTGGTGCATTTGAAACCACTCTCACCTGGTTCATCAGTTGTTACAGGTGACTTTTAAAATCCAGTATGCATTGTTAAAGATGAATGTACCAAACAGTATTTACAGATGTTAAAATCAGCTCTACCTGGACAAAATTCAGACCCTCATGTGGGAATGAATCAGGAACAAAATCCTAATAATAAATACATGATAGGGGCGTCGGTGGCTTAGTGGTAGAGCAGGCACCCCATGTACAAGGCTGTTGCTGCAGTGGCCCGGGTTCGACTCCAGCCTGTGGCCCTTTGCTGCATGTCACTCCCTCTCTCTCTCTCCCCCTTTCACACTTGTCTGTCCTATCCATTAAAGGCTAAAAATGCCCCCAAAAATATCTAAAATAAATAAATAAATACATGATAAATGTAAAACTTTAACTTTGTATTGCAGCACTTCCATAGTTACACACACAATTAAGTTATAAGATATGCATTGTTGTAGATATGGATGGATTACTGAACAGTCCTACCAGGCACAGGCCCAGGAGCTCAGGGGAGGCCTCTGGCAGTGTCACTCGAAGAGCCCCGTACCGACCAGGAAGAGACTCAGAATGACAACAAAGAAATATTAAACGACCACAAGTGATGCCAAACAACTGCAAAGGTATGCAAAGCAACTACAAAGAGACACAAAATGAATTATATATGTCTTATGTTCCCATTGTGTTGATTGTAATGTTGAATGCATGTTTTAAAATGTTAATTTGCGTGGTCCCTAAGGTTTAATGTGTGTTATTAAATGTTTTTAAAGCTGTGCTTTAGGGCCCAGCTGATGAGGATCTTAATAAACAAACAAACAAACAAACAAACATACAAAATGACTAAAAGAGACACAAAGCAGCTAGAGAGAGACACAAAACAACTACAAGAGAAACAGAGGACTAGAGAAAGGGGATAAACAACCAAAGACAGAAAACAAAGAGACACAAAACGACAAAATGTCCACAAAGTTTCAAATATCCAAAAAGAGACACAAAACGACTACAGAGACTCAAAGAACGACCACAAAGAGACATAAAGCAACTGCAAAGACACACAAAATGACCACAAAGTCTCAAAATGACCAAAGAGAGACACAAAACGACTACAGAGACTCAAAGAACGACCACAAAGAGACACAAAGCAACCACAGAGACTCAAAGAACGACCACAAAGAGACACAAAGCAACTGCAAAGACACACAAAATGACCAAAAAGAGACACAAAACAACTACAGAGACTCAAAATTACCACAAAGAGACACACAAAATGACCACATAGTCTGACAAAAGGACTACAAAAAGACACAATACAACTACAAAGAGACACAAAAAATGACCACAAAGTCTGACAAAAGGACTATTAAATGACACTAAACAACTACAGAGACACAAAATGACCACAAAGAGACACAAAATGACCACAAGGAGACACAAAACAACTACAAAGAGACAAAAATGACCACAAAGTCTGACAAAAGGACTACAAAAAGACTCTAAACAACAACAAAGAGACACAAAATGACCACAAAGTCTGACAAAAGTTCTACAAAATGACACTAAACAACTACAAAGAGACACAAAATGGCCATAAAGACACACCAATATATACTACAGTATTTCTGTGTTTTGAGATGGGCTCATACACACCGTGCAGTTCACCTCTGTACCAGCAGGGGGCGTGAAGTAACTTTTTAGGTTGGCCGTGACGTCACCGGGGCTTTAGGTGCTGTGCGCTCGTGCCTCCCCGGAGCTCCTCAGTGCTGCCGGAGCAGAAGAGGAGCGGATGTGACCGCCGGGACAAACATCATCTGTTTACTATGGATGTGTTCATCGCTTGTGGATGATGATGATGATTCCTCCTCATGTTTAAAAAGGTATGAAGGCTTTTGTTTTTAATGCACAGAGGAAGAGGACTGTTTATTATGCGCGTGATATTCTGCATGCATTTTATATTAGTAGTGTTAATGGTGTTTGGTTATCCCTTAAAGTTCACCTCAAAGGATCTCGGTAGGATATTTTGAAGTTGTTTAATTTAATTGAACATTTGAAACAGTATATTAAAAACATGCAATGCAAACTAGAGGGTTTCCTGCAGGAGAGGAGGAAAACTAAGGTGGCTGAGGTTGTTCCTAACATCCAGCCAAGTCATAAAAACATAAAATCAAGGAACATGACTGTGCATTTTTCCTTTACAAACAACACTCGATGAATGCTTCCCCTCGTGAGTAAATAGCCTGTCTTCCTGCAAACACGCAGTGTCTGTATTCTGTCCAAAGGCAGCTGTTTGATGGGTATCAGGATGTCAACAACAACCGGATTAGTGCTGCTGCAGCAGTCCTCATAGACACAGTGAATACATATCATCTATCCGCTGCACTGAAATCAATCTGCCCGCCAAGAAAAGCCCTTCAGGTTTAGCAGTGTTAAGAGGATTTAGGCTGTGGATAACCTCAGCCACCCAGTTAGCTGCTGTTATGCTCTGTAATGTGGCCAAGACCTTTTATTGTTTTATGTAATCAGAATGTGAAGTTACTCAAGTGTGCAGCAACACTGAACAAATGCTTTGTGCTCACAGTGAGGAGATAACTTTGAGGGAATGCCGCGCTGATTGAGTGAAATTGCATCAAGCACTCAGATGCTGATAATTATCACTGTCGTAAATGTCTCTTCTGCATTCTTTAGGTGTCACATTCCTGAAGCCGCCATTGTCTCCTCATTAAATGTTAACTCTGTGTTTGTTTTGATAAGGTCTCCAGCACCATCTGACCCCGCCAGGAACAAATGCCACTCGACTGAAAAAGGATTAAATCAGGAATCTGTCACCTCACCTAAGTAGGTGTGAGTTGCTGGCTGCAGCCATGGGGAACCAGCTGACTGATATCGCTCCGAACACGTCCTTCCTGCCAAACTTCCAGTGTTTGCACGTGGTGGTGATCGGACTGGACTCGGCGGGGAAGACGTCTCTGCTCTACAGGCTCAAACTGAAGGAGTTCGTGAAGACGATCCCCACCAAGGGCTTCAACACGGAGAAGATCAAGGTGGCCGTGGGGACGTCTCGGACCATTAACTTCCAGGTGTGGGACGTAGGCGGCCAGGAGAAGCTGCGCCCGCTGTGGAAGTCCTACACCCGGCGGACAGACGGGATGGTGTTTGTGGTGGACTCCACCGAGCTGGAGCGGATGGAGGAGGCCAAAGTGGAGCTCCACAAGATCACCCGCACCTCAGAAAACCAGGGCGTCCCCGTGCTCATACTGGCCAACAAACAGGACCTGGATTCAGCCATGTCTGTCAGCGAGGTGGAGAAGCTGCTCTCCGTGCACGAACTGAGCATGTACACGCTGCATCACGTGCAGAGCTGCAGTGCGGTGGACGGCCAGGGGCTCCAGCCGGGCCTGGAGAAACTGTACGAGATGATCCTGAAGAGGAAGAAGATGGTGAAGCACAACAGGAGCAGGAAGAGATGAACTCTTGGCTCACGCTGTGGAGACACGAGGAGATTTATCCACGGTTGAGACACTTCCAAGCTTAATGGTCCCTTTTAATGGGGGAGCGATTTGTGCCAACACAACAACAATTACAGGAGGCCGCAGGGTCAGGAGAAATGGATTTGCTCATAATAACTGAAGCAGTATTGACACATTCTTTGTTCTGCGATCCTGCAGCTGCTCTTCAGAAGATAGAGATTTAAAGGGAACTGTGATAGCAGTTAGTCTTCACTAAGTGCTTTTCTACACTTGTTTTAAAGACGAATCCTAACAAGACATCTTCCTGTTAACTGACTAATATATGAGCACATTTAAATCCATGTGGCAGGTCCCTAATGTCCTTATTATCCTTCACCAACGTGCACAGACTCCACTGAAATAGCTGTTTTTGTTCCACGGATGCTTCCCTGAAATATTTATTACACATTTTTGTGTTTGTGTTGGACATTTTTTGTAAATGATATGAAATGAAACAGCGGTGAAGGAGCACCAAATGATATTAAATTTAATTGCCATGGAACAGTAATCCTAAGTGCATTCCCTTCATGGCCACAGAGGTTAAGTTTCAGTTATTAGAACAATAATGTTTATACAAATTGTACATTTTTGTAACACTGAAGACTTAATAAATCGAAACACTGTACAGAACGCTGATCGCTTTCCTTGTAGTTTATGGACGTGAATGAAGGAACATCTTTATAGTTCAGGCTTGCAGCCAAGAAATGGTTAAAATATTTAAGTATTGAGTCATTTTATTAAATATTTCCAAGACAGATTTGGCATGATGAAAAGGAGTTCTAATAAATATTTTTATAGTAGCAAAGGATCATAAAAGTGTGTATGTCAAAGGGGAGGCTTGTTGTTTCTCTACTAGCTAGTTGTTTTGGTTTTCTGGCCCGCAATTTTACCGTCTTGGCTCACTCTCATGTCTCTTGCTTGTGTCTACTGCAGCTGTTTTTTGTGAAAAAGTCCAGATAAACCCACCGGACCCAACACCAAACTGTCAGAGACTAGCTGATGAACATGGTGGATCATTTAGCAGCGAAAAAGTCAGATATTTTCCTCAGGAGTTGGTGGTGACCAAAAGTAGAGCTAAAAGAGAGTGAATATTGGACTACAAATGAATCATAATGTTGCTTCATATTTTTTCAATGTGTAAACAGGCAACTTTTTTTTTACTATTAACGACATCATATCAGCCAAAAAGTTGCCGGCTGTTCTCATTCACTGTTCATATGTATACCTTTCTATCTGTGATCACGCGACCAATGTGGTGATGGGAGTAAAGAAGGAAGTAGTATAAAGAGCAAAAGTCTGCATAAAGAGGCAGTTGTGGTGGTAGATGGTCAAACAAACACAGGACTTCAACACAAGACACTGGTGTTTGTAACAATGTGAAATCATTAAAAGTTTGAGTAATTTCAGGGTATGTTGTCATGTTAAGTAATTAACTTTATGTTAAGTCTAATGGGACGATGCCGAATTATGTTTCTTCTTCTCCACCTTAACTATATGTAACTTTTCTCTCCTAAATCTAACCGATAAATACATAACTGTATGTTATGTAATGTGACGATGCTCAACCATGTTTCTTTTCCTAAACCAAACCTACATAACATTATGTTAAGTACGAAACTTTAGGTTAAGTTCTTTATGTGATGAGGCTCAACATAATCTTTTTTCTAAACCTAACCTACGCAACATTATGTTAGAAAGGTAATGTGACAACGTCCAACCATGTTTCTTTTCCTAAACCTAACCTACTTAACTTTAGTTTCCTAAACCAAACCTACATAACATTGTCAAGTACGAAACTTTAGGTTAAGTTCTTTATGTGATGAGGCTCAACATAATCTTTTTTCTAAACCTAACCTACGCAACATTATGTTAGAAAGGTAATGTGACAATGTCCAACCATGTTTCTTTTCCTAAACCTAACCTTCTTAACTATAGTTTCCTTAACCTAACATACGTAACATTACGTGAAGTACATAACTTAGGGTACAATGAGTACTTAATGTGACAACACTCAACCAATTTTTTTCCCGAAACCTAACTTACATAACATACATAACTTTATGTAAAGTACGTAATGTGGTGTTGCCCAACCTGTTCATTTTTCCAAACCTAACCTACGTAACTTTACTTCCTTAAACATAACCAATATGACATTACGTTAAGTACATAATGTGTTGATGCCCAACCATGTTTCTTTTCCTAACCCTAACCGACCTAACGTTACTTTTATAAACCACACCTACGTAAAATAACATTAAGTACGTAACTTTATGTTAAGTACGAAACTTTAGGTTAAGTTCTTTATGTGATGAGGCTCAACATAATTTTTTTCTAAACCTAACCTATGTAACTTTACTTTTGTAAACCAAACCTATGCAACATTATGTTAGAAAGATAATGTGACAACGTCCAACCATGTTTCTTTTCCTAAACCTAACATACGTAACATTACGTTAAGTACATAACTTTAGGGTACAGTAAGTACTTAATGTGACAACACTCAACATAATTTTTTATACATACATAACTTTATGTAAAGTACGTAATGTGGTGTTGCCCAACCTGTTTATTTTTCCTAAACCTAACCTACGTAACTTTACTTTCTTAAACGTAACCAATATAACATTACGTTAAGTACATAACTTTAAGTTAAGTACATAATGTGACGATGCCGAACCATGTTTCTTTTTCTAAACCTAACTGACCTAACGTTACTTTTATAAACCAAACCTACGTAACATAACATTAAGTACGTAACTTTATGTTAAGTACGTAATATGACGATATCAAACTATATTTCTTTTCCTAAACCTAACCTACGTAACATTACATTAAGTATGTAACTTTAGTTTACGTACTTAACGTAACAATGCTCAACATGATTTTTTTTTAAACCTGACTTCCATAACATATGTAACTTTATGTTAAGTACGTAATGTAACGCTGCCCAACCAGCTTATTTTCCTAAACCTAACCTACATAACTTAACGTTGGTACGTAACTTTATGTTAATTACGTAATGCGACGATGCTCAACCATAACTATTTTCCTTAATCTAACCTGACTGTTAGGGAGACTAATCTGTTAGGTAGCATACAAACCGTATGAGGATGAGAGTAGATATTAGTTTTGTTTCTTAAAGCCTGTTTCTGCTCCCCCCTCCAGTGACCAAAAGATCTGACACAGACGGTTGTTGTATTATAAAATGACTTGAGTCCAAATCTTACAGTCTGCAGATGTGACCCTCAAACCTATTAAAGCCTGAGTTGGCAAATTAGGCTTTCACAGAGAAGGAGAGTCTTCTCCTCCTCCCCCTCCTCCCCTCCCCCACACCAACCAAAACAATCCATTTGCTTTGATTCCCACCTCCTAGTCTGCCAGCTGCTGACATCGTAATTGCATCAATTAGTGGTGAGGAGGTTCAGAGGTGGTTCAGTCCTGTGGAGTGATCATGAGGGACTGAACCACCTGAGGCCATCTTCAGCAGTAGATGCTTTGCTGTACTGTACGTCCGATACACAGACTTACAAACCAAAACAGGATGAAGTCACGAAAGTCTGGGTGGAGAACACTTAATTTAAGTCAGAGGCACTACTTCTGAAAGTAATAACTCTTTAACAAAGTTGCTTGTAGTCATGTTTGTATGTTTAATGACCTTAAATAAGCACAATCTTTATGAGCATATGCATCATAACTGCGTATATATGCAGCTACATTAACAGTAAAGGATGTCTGGTGTTAAATGCAAACAGACCTTTGATTTTTCATTATTTTTACTTCAATATTTTGAGAATTCTGCGTCACAAACACGTCTCTGTGTGTGGAAATAGAGGTTGCAGCTGTTTTTGCATTCACACTTGAATTTAAAGCCATCCAAACAAACTATTTCTGATGTGTCATGTAACAGCTTATTACTGTTGCGTCATCTCATGACCAGCAGAAACCATTAAAGCTATTTATGGCAGTTCTATAAGTGTTAGAGGGTTTTAATCCACTTATTTCCCCACCACGTCAATATGATATTATGCAACAAATACAAGGTCCAATCTACAGGTCGCACATTGTTGACCTGCTTACCATCAATGTGTGTGTGCGTGCCCCTGCTGCGCCGTATTTGTCTTGCTCGACATGACGAGATAATGACTTGTTGCCTCCTCGGATGCCTCCCGCTGAGTGTTCTTAAATGCTGAATGTCAAAACAGACATAAATGCATGCGCATATAATATGAAAAGACACCCACACGCCCACACACAGACGCAAGCACACACGCACACACCTCGACTCCTGTGACCTCACCGTCCCCATTATTAACATCACCGAGCTCATTAAAAACTTTCAAGGATGTCTTTTGCAGAATCATCTTGACACAGCAGCTGGTCTCTGAATAAATTAGCATCGTGATGTGGTGTTTTCAACAGCTGAGACACACTGTGGGCATGTGGAGGCATCAATCCGCCGACGATAAACACACTGCGACAGAGATTCTTCGAGTAGAAGGTGTAAAAGACACTTGTGTTGCAGCTGAGGAAACGTGCTGTTGTGCTGACAGTACTGCACACTTGATTGACTCGCTGAATTGGAGCCATGATCCATCCAGAGGGGAGGGAGCCTGTGGGAGCTGCACGTGCACGCTCTTTTGTTTGCATGTTTCTGTCACACACTGAGGAGTCTCCCTGTAATTCTCTGTGTTTCTCTAGTGCCTCTTGTGTGTGTGCACAGCTCAGCTCAGCTCAGCTCGACTCGCTTTTTTATTAGTTTTCCATTCGCAAAAATTGTGTTTAGTTCCTGGCACCACACCGGTCAGGGTTCCAATCGAGCGAAGCCGATACTAAAAGGTGGAGTTCATTCAGTCATTTTTAAATGGCTAAGCAATTTTTTTTATTCTCTTGAACCAGACTCCACAAAGCGGCAGCGGGCAAAACTATGCCATACAATTCACAAAGTGTAGATGTTCCACTGTTGTCGATAAAAGGATTTAGCCGGTATCGTTATGGTAATCACCTGAAGATGTGAGGAGATACTGTCCGCAGTGGAAAAGAGAAAATGACCTGGTACCAAAAGTAAACTGAGTCGAGCTGAGTCAAATTACACAGCGGAAATGAGGCATTACAGGAAACACAGGAAAGAGGGAAGCCCTGGGAATTCTATGTGTCAGAGGATTAGACGCACAAAGCTCAGTTTATCCCTGGAATCATGTGACATAAATCAAAGACAGGCTTAGTCAGTCAATCAGTCAACCCAAGGACATGAACAACCCTAATGATTCGTCCTGTTCTCCTCAGGAAACATAATGCAACTAGAAAAGTGCAGTCAGTAGAGTGCAGATCTCCACCAGGCAGCCACCTGAACTGATCGTGGCCATAGACGCTTCTTGTCATTAAAGCAGACCGAGGCATGTTCTATGCAGAGCCTACGCCAACATGAGCATTTATAGCCTACTTGTGCAACACACTCAGAACACACATTAAACACACATTAAACATGGCTTAACAGCAACAGTTTCAAACACAAGTACACAAATTGGCCGCACTATAAGTCGCAGCATTCACAGACAAAGCACTTGTCGTTTACTGGATACATTTTCCCCACAAATACAACATGCTAATGTTGTTGGCGTTAGCTTATGGGATTTTAATGTTTTAACTCTTGGGCCGGCCTACTGACCGTCCCAAGAGTTAAAACAAAACATGGTGAAGCAGCACTTTGTTATCATGCAGCACAAACCTGGAATAACCTCCAGGATGATGCTGAACAGCCCCAAGTCTGACAACTTTTAAGTCGAAGCTAAAAACATTACTTTTTCACACTGCCTACTCCCCCCTGCAAACTGCAAACTGCAAACTTATTTTTCAAACCATTTAAGATAATCTTTTTATCTTTGCACCTTTTTATATTTTGTTTCTCTGTAAAGCATTTTGAATTGAATTGGTGTATGAAATGTGCTATACAAATGAAGCTGCCTTGCCTCGCTTTACCGTTGATGTGCGGAGCAGCCATGTTGGATTTTGAGGTCGGAGCTCTCAAGTTGGAAATCCGACTTCAGGGGGCGTTCCAGTTGAAATTTCTGAGTAGGGACCTAGAAATTCCGACTTCCCAGGACAAATATAACACGACATTATGAGAACACTGGTGTTTAAAGGTAAATGCTAACATACAGATATTTAGCAGGTATAATGTTTACCATGAGCACCATCTTGGATTAACGTTTGCTAATTACCACTATTGGTACAGTTGAGGCTCGTGGGAATGGCATTAGATTTGCAGGTATATATTCATCATAAATAAAAGTCATGAAGTTATTGACATTTGCGAAGACAAGTCGAATTGTCAACAAAGTTTGAACACTTTATCTTGGGGGGAACATGAATGTCTAAAATGTATCACTATCCATCCAATATTTGTTCAGACATTTCATTCAAAGTCAGATATGAGCCTGGTGGTGGCTACAGTAAAACTCAGAGGATCACCAAACTTAGATGGATTCGTCATCTGGGAACCATGAATGTATGTACAACATTTCATGGCAGTAAATCCAGTAGTTGATGAGATATTTTAATCTGAATCAAAGTGGCGAACAGACTGACCAAAGGACTCGTCCACATTGATATTCAAAGAGCCATAGTGCAACTAAAAACAGGAACACAAACACCAGTTTTGATCAGTGGTCTGGGGGACATAAACAACCCTAACGTCCCTCCGCCTTCTCACAATCATAAAAAAAGTAACAGAATATCCAGATAAATAACCGCAGAGCCGTAACGCTCTGCTGCTGCTGCAGCCTCCATACAGCCCCCATGGTGAACAGCAATAGGGCGCTGGGCACAAATCCAAGCCTCTTAAACGCGTCCAAACGGAGCCTAGACATAATTTTTCCATCACCATGGCAACCCGGAGTCAGCAGTCACTAAAGGGTGACCTGTGAGGGCAGCTGTGGGGGTCAGATTGCTTTCTGTGGCTGGATGTCCAATCCAGCGGAGGTTACTGAGCAGGCAGGGAGATTAGACGAAGGAGCTCAGATCAATACTGGAATCCTGGTATCTGTATTTCCTCTCCCACATTTTTTTTTTTACATCTTTATCTCCCTCTTTGTGTCCGTGCTTAATCTGCTCAGTTAAGTCATCGACAACCTCTTGTTTTGTTTGCTCTTTCACTCTCTGCGTCCTCTTTCATAGTATCGATGACAGTGTCTCAAGTTTCACACCAACAGTCTTTCTAGGAAGTCGACCTTGTTGACATTGCTGTGGATGTAGGTGGATGTAAGGGGAGGAGGGCGGGATGGTGGTGGTGCAGAGGAGAGTTGTTGTTAGTACCGGACACGCTGCAGAGTGAAGGTCCTTTGTGGGTTGAAAAGGGACAATGTTTGTGGGAGGGCTGGATTAGTTGCTTTAGCTTTTATTCCCAAAAGGTCGTAAAGCTGCCACTTGGCCTTCATTTAGAGCCGAGCCTGTAGGATTGAATGGATGTGGAGGGACTGAAGCTTGACTCCACCACAGAGTGCAGTCTTTCACCCCCCGGGGCTGTGAGTGAACAAACACACAGGCTGTATTTCTTAGATGTGAAAAAGACGGTGTCACAGTGGGTGGGGCTTCTGTGGTTGTATGAAATCGTCTTTACCTCTGAGGTGACCCCCGCACCCAAACACATGGATATAATCATCTGTTTTATTCATCTTTCGATGTCGGCTAAAAGTCGTCATCATTTTCATTTTATTTGTGAAGAAAGGGTATCACATCAGGGGTCAGGGAGCATTTAATCATATTCATAAATACAATCAAAGTCAGAGTCGAGGATGATTCATTGCTCATGGGAACCATGAGGAAATTATGGGCCTCATATTTACTGTGATTTAGACTTTACGGCCAAACTTGTTCAGCTGCAGGGGGAATTTAAATATGACTTCATAGATGATTTCATGCCTTCACACAGACTCTCAGAGGGTCCAGATCAAATCACTTTTCAAGAAGAACTTTTTCATGTGTTCTGTTGGTGTGCAGTTCTCATGATGGCGTCATTTTAAACATCTGGTTTTGGATTATTATAAAGACTTGGAAATTGAAACCTTCTTTACATCTAAAGGTGGATTTATACTTGTGCGGTGGTGTGTCTGTGTCACCCTGCAGTTACACCTCCGAAACACTGGTCACTGGTAGCGTTTCTGTGAAGTGCTGTGAAGTTTAGTTGATTCAAAACACACATTAAACTCACATTAAACATGGCTTCATAGCAACAATTTCAAATACAAGTACACAAATCAGCTTCACTATAACTCGCAGCATTCACAGACAAACACTTGTCTTTATCTGGACACATTTTCCCCACAAATACAACATGCTAACGTTATTAGCACAAGCTTATGGCATTTTACATTGTATAAATTAGCCTAGCAACTAGCAGAGATTTCCTCTCCTCATATGAAGCCAGGGACAACAGCAACATTTAACAAAGCTAAAGTTACAAAGTTTGGCTCCATTACAACTCACAAGGTTCACTGACAAAACAATCTGGAAATCCATTGGTAAAAAAAAAAAAATGTCTTCCTTTACCTCTGGAGGCACAGCCCGGAGTTTTTTGACTAACGGAAGTGCAGGGGCCTCATGCCCTTCACTTCCAGCGGTGCCCCCAGGGAATCACTGTGTTGTTTACAAATACTTCAGGTAGAAAACCAGCAGAGTTGAGCTATATACCACCGTGTAGACTAATCTGATGTTTGTTAAAGGGCCACTGTGTAAAATGGGTTGAAAACCGTTGAAAACAGTGACATCAGTGGTCAAATTCTAAATTGCAGGGCTCACTCGCTCACCCCTCCCGTCGGGTAAATGACGGTGGCCTCGTAGGGACAAAAAGCCTTGCGCAGACACGAGTTTTTCAGGAGTAGGTCTATCTA